>NC_133407.1:1241071-1546964 GCF_049350105.2 Macaca mulatta | reverse complement strand
GCTCTCCATCATCGCGATCTAGAACATGCGGCGCTCTCCATCGGCGCTCTCCATCATCGCGATCTAGAACATGCGGCGCTCTCCGTCATCGCGATCTAGAACATGCGGCGCTCTCCATCATCGTGATCTAGAACATGCGGCGCTCTCCATCGGCGCTCTCCGTCATCGCGGTCTAGAACGTGCGGCGCGCTCCGTCACCGCGGTCTAGAACGTGCGGCGCGCTCCGTCACCGCGGTCTAGAACGTGCGGCGCGCTCCGTCACCGCGGTCTAGAACGTGCGGCGCGCTCCGTCACCGCGGTCTAGAACGTGCGGCGCGCTCCGTCACCGCGGTCTAGAACGTGCGGCGCGCTCCGTCACCGCGGTCTAGAACGTGCGGCGCGCTCCGTCACCGCGGTCTAGAACGTGCGGCGCGCTCCGTCACCGCGGTCTAGAACGTGCGGCGCGCTCCGTCACCGCGGTCTAGAACGTGCGGCGCGCTCCGTCGCCGCGGTCTAGAACGTGCGGCGCGCTCCGTCGCCGCGGTCTGGAACGTGCGGCGCGCTCCGTCGCCGCGGTCTGGAACGTGCGGCGCGCTCCGTCACCGCGTGAGAAGGAGAGACTGGAGAATCGCCCAGAGCTCTTTGTCGCTTCAGCTAAATAAGTGACATGTGTCCTGTCTCATGATTCATTGGCCAGAACTAGTCCCGTGGGCCTAACTGCAAGGGAGCTGGCAAACGTGGAGTAGCAGATGGAATATTTGGTATTTAAATGCCACTGCTTTAATACAGTGGTTAAGAGTAAAGTACTTGAAGTTATAAGGAGATTTGTTCAAAAAATAATGACTTTGCAGACAGGCGTGGTGTCTCAAGCCTGTAATCCCAGCACTTTGGGAGGCTGAGGCAGGCGGATCACTTGAGGCCAGGAGTTCATGACCAGCCTGGCCAACATGGTGAATCCCCGTCTCTACTAAAAAAAAAATACAAAAATTAGCCAGGCGTGGTGGTGCACCTGTAGTCTCAGCTACTAAGGAGGTTGAAACAGGAGAATTGCTTGAACCTGGGGGAGGTTGCAGTGAGCCAAGATCGCACCACCACACTCCCGCCTGGGTGACAGAGCGAGACTCCATCTCAAAACATTTTTTAAAAAAGCAGCAGCTACAATATCTGACTTGCTCACTCCTGGATTTCCAGCCAGCCCAATACTTGGCACGTAGAAGTCAGTCAGTATGTATTGAATGAGAAGTATCTACTTCAAAAAACTGTTTCAAGGATTAATTGAAATAATGCAGGTAAAAAGCATTATTATAATGCCTGATCTATATAACATTTTCAAATTGTAACTATTGTTTTTACTTGCTGTTCCTCCAATGCCTAGGATTCTCCTGTATCTTTGATTTTGTTTATGTACCTTCCTGCACCTGGAGGGAAGGAAATTGACAGTTATTCATCGTTTTATACTATGGCCAATACTAGGGCTGCCCACTTTTACTTTGCTGCATTAAAAAAAAAAATTAAAGTATATTTTACATACAGCAAAATGAACAGGTTTTTTTTTCTTAAGTTTTGGGATACATGCGCAGAACACGCAGGTTTGTTACATCGGCAAACGTGTGCCATGGTGGTTTGCTGCACCCGTCAACCCATCTCCCAGGTGTTAAACTCCGCGTGCCTTGGCTATTTGTCCCGATGCTCTCCCTCCCTTCACCCCTTCCCCCCACAACAGATCTTAAATGTAAACTTTATGAATTTTGAAAAATGTAACAGTAACTATCACTCAAATCAAGGTATTAGAGCTTGATCACAGTATTTTCTGTTCTGTGGTTTTCTGTTGGGTTCTTGAATTCCTTGATGCGGAGTTGCGTCCTGGGTGACAGACGTGACCCCTCTGCCCGTGTGGCAAGCGCTTCCAGGTGTGCAGGAAGCGTTTTGCATACACTTGGTGGAAGGAGGACTTGTTAAGTGTCTGGGTACATAATTAACTTGCAGAATGCTCAGGTAAGGTGCAGGGCTGAAAGCTGAGCTCCCTTCCCAGCCCGCGAAACAGACCGGGATGAGGAGGTGGGTGGCGCCCAGCAGAGGAGCAGCATCAGAACCAACCGCACCAGCAGGTCCAACTCGATGCCCGAAGCTTTCCAGCACGGCCTTCAAGGAAAGGAACAGAACATTCTGGAGATGAATGCAGTGGAGCAGAGGTTGTGTCCTTACCCCCACGAAAGTCAAAATGCTGAGAGTTCCCGTTGGAGAAGGGCAACTTCTTCTCCCTCTAGGAAACCAACGAGGAGCAGGAACAGGGAACAACAGAGCTGAATGCCAGCAATGCCGTCTATCACCGCACACAGGAGGCTTAGAGGCCCGAGGGTATCACCCCATTGCTTACCAGGTGGCGTAAACTCTGGGAAAAACCCTTCACCAGTGAGGACCAGGCCCGAGGATGGCATCAGACTCTCAGTGCCAATTCAATGGCCTCAGGCTGCAGGAAAAGCGTCTATAAAGTAGGAAGCACAGCCGCCGTTAATAGCTCTGAGGAAAAACACACTCTCAGGTGATCTCAGAGAAGCTGAGAATCTTGCCAGGTTCGGTGGTGCACGCCTGTAACCCCAGCTACGTGGGAGGCTGAGAAGGAGGGTGCCTGGGAGCTCTGGGTAGCTGTGCCCTACGTTGATTGGGTGTCTGCACTAAGTTCAGCACCAATACGGTGACCTCTCAGGACGGGGGGACCACCAGGTTGCCTAAAGTGGGTGAAATGGCCCAGGTCAGAAACGGAGCAGGTCAAAACTCCCTGTAGTGGGATCACATCTGTGAATAGCCACTGCACTCCAGCCTGGGCAACATAGTGAGACTCCGTTTCTAAAAACAAACAAACAAACAAACAAAAAAACATAATAAATTTAATCAATATAAGAAAAAGAAGGTAAGAATCTCCCACAAACTCGTAAACGCTGATGGTGAGAGTGAAAACTGATATATGCATTTGGAAAAAGAGTTTGGCGTTGCAGACGATATCTGGAAATGCACAGCACGCCTATGACCTAAACTGGAAGAGAGGTCCGTCCATGTTCTCACAGGAGACGTGCATACAAGATGTTCATCACAGAATTGTTTGTAATAGCAAAAAATTGGAAATGCTCAAAATGTCCATGAATGAGGATTGAGAAAATTTTATATTCATGCAATCCTGTGTATCTGGAGATTAAAATGAACTATATGTTTCAGCAAGGATAGATCTCAACATGCCAAATTAAAAATTCATTTGCATGACAGAACATTTTAAAAGAGTGTCATATATTCATAGTTATACATAACTGGATTTTAAATGAGAAGGACTCAGTATGCAGGCAGAAAGCAGCATTATTTTTTATTTTTTGAGACAGGGTCTCACTCTGTTACCCAGGCTGGAGTGCAGTGGCACAATCTTGGCTCCCTGCAGCCTCCGCCTCCTGGGCTCAAGCGATTCTCCTGCCTCAGCCTCCCGAGTAGCTGGGATTACATATGCACCACCACGCCTGGCTAATTTTTGTATTTTTGGTAGAGATGGGGTTTCACCATGTTGGCCAGGCTGGTCTCAAACTCCTGAGGTCAAGTGATCCATCCTCTTCGCCCTCCCAAAGTGCTGGGTTTACAGGACAGGCCTGAGCCACCACGCCCAGCCAGCATTATTTTTTTTCACACCAGTGTGCTTTATTTTCTATGATAAATTTCCCTCTTTGACCTTAATGTACCTTGGATAGATCCCATAGCTTTTGTTGGCACTCACAATTATCAACAAAAACCTGTGGTCTTATTTTGTAGGCTTTAAAGTCCAGTGCAATAATAAAACTTCAATCTTGTTCCCAAGGTGTCACTGGTCTTTTTAAACTTTTTTTTAAAGCTTTCGATTGGTTTTTAAATACCAATTGCATGAGGGTCTGGGAAATCAGGGGCTAAAGCAGGTTGCACTGTTTTCTCCCCCTGAACTTTTTGTTTGTTTGTTTGTTTTGAGATGGAGTTTTGCTCTTATCACCCATGTTGGAGTGCAGTGGTGCGATCTTGGCTCACTGCAACCTCTGCCTCCTGGGCTCATGTGATTCTCCTGCCTCAGCCTCCTGAGTAGCTGGGATTACAGGCGCCCGCCACCACGCCTGGCTAATTTGGTATTTTTAGTAGAGATGGGGTTTCACCGTGTTAGCCAGGCTGGTCTCGAACTCCTGACCTCGTGATCCACCTGCCTTGGCCTCCCAAAGTGCTGGGATTAAAGGCGTGAGCCATCGCGCCTGGCCTGAACTTTGTTTTTTAAACTTTTTTTTTTTTAACTGTCTTTCTTTTTTAACTAAACCTCGTTGGTTTCTTTGTTATTTTCCCATCTTACTCCTTTACTCACTTCGCTGCCCCTGGCTCCATCCGAGATGTGGAAGAGGAGAGGAAAGGTCTGGCTTACCTAGTGCGGTTGTTGCATGGCTGTGTCGGTTCTCCCTGGGGGCAGCAGATGTCCAAATGCCAATGTCCTGTTAAGGAGGGCGTTTGCACGGTCTTCAGAAATCCTTTCTGCTGGAGATCTTTGACTACGGCGCCCTGGTGCAGTCAATGTCCCTCTCAAGTCCTCGGATCTGTCAGCCCTCCTGCCTCTGGGCCTCTGGGACAAGCCACCATTCAAGACAGCCAAGTCTGACTCCCTTTGCTCCTGCCCTCCTGTGGCCATTTCCTTGCTCTGCCATTCTGCTTCATGTATGAGCTGGGTACCAGTCCCTGCATCCCCCCAAATCTAGGGAACATGGGTTAAATTAGAAAACTATGTCTTTCTGGCCAGGCGCGGTGGCTGACGCCTGTAATCCCAGCACTTTGGGAGTCCGAGGCGGGTGGATCACCTGAGGTCAGGAGTTCAAGACCAGCCTGGCCAACATGGTGAAACCCCCGTCTCTACTAAAAATACAAAAAATTAGCTGGGCGTGGTGGCGGGCGCCTGTAATCCCAGCTACTCGGGAGGCTGAGGCAGGAGAATCGCTTGAACCAGGGAGGTGGAGGTTGCAGTGAGCCGAGATCTTGCCACTGCACTCCAGCCTGGGCAACAAGAGCGAAACTCCATCTCAAAAGAAAGAAAGAAAGAAAACTATGTCTTTCTATCAAATTTACTTTAGCTATCTCATATCCCATCTATCATCCTACCTGTATATATGTACAGAGAGAGATCCAGAATGAATGATGTTTACTTAATGTTTTTTGTTTTGTTTTGTTTTTGAGATGGAGTCTCGCTCTGTTGCCCAGGCTGGAGTGCAGTGGTGCAATCTCGGCTCATTGCAAGCTCCACCTCCCAGGTTCACACCATTCTCCTGCCTTTAGCTGGGATTACAGGCGCCTGCCACCACGTCCGGCTGATTTTTTGCATTTTTAGTAGAGACGGGGTTTCACCGGGTTAGCCAGGATGGTCTTGATCTCCTGACCTCGTGATCCACCCACCTCGGCCTCCCAAAGTGCTGGGATTACAGGCATGAGCCACCGCGCCTGGCTAGTGTTTGGTTAATGTTAATGCCAGTTATTTCAAGTGAAAAAGATTTGTTTTTCTAATTAATTTTGATTTTGATCAATAAAATACTTACGCATAGTTTTAAAAACTCAAATAGTCTTCAAGGTTTATAACAAAGGATGGCTCTGACTTTCCCCGGTCCTTAGATGTTTTAAACTCTTTTAGCAGTTTCTTTTGATATTTATCTCTTTATTTCTAAATAACGTACTTAAAATGTTTCCAGTTTTAGATATTATTGGTCGGTTTTCTAAAGCCACAGAAAATGTGGCTTTCGCTCTTTTTTTCTTTCTTTTTTTTTTTTGAGACAGGATCTCGCTCTGATTCTGAGGCTGGAGTGCAGTGGTGCAATCTTGGCTCACTGCAGCCTCGACCTCCCAGGCTCAAGTGACTGTCCTACCTCAGCCTTCTGGGTAGCTGGGACTACAGGCACACACCATCACACCCAGCTAATTGTTGTATCTTTTGCAGAGATGGGGTCTTGCTATGTTGCCCAGGCTGGTCTTCACCTCCTGGGTTCAAGCAGTCCTCCCACTGCAGCCTCCCAAAGTGCTGGGATTACAGGCCTGAGTCACAGTGTCTCACCCGTCTTTAGCTCTTTTTTTTTTTCCCTTCTCTTATTTTTATTTTACAACAGAGAGAGGGTCTCACTACGCTGGTCTTGAAATCCTGGTCTCAAGCAATCCTCCCACCTCAGCCTCCCAAAGTGTTAGGATTACAGGTGTGAGTCACCACATCCAGCCGTCTCTCTTATACCAACTCTCCTTCCCTATTCTTTCAATATGGTTATTAAGGAAACCAAGTCAGTATTTACATTATTATATTACGTGCACATTATTCACAGATGAGCCATTGGATGAACTAAGTTTCCATTTTCTTTCTTCTACAATTCTTTATTTTGTCTGGAGATAATAATTGCCTACATTTTTAGTTTGCTTTGTTTTCTATTTACCTTTCAATATCTTATCCCCAAACTCTTTGACAGACCATAAATCTCCTCTCAGCACATTCAAATCCAGAAGCTAATTGATCAGTTTCATGTTTGTTCCTGTGGTCGTCTCTTCAGGAGCTTCCATCTTCTTGGTCCGAGTCTGACTGTTGGCCCTTTGGACGACTACACAGCTATGATCCCATTGCCCAGATCCCCCATTGCCCAGATCCTACGTCTTCTTATTTTTTGGTTTCTTCTCTTGGTGGAGCATATCTTTCAGTAGCTTCCTAAGAGAAATTTCATGAGATGTCATATCAGGAGACCTTTTTTTGTTTGTTTGTTTGTTTTTTGACGGAGTCTTGCTCTGTCACCCAGGCTGGAGTGCAGTGGCGCAATCTCGGCTCACTGCAACCTCCACCTCCCGGGTTCAAGTGATTCTCCTGCCTCAGCCTCCTGAGTAGCTGGGATTATAGATTCACTAACATACTTTTCTCTCATCTGGGTTTTTTGCAGCTCAGCTTTGGCATGGTATTTACGTATGTTATCAGAGGGGTTAGGGAGTTGGGTGAGAGAGAGAGTAGGCGCCCTGGATTTGTATCTTGGTCATGGAGATTCTAATCCAATTGCAGTCGCTGCCTTTCCATTGCTGCGTGTCCATGGGTTCCTGCTCTACCTGACAGCCTGTTTCTGCTGAGTGGGTGTTACTCTTGATGTTCTCTAAGGTCTTTTCAGCTCTAACATAAAATCCCTCCCCCACTGAGACTGTACATTTTCTCCTTCAAACTTCAAATCCAGATTCAATTCTACCCTTCAAATTTTTTCTTTTGTTTTCTCTTTCTTTCTTTTTTTTTTTTTTTTTTTTTTGAGACGGAGTCTCGCTCTGTCACCCAGGCTGGAGTGCAGTGGCACAATCTCTGCTTCCCAGGTTCAAGTGATTCTCCTGCCTCAGCCTCCAGAGTAGCTGAGACTACAGGCGCCTGCCATCACGCCTGGCTAATGCTTGTATTTTTAGTAGAGATGGGGTTTCACCATGTTGGCCAGGCAGGTCTCGAACTCCTGACCTCAGGTGATCTGCCCATCTTGGCCTCCCAAAGTACTGGGATTACAGGCGTGAGCCACCGCACCCGGCCTAAATGTATTCTTTTATAATCTTTTCCTCTGCATCCCAGTAACACAGAAGTGCTGTTGGTGAGACTGTAGAAGCTGTACTTGTCTCATAGGTGCCCTGCGTTCCCCTGCGAGTGTTCCTCTGCGCCTAACCACCCGGTCACCTTCTTTGGGTCTGCTGGTAGTGAGGTGTCTTGGACAACTACAGCGAATGTTCCAGGAACATGCCTTTTTCTATGGACAAGCCCGTCTCCGCAGAAGCTGCAGATTAGCATCCCTGCGGGGGTGACTTGTATCTGCTGCTTCACCTGCTTCCCTGATTTCTGACATACTCACTGCCTTGTCTTCTAGACACAGAATTTCCTTGAGTTTTAACCCACAGACCTATCTTCGCTGTGGCTTTTTGTGTGTTTTGGCTTTTTGGCTCTTCCAGACCCAACTTTCCACTCTGCTACTGTGACCAATCATCCCTAAGGGCTGCCGGGATTTCTAGAACACTTACACCTACGGGGAACGAGGCGGCCATGCTGCGTGGAACGGGGAGCAGTGCTGAGTGGAACCGGGGAGCAGTGCTGAGTGGAATTGGGGAGCAGTGCTGCGTGGAATTGGGGAGCAGTGCTGAGTGGAACGGGGGAGCAGTGCTGCGTGGAACTGGGGATCAGTGCGGAGTGGAATTGGGGAGCAGTGCTGCGTGGAACGGGGGAGCAGTGCTGCGTGGAATTGGGGAGCAGTGCTGAGTGGAACCGGGGAGCAGTGCTGAGTGGAACGGGGAGCAGTGCTGAGTGGAACGGGGGAGCAGTGCTGCGTGGAATTGGGGAGCAGTGCTGCGTGGAACGGGGGAGCAGTGCTGCGTGGAACGGAGGAGCAGTGCTGCGTGGAATTGGGGAGCAGTGCTGCGTGGAACGGGGGAGCAGTGCTGAGTGGAATTGGGGAGCAGTGCGGAGTGGAATTGGGGAGCAGTGCTGCGTGGAACGGGGGAGCAGTGCTGCGTGGAATTGGGGAGCAGTGCTGAGTGGAACCGGGGAGCAGTGCTGAGTGGAACGGGGAGCAGTGCTGAGTGGAATTGGGGAGCAGTGCGGAGTGGAATTGGGGAGCAGTGCTGCGTGGAACGGGGGAGCGGTGCTGAGTGGAATTGGGGAGCAGTGCTGCGTGGAACGGGGGAGCAGTGCTGCGTGGAACGGGGGAGCAGTGCTGCGTGGAACGGAGGAGCAGTGCTGCGTGGAACGGGGGAGCAGTGCTGAGTGGAATTGGGGAGCAGTGCGGAGTGGAATTGGGGAGCAGTGCTGCGTGGAACGGGGGAGCAGTGCTGCGTGGAATTGGGGAGCAGTGCTGAGTGGAATTGGGGAGCAGTGCTGAGTGGAATTGGGGAGCAGTGCGGAGTGGAATTGGGGAGCAGTGTTGCGTGGAACGGGGGAGCAGTGCTGAGTGGAATTGGGGAGCAGTGCTGAGTGGAACCGGGGAGCGGTGCTGCGTGGAACGGGGGAGCGGTGCTGAGTGGAATTGGGGAGCGGTGCTGAGTGGAACAGGGGAGCGGTGCGGAGTGGAATTGGGGAGCAGTGCTGCGTGGAACGGGGGAGCAGTGCTGAGTGGAATTGGGGAGCAGTGCTGAGTGGAACCGGGGAGCGGTGCTGCGTGGAACGGGGGAGCGGTGCTGAGTGGAATTGGGGAGCGGTGCTGAGTGGAACCGGGGAGCGGTGCTGAGTGGAATTGGGGAGCGGTGCGGAGTGGAACGGGGGAGCGGTGCTGAGTGGAATTGGGGAGCCGTGCGGAGTGGAATTGGGGAGCAGTGCGGAGTGGAACGGGGGAGCGGTGCTGAGTGGAATTGGGGAGCGGTGCAGAGTGGAACTGGGGAGCAGTGCGGAGTGGAATTGGGGAGCAGTGCGGAGTGGAATTGGGGAGCAGTGCTGCGTGGAACGGGGGAGCAGTGCTGAGTGGAACTGGGGAGCAGTGCGGAGTAGAATTGGGGAGCAGTGCGGAGTGGAATTGGGGAGCAGTGCGGAGTGGAATTGGCGAGCAGTACGGAGTGGAACGGGGGAGCAGTGCGGGGTGGAACTGGGGAGCAGTGCGGAGTGGAACGGGGTAGCCGTGCGGAGTGGAATTGGGGAGCCGTGCTGCGTGGAACGGGGGAGCAGTGCTGCGTGGAATTGGGGAGCAGTGCTGAGTGGAATTGGGGAGCCGTGCTGCGTGGAACGGGGGAGCAGTGCTGAGTGGAATTGGGGAGCAGTGCTGCGTGGAATTGGGGAGCAGTGCGGAGTGGAACGGGGTAGCCGTGCAGAGTGGAATTGGGGAGCCGTGCTGCGTGGAACGGGGGAGCAGTGCTGAGTGGAATTGGGGAGCCGTGCGGAGTGGAATTGGGGAGCAGTGCTGAGTGGAATTGGGGAGCAGTGCTGAGTGGAATTGGGGCGCAGTGCTGAGTGGAATTGGGGAGCAGTGCTGAGTGGAATTGGGGAGGAATGCGGAGTTCTTGAGTAAGGGAGTGACATGATGAAATTGATGTTTTAGGAAGATGAACAGGGAATTAAGGAGGTACAGGGACTGAAGTCGGCAAGGTCATCTACACAATGTTGTAATAATGTCATTCAAGGGTGTGCATATCATGGCATTATCTTGTGTAATTCTTACAATCTCCCGGTGAGGGGTCATGTCTGAGACACAGAGGCTGGCTAATGGAAGGATTTGATCCAGCTCACGTGAAAGCCACTTCATGGTTAGGTGTCTGGCTTCCCAAAGGTACTTGATCACCGTTTAAAAAATGAATGTGGGGAAGCTTGGACTTGGACACAGGTTCTTTCTACGTGGAATAAAGTGGTAGCTGAGAGGAAGTGAGAGGGGAGAGGAGGCAGAAGGTTGGACCCCTGAGGTATTTGGGGCTGAAGTAGGCATATTAGGTGCTGAAGGAGGAGATGGGTAAAGGAGGCTGCTAAGAACCTGAGTCTGCTTTCTGGACAAATGAGAGAGCCAGGGGAGTAGGGAAGCAGAGCTGGATTGAGAGTTTGGGTTCTGTTGCTACCTTCTAAGATGAAACAAAAGTCTGGGTGTCCACTCAACATCAGTGCTCAGGCAGGCAGCCGCAGACGCAGGGAGTTCGGTACCTGGGGGCCTCATTAGCTTAGCTGTGGGAGGGGAGTTGGGGAGTGGCAGCGGGTGGAAATGATCTTACCCAGCTGGAGAGGCTAGCCAAAAAAGGAGCAGGTATGGGCTTGCCTGGAAGGCTATTTTAGCAGAAGGAAGACGAACAGTCAGCTAAAGACTGTGCAGTGTCTGCACCGCAAATGGGGAGATTTGAGCAAAGGAGAGGGCAGAAGAAAGGTGCAAGAGTGACACAGTACCTCACCATTTAAAGGCAAGCCTTGACCACAACATTTTCCTACACTTAGTATGGTGGGTTCCAGGGGAAGCCAGATTTCAGGGAGTTAAAGAAGGAGTAGGTGAAGAATCAAAGGGGCCCGTCCTTCATATGATTAGTCTCAACTCCTCCACTAGAAGTTTGTTTATTTATTTATTTATTTATTTATTAGACAGGGTCTTGCTCTGCTGCCCAGGGCCAGAGTACAGTGGTGTGATGATACCCCATTGCAGCCTTGAACTGCTGGCCTCAAGCAATCCTCCCACCTCAGCCTCCTGAGTAGCTGAGATGACAGGTGCACACCACCACAACTGTCTAATTTTTAAATTGTTTGTATGTAGAGAGTCTTGCCATGCTGCCCAGGCTGGTCTCGAACTCCTGGCCTCAAGCAGTCCTCCCAACTGGGCCTCCCAAAGTACTGGGATTATAGGTGTAAACCACCGTGCCTAGCCTCTTTTTTAAAAATTATTTTTTTTTGGCCAGGCGCAGTGGCTCATGCCTGTAATCCCTTTGGGGATTACACTCCGGGAGGCCGAGGCGGGAGGATCACTTGAGCTTAGGAGTTGGAGACCAGCCTGGCCAACATGATGAAACCCAGTCTCTACTAAAACACAACAATTAGCCAGGCATGGTGGGTACCTGTAAGTCCAGCTACTGGGGAGGCTGAGGCAGGAGAATCACTTGAACCTGAGAGTCAGAGGTTGCAGTGAGCCGAGATCACACCACTGCACTCTAGTGTGGGTGCAGAACAAGACACTGTCTCAAAAACATTTTAATTTTTTTTAGAGACAGAGTGTCCCTCTGTCACCCAGGCTGCAGCACGGATCACAGCTCACTGCAGCCTTGAACTCCTACATCAACTGATCCTGCTGCTTCTGCCTCCCGAGTGCTGGGACTCCAGGTGTGAGCCACCGTGCCGCGCTAGAAATTCCTTGATGGTGTATGGGGCCACATCTGGAATGACTGTGCCTGACACCAACAGATGACCAGGAACTGAGCTCACGGGTCCGTTACCAACCACAACTCTGGGTGCCACCAGGGGGCACCAGAGCCCAGGGCTCCACGAGGCTCTGTTTCGGAAAAGCCCATGATGACCTCAGCGTTTGTCATCTCTTGGCTCGTCTGGCTCTTGCTGTGGTTGGGCAGAGGGGGCAGGTGTGTGGGAGCGGCTGGCAGTGCCTCCTCCCAGTGGCCTAGTAAGGCTTTGAAAACTGAATTGCTCGGGGGCATGTGAGCACAGCCCCCTTGGCCGCTCCAGGGACCCCCGACTTGGGCAATAGGGTGAAGGCACAGTCTGTTCTCGGTCCCAGGAGGATGTGGCCGGGGTTAGCAGATACGCACCACGCCTGAGAATCCTTCAGAAATCCCTCTCTTCACCTCCGCAAGGAGGCAAGTGATCCCCTCCTGACTCAGAAATGGTGGTCCTTTGTCAAGTGCGACCGTCCTGATCCCAGCCCTCCCTTCCCGGGGCCTTAGCCCGGCCTCCTTCGAGGCAGTGAGGGTGTGCTTGGGAACAGACCGGCTCCTCATCCCCGCCAGCGGTTGCCTTCAGCCAAGCACCTCCCACATCTGGTAGCAGGTTGGAATCTCTTAGGGAGCCTTTAAAAACTAAGATGCTGGCCAGGCGCGGTGACTCACGCCTGTACTCCCAGCATTTTGGGAAGCCAGGGTGGGTGGGTCATCTGAGGTCAGGAGTTCGAGACCAGCCTGGCCAACATGGTGAAACTCTGTCGCTATTCAAAATACAAAAATTAGCCAGGTATGATGTGATGGCGGGTGCCTATAATCTCAGCTACTCGAGAGGCTGAGACAGGAGAACTGCTTGAACCCGGGAGACAGAGGTTGCAGTGAGCCAAGATCACACCACTGTACTCCAGCCTGGGTGACAGAGTGAGACTCTGTCTCAAAAACAAACAAACAAACAAAAGAACTAAGATGCTAAGGCTGGGCGGGGTGGCTCATGCCTGTAATCCCAGCACTTTGAGAAGGCTGAGGCGGGAGAACAGCTTGAGCCCAGGAGTTCGAGACCAGCCCAGGCAACATCTTGAGATCCTGTCTCTACAAAAAAAACAAAAACAAAACAATAAAATGAAGATGCCAACCGCCATCCAAGTGGTCCTAGGGTGGTGCCTGGGCACCAGCATTTTGTTTTGTTTTGTTTTGCTTTGAGACAGTCTCATTCTGTTGCCTAGGCTTGAGTGCAATGGTGCGATCTTGGCTCACTGCAAGCTCTGCCTCCCAGGTTCAAGTGATTCTCTTGCCTCAGCCTCCCGAGCAGCTGGGATTACAGGTGCCTGCCACCACGCCCAGTTAATTTTTGTATTTTTAGTAGAGACAGGGTTTCACCGTGTTGGCCAGGCTGGTCTCGAACTCCTGACCTCATGATCTGCCCGCCTCAGCCTCCTGAAGTGCTGGGATTACAGGCGTGGGCCACCGCACCTGGCTTGGCATCGGCATTTTTGAAGCTTTCTGTGTGATTCTTGTGTGCAGCTGTATTGAAACTGTCTGCATCTAAGGCCTTGATAGTCAGAGTGTGGTCCATGGGAAGCTTGATAGAAATGCTGGATCTCAGCACCCTCCTCCCAGTTTGCTGAATCAGAATTTACGGTTCACCAAGATGCCCAGGTGATCGGCCGCACACAGTTCCAGAAGCCCTGAGCTAGTTGGTATATCGTTCTTCACCCATGCTCACCTCCCTGGCCTGAATCACAGCGTGTCTGACTTGTTCCAGTTGTAGCTGTGGGTCTCAATGTTTTGACTGTGACCTACAGAAAGAAATGGACTTTACAACGATGAAACAAGAACACCACAGAAACAATGCCTTCACTACCTGGGGTGCACTCTGCACTCTCATTCATTCAGCAGGTAGTTTTGGCACCTGCTTTGTGCCAGGCCTCGTTCTAGCTGTGTGTGTCTAGAAGAAAGCTGCTGTTGTTGGGAGGTTTCTATTCTAGGAGGAGGGCAAGGGGGTCAGAAAGTTAAAAGTAAGCCCTGTATATAAAGGGCATGCTAAAAGTTATTTATTAAAATCTCTTTAAAAATTACATTTTGAGGGTGGGGTTCTGGGGTGCTGGTTATGTTCCGTTTCTTGATCTGGGTGCTGGGTGTGTTACCTGCAAGAATGCAAGCTTTCCGCACTTCTCTGGAGGTATGTTGTATGTCAATAAAAAGTTCAAAAATTACATTCTGATATATATTTTTTTCTTTTTTTTTTTGAGAGACAGAGTCTTGCTCTGTCACCCAGTCTGGAGTGCAATGGCATGATCCCAGCTCACTGCAACCTCCGCCTTCCAGGTTCAGGTGATTGTCCTGTCTCAGCCTCCCAAGTAGCTGCAATTACAGGCATGCACCACCATGCCTGGCTAATTTTGTATTTTTAGTAGAGACGGGGTTTCACCATGTTGGTCAGGCTAGTCTCGAACTTCTGACCTCAGGCGATCTGCTGGCCTCGGCCTCCCAAAGTGCTGGGATTACAGGTGTGAGCCACCACATCTGGCCAAACATTCTCATATTTTTTATTCCATTATTATCCTCTTTCATGAAAAAAAAAAAAGTCATTCAAAATCCACCATATTCAATTTACCTCCCACTAAAAGTTTGCAACCGTAGTTTTTAAAACTGCTTTATTTAAAAACAAGCTGTGTGCAGTGGCTCATGCCTGTAATCCTAGCACTTTGGGAGGCTGAGATGAGTGGATTGCTTGAGGCCAGGAGTTCAAAACCAGCCTGGCCAACATGACGAAACTCCATTTCTACTAAAAATACAAAAAATTAGCCACTTTTTACACCACTGGTGTAAAAAGATTACACCGCTGCACTCCAGCCTGGGCAACAAGCCTGAAACTCCATCTCAAAAAAAAATAAAAACAAACAAACTGGAAGCCCAACCCCTCAGCAGCACCCACCCGCTCTTGGCTTAGCAGCTGCTGGCAGCTGTGAGCCAGGCTGCCCGCTCCCCAGCAATGGCTTTCCTTGCCCTCTTGCTTACCCCACAGTGCAAAACCGCCCATGGTGGAGATTCTTAAGGGCACCACCCAAAGCCTCCCTCTGGCAGCCTGGCCCACCTCCGCTCCCAGCTAGACCTGACAAGCCCTTCTTGCCGAGTCATTCTGCTGTGGGCAGCTCTCCTGCAGTCCCAGATGTAAGAGGAGACTGACTCAGGCACGTTAATTAGAGGGTTGGGGTTATCCCTGTGGCCACCTCCCAAATCTCCTGGGACTTATGTTTTTAGTCTGGGGCTCATTCCTCATGTCAGCTCCCTAGTGGCAGAGCAGTCTCCCTCGGTGTCTCTCTGGCCACCACGGTCAGCGTCACGGACACGTCCCAGCATAGCCCCAGTGCTCAACCCCATGGTGGGGACCGTCCAGGAGTTGGTGAGGAACAGGGTGGGAGGGAGGAAGGGAGCAGGAGACCTCACTCTTTCCTCTGAACCTAAAGCTCCAGATAACCCTACACTAGAGGTCATAGGGGGCGTGACTCTGGCTTCTTGAGGAAACTGGAGAGATGAGGGGCTGGGGAAATGGGGGGCTGGGCTGCCCTAGGAGCAGGACCAACCACGGTGGAGGCGCTTTGACCCCTAGCTTTGTTTGATTTGGAGCTTGATTTACTGGAGGGGAAGTTTGCTCTAAATCAGTTGTTTGCATCTATTGACCAATAAAATCTAGTTAGTCCTGATGCTTCCTGAAGCAGGGCTCCTGGATTTGGCATTGCTATTTTGTGCCTCAGATTTTTTTTTTTTTTTTTTTTTTTGAGATGAGGTCTGGCTCTATTGCCCAGGCAGGAGTGCAGTGGTGTGATCTTTATTCACTGCAACCTCCATCTCCCAGGTTCAAGCGATCCTCCCACCTCAGCCTCCCGTGTAGCTGGGATTACAGGTTCGTGCCACCATGCTCTGCTAATATTTGTATTTTTTTGTAGAGACAGGGTTTTGCCATGTTGCCCAGGCTGGTCTTGAACTCATGAGCTCAAATGATTTGCCCTCCTCAGCCTCCAAAGTGCTGGGATTACAGGCGTGAGCCACCACACTCGGCCTGTGACTTGGACTTTAGAGTCGGAAAACTGGATTTGAATCCTGGCTTCACCACTACCAGCTGTATGGTGCTGAACAAGTCACTTGGCCATGTAGAACCTCAGTTCTACCACGTGTAAAATGGGGACATTATGTTTCTCCTTGGATTGTTGTGGGGTTGGATGAGAAGAAGTGCAGAGGGCAGGGCCTTGCACAGTTGGGCTCCCTGAGCCTTAGCAATGGCCATGACTGAGGCAGTGTGAGGGAGACTGGGAAAAAACCTCCTCAGGTTCCTTCTCCCAAATCTGTAGTCTGCCGCACTTTCTTTCCTGAAGCCAGGCAACAGGGGGGTGGTCCTGGCCCAGCCTCAGGGCTCCCTGGGGCAGGGCTGCCATTACTTGCAGTGTCAGATAATTCAGTGGAAAGTTGCCCGGCCCACCTCGCAGGCAAGGCACCGCCACCCAAATCCACCCAGATGGGGTCTCGCGTAGGTTTCCGGAAGCCACCTCTTTCTCATTGCCCTACTGCCCTCTGGCCATGGCCCTGGGGCCCACTGCTGGACAGTGTGAGTGCAGAAAGAGCCAGCCCGACAGTTCCCAACGTCTGAGCTTGCCATCTACAGCGAATTGTTTTGTTATTACACCCATCTTCTAGATGAGGGACAGTAACAAGGGCTGAGTGGCCCTGAGCCCTGGGGTTCCAAGCGCCCGCTGCCCAGGGCCGCCTCCGTTTGGGCTGGGACCCGGGCCTGCAGGCTGCCCCGCCGCTGGGAATCAGAGCTCTCGGTTTTCTCCTTCTGGGGTGGGGGGTGGGGTGGGGCAGGGAGGAGACCGCTCAAGTGCAGGAATGATGAAGGTCCCCTTGCCTGGGGCTATTTCTGCCCAAGTCCTCATCAGGAATTGTCAGGCCTGAGACAAACCCTCCCTCCTTCAGGAGTCCTCCGTTGGCCCCGGGGAAAGAGAGGTGATGGTCCGGTGTCTGGGCCTTTCGGTTGCTACGGTGATATTAGGGCTAGAATCCCAGCCTCACTGGAGTGACCCCAGAAACCTTCCAGTGCAACCTCCTCACTTCGGAGCTGAAACCACCGAGACCGGGTGGAAGTGACTTTCACACTCGCACAGTGCAACGGCAGCTACTCGGAATGAGGGACGTTCCGGCGCTCCTCCGCTGCGCCCCTCGACTCGGCGGGACTTCCTCACCCCACTTCCCTCGGCACCGCAGGAGGGCGCAGGCCGGGCCCGGGGTGCGGGGAAAGCGGGGTGGGGCCCGCAGGCTGGGGGCGGAGCCGGGGGCGGAGCGACGAGGCCGGGCCCTTTAAGGGGCGGGCCGACCCCCAACCCCACCCCGGGGCGGCGCAGGCGCAGGCGGGCTCGGGGCGCGCTGCAGGAGGGACGGCGGGCGGGCGGGCGCTCACCTGCGGGGGCCGGCGCGGGGCGGGCGCCCGGCGGGCCGACGTTGACGCCCGGAGGCGAGGGCGGGGAGGCGGGCGCGGGACTCGGGGGCGGCCCGGGGCGGGCGGGGAGGCCGGGGCGGGCCGGCGGGCGGGCGGGCGGTGTGAGCGGGCGCCGAGGGCAGCACCATCTGGAGGGGCGGGAGCGCGCGGCCTCTGGGGGGCAAGCGAGTGCGCTGGGCCGAGCCGGTCGAGGGCCCCCGGCGGGGCGAGCAGGAGGAGCGCGGCGGGCTGAGCCCCGCGCTGCCGGAGCAGCAGCCGCAGCGCGTCGGGGTTCTCAGCTGGGGCCCGCAGCAGCTCCGCGGGCTGAAGCTCGGCGTGGAGGAGCGGGGCGGGGTGGGCCCGGCCGTGCAGGAGGAGGGCGGGGTGGGCCCGGGGCTGCAGGAGCGCGGCGGCCGCGGCCACGAGCCCAGCCGGGGGGTGGTGTGGGGGCCGCCGGACGGCGCGGACTGGGGGCGCCCTCCGCGGTGGACGGGCTCGGCGGGCTGGCCTGTGGCGCAGGAGGAGGGGCTGGGGCCCCACGGGCAGCACCAGGAGAAGGGCGGAGGCAGCCCCGCAGTGCAGGAGCGCGGCGAGGCCCGGGCCGGGGTGCAGGAGCGCGGAGAGGGGAGCCCGCGGAGGCTGCTGCAGCAGCCCGAGCCGGCGCCCGAGGCCGGGGAAGGCCCCCGCGAGCGCGGGGAGGGGCCGGAAAGTTCCGGCGAACTGGGGGAGCGGCAGTGGGAGAGCGTGGGGCGGGAGGCGGTGGTCCTGGGGGCGGCCCCGGAGCGCCGAAGCCGCCCGGAGCTGGTGGGGAGGGCAAGGCCGGTGGGGCCTCGGGGGCCTGCGGGCGAGGGGCGCCTGGGGGTGCAGGAGGCGAATTGGCTGCCCGGAGTGCAGGAGGGACAGGTGGTGCGGGCTGTCCAGGAAACCTACCTAGACGGAAAGGAGCCCCAGGAGGGGGAGGGACCCGGCGAGGGGCTCAGGACCCGGAGGCGCCGGCGGAGGAGGAGGTGGTGACTGGCAGACCGCCGCCCGGGCCCCACGGTGCCTCCGGAGCTGAAGGGAACGCAGGATGTAGGGGCGTGGGGAGTCGGGCACAGAAGAGTGCGGGGAACCGGGGAGCTCTGCGAGCCACTGCCTGAGGGTAGGCCCAGCCCGCGGGAACGTCTTCTGCTCGCTCAGACTGGGCATCGCTGAAGCTGTGTCTGCGGGGAGGCAGCGGAAGGCGGCAGGTAAGGAAGCCCAGTTCTCTTAGCTGGAGTTGGTGTGCTTGGAAGCGAGAAGCTGCAGGTCACTGGCGAGAGGGTAGTCTCCACACTGCCCTCGTTCTCTCGGCCTTTCATCCCTGGGGGGAGGAAGCAGTGCACTTTTCCGCTGCGAGGCAGGACCTCTCCCCCGCAGTACTGTGTATGGTAGTTGGAGTGATGGGGCATCTTCTTAGAGTCTAGGCAGCTCGCGGGACGTCTGGGTGGCTGCCAGGTCTGTGCAGAGGGAAGAGAGGGGTAGCCCCAGGGAGGAGCTACAGGACGGTCACCCCTCCACCTGCCCCTCGGTGGCAGTAGGGTGCATCCATGGTATTTGCTCTGCTTGGTGCAGTCAGCACAGGTTGCCTCAAGTCCTCAAAACACGTCCCACAGAAGGGAAGAGAGCAGCGTGGGATTAACAGAACCTTATCTTGTAACCCTGTTGGTGACGTGAGCTGAGATGTGAGTGTGACAGCTAGTGGCTTGGACACGGCACGAGCCTGACCCGCTCCTGCCACGCCGTCCTGTCACAGCTGATTTACCCTGAGGGCCCAGAGCCAAGGATGATTAGTGGGCAGAAGGTGGGAGAGCGACTCTCTGGGTGGGACTTCATGACCCCAGCGTGAGCGGGGCGGGAGAGGAGGGTGCATCTGCAGCAGAGGACTCTGGGCTGCCTCTGCGGCCCCACCGTGGGGAGGTTTGCAGATGGGCCGCCGTGGTATCGTGGGCTCTGCACCTGTCAGGGCAGGAGCTCCCAGCCCAGTCTAGAGGTAGGGCTTGTAGGGGCCAAGGGTGGGGGCTGTATTTGGCTTCTTGTTGACTGCATCATGGCCTGAGTGCCAGACCTACTCATTCCGTGTGGTGCTCCCAGGGCGGCCTGGAGGGCTGCTTGTGCGCCTTACTCTGCTAGAGCTGTTCACCTCTTACCTGGCACTGTCAGGTTCTTGCTTCCCCTGCCCCTGGGTGGGGATGGGTGCAGGGTTGCTGCCTGCCCAGGGCCTTAGCTAGGACCCCTCTCTGCCCCAGCCCGAGGTGTGGCTCTGAGTCAGATGGTCCCAGGCCCCTGTCCCGAACCAGACTGGCTGCTCTCCTATGGGGGCAGAGGGAGTGGTGCTGGAGGTAGCTGCTGGAGGAGCCGGTTAGCCTACTTCTCATAGTCAAACTCGCCTGTCAGCTTCATCCCATGCCTGTCGCGCTGCTGCCCGAACACTCATGCACCGGAAGTTCAGCTGCTGTGCCCACGGTGCCCGACGCTTCTGGAATGGCCAGAGTGGCTCTCAGTGTCTGGCTTCAGTGGAGGGAACTGTCTGTTTTAAACGCGTACACACAACACACATCTTCACCTGCTTATTTCAGGTCGACGTTTTTGAACTTGTGGTAGATGAATGGGAGAAAGGCCTTGGCATCACACAGATTGCTTTTGATCTGGTTATATCGCTTACAAGCTGTGCAACTTCCTTGGGCAGCATAGTGTCTTTAGGTTTCAGTTTCCTGGTGTGTGCGGTGGACCAGGGCTTCCCCTGCAGTGTCCTGAGTGAAGAAACCTCAGGCCCTTTGGAGCCTGGTGCCCACCTCCCAGGAGCCCAGCAGATGTTGGGGAGGAAGGGTCAGACTCTTCCCTCTGGCCCCTGAGCCCGAGATTAGCCCCCACCTTGTGCTTTGTCTAGAAGATGCAGTGTTTCTTTTTGTTTGTTTTAAGTAACAGCTTTATTGAGATATAATGACATATGGTAAACTGAGCATATTTAAAACATACAATTTAATAAGTTGTAGCCTATGTATACACCCGTGAAACCACCCCCACCGTCAAGATAGTGAACATCCCCCTTATTCCCCAGTCCCCAAAAGTTTGCTTGTGGAATCCCTCCATCCCCCGCTCTGCTGCTATCTCCTACCCCAGGTAACAGGCTGGTCTACTTTCTGTCACTGTATCTGAGTTTGCAGCATTTACTGTAAACGGAATCCCGTCTTTCATTCAACAGAAGTGTTTTGGAGTTGGTTCACATGGTTGCACATATCAACAGTTCATTGCACACATGTGCCAGTCTGTTTACCCGTTGACCTGTTGATGGGTTTTCAGAGAAAGCTGCTCTGAACTCTTTTGTTAGTCTTTGTATGGATGTATGCTTTTATTTATCTTAGGTAAATCCCTAGGACTGGAATGGCTGGGTCATGTGGTAGGTATACATTTAACCTTTAAGAAACTGCCAGACTGTTTTCCAAAGTGGTTGTACATTTTATATACTCACCCGCTGCGTCTGAGGGTTCTGGTTTGCCCACGTCTTTGATATGCCCACACCGTCATATGGTCAGTGTCTAATTTCAGACATTCTCATGTCTGGTGGTATCTCATTATGATTTTCATTTGTGTTTCCTAATGACTCATGTTGTTAAGCATCTTCTGATGTGCTCATTTGCCATATATATGTCTTTGGTGATGTGTCTGTTCAGATTGTTTGCCCGTTTTTAATTGTGTGGGTTTTTTTCATGTTGAGTTCTGAAGAGTTCTTGATATATTCTGGATATAAGCCTTTTATCAGGTATGTGATTTGCAAATCTTTTCTTCCAGCTTGTGGCTTGTATTTTGATTCTCTTAACAATGCCTTCTAAAAAAATTATCATGATCAGTGATGCAAAATGGTGTGTTTTGAAAGAGAAGTTTTAAATTTTGATTAATTTACTAATTTATTACTTTGTGGATTGCATTTTTGGTGTCATGTCCAAGAAATCTTTGTCTGACCCAGAGTCACAACAGTTTTCTCCTGTGTTTTCTTTCTTTTTTTTTTTTTTGAGACGGAGTCTTGCTCTGTCGCCCAGGCTGGAGTGCAGTGGCCGGATCTCAGCTCACTGCAAGCTCCGCCTCCCGGGTTCACGCCATTCTCCTGCCTCAGCCTCCCGAGTAGCTGGGACTACTGGCGCCCGCCACCTCGCCCGGCTAGTTTTTTGTATTTTTTAGTAGAGACGGGGTTTCACTGTGTTAGCCAGGATGGTCTCGATCTTCTGACCTCGTGATCCGCCCATCTCGGCCTCCCAAAGTGCTGGGATTACAGGCTTGAGCCACCGCGCCCGGCCTTCCCCTGTGTTTTCTTACAGCCATTTTATAGTTTTGGGTTTTACAGTGAAATCTAGGATTCATTTGGGGCTAATTTTTGTATGTGGTACAAGGTGTGAATTAATGTCCAGTTTTTTGCATGTAGAGATCTAACTGATCTAGTAGCACCATTTGTTAAGAAGATGTGTCTCTCCACTGAATTGCCTTTGAATCTTTGTCAAAAATCAATTGTTGGCCGGGCGCGGTGGCTCAGGCCTGTAATCCCAGTGCTTTGGGAGGCCGAGGCGGGCGGATCACGAGGTCAGGAGTTCAAGGCCAATCTGGTGAACATAGTGGAACCCCATCTCTACTAAAAAATACAAAAAATTAGCCTGGCGTGGTGGCGGGCACCTGTAATCAATCCCAGCTCTTTGAGAGGCTGAGGCGGGAGAATTGCTTGAACCTGGGAGGTGGAAGTTACAGTGAGCTGAGATTGCGCCACTGCACTCCAGCCTGGGCAACAGTGTGAGACTCCGTCTCAAAAAGAAAAATAAAAAAATCAATTGTTTATGTGTGTCTAATTCTGGATTCTGTTTTGTTCCATTGATCAATTGTCTGTCTTTATCCCAGTATTGCACTATCTTGATTACTGTGGGTTTATAAACCATAGTAAGTCTTGAAATCGGGTAAGATCTCAAACTTGGTTTTGTCTTTTCAGAATTGCTTTAGCTATTCTGGGTTCTTTGTACTTCCACGTACATTTTAGAATTAGTTTGTCAATTTCTACAAAAACGCCTGCTGGAATTTTGATTGGGATTATGATCAATTTGGGAAGAACTGATAGGTTAGCAGTATGGAGCCTTCTGACCGGTGAACAGTGTATATCTCTGTATTTATCTAGGTTTTCTTACTGACTCTCAGCAGTGCTTTGTAGTTTTTGGTATATCAGTCTTTTCCATCTTTTATTGAACATATCCTTAAATAGTACCTATTTTTATGCTATTGCCAATGATACTGGTTTTTCTTGGTAGTATTTTTTTTTATTTTTAAAAACTTTTAGTTTTGGTAAAATATACATAATATACTACCATTTTAACCATCTGAAATGGTGGTAAATACATCATACTGTTGCACAGCCATCCCCAGCCTCCATCTCTAGGACTTTTTTCATCTTGTGAAACTGAAACTGTACCTATTAAATGGTAACTTCCCATTCCCTTTTCTCTCAGCCCCTGAGAACCAACGTTCTGCCTTCTGACTCTAAGAATTTGGCTCCTCTAGGTGCCTCATAGAAGGATAATTTTACAGTGTTTGTTCTTTTGTGACTGGCTTATTTCACTTCGGCGTAGCCTATTCAAGATTCATTTATATGGCAGCATATGTCAGAATTTTCTTCTTTTTAAAGAGTAAATCATATTCTGTTGTATGAATATACCCCTTTTTGTTTATCCATTCACTTGGATTGCTTTCACTTTTTTTTTTTTTTTCTAAAACAGGGTCTCACTCTGTCTCCCAGGCCCGAGAGCAGTAGTGTGATCATGGCTAACTGCAGCCTCAACTTCCTGGGCTCAGGTGATCCTCCCACCTCAGCCTCCTGGGTAGCTGGGACTACAGTGTGTACCACCATGCCTGGCTAATTTTTTTTTTTTTTTTGGGGGGGAAATTTTCTGTAGAGATGGGATTTTGCCATGTTGCCCAGGCTGGTCTCCAACTCCTGGCCCAAGCGGCTTTCACCTTTTGGCTCTTGTCAGTAATGCTATTATAAGATGGTACCTTTGTTTAAACTTCACTTTCCAGTTGTTTGTCGCTAGTATATGTAAATACCATTGATTTTTGTATTTTGAGCTTGAATCCTGCTGTCTTGCTAAATTGACTTGTTAGTTCTAGTGAGCTTTTTTGTAACTTCCGTTGGAGTTTCTACATAGAGCACCATGTCATCTGCTAATGAACAGTTTTACTTCTTCCTTTCTGATCTTTATGCCTGTTATTTCTTTTTCTTGCCTGATTACACTGGCTGGATCCTCTGGTGTAATGTTGTTGTTGTTGTTTTGAGATGGAGTTTTGTGCTTGTTGCCCAGGCTGGACTGCAGTGGCACGATCTTAGCTCACTGCAACCTCCGCCTCCTGGGTTCAAGCGATTCTCCTGCCTCAGACTCCTGAGTAGCTGGGATTACAGGCGCCCGCCATCACACCCGGCTAATTTTTGTATCTTTGGTAGAGATGGGGTTTCACCATGTTGGCCAGGCTGGTCTTGAACTCCTGACCTCAGGTGACCTGCCCGCCTCCGCCTCCCAAAGTGCTGGGATTATGGGGGTGGGCCACCAAGCCCAGCCTCATCTAGTATAATGTTGAAGAGGAGAATATATACCTTGTTTCTGATCTTCTAGGGAATGAATGCATTTAGTCTCTCGCCATTAAGAGTGGTGCTAGCTGGCCGGGCGCGGCGGCTCACGCCTGTAATTCCAATACTTTCAGAGGCTGAGGTGTGCAGATCACGAGGTCAAGAGATCGAGACCCTCCTGGCTAACATGGTGAAACCCCGTTTCCACTAAAAATACAAAAAATTAGCCGGGCGTGGTCGTGGGTGCCTGTAGTCCCAGCTACTCGGGAGGCTGAGGCAGGAGAATTCCTTGAACCTGGGAGGCGGAGGTTGCAGTGAGCCGAGATTGCGCCACTGCATTCCGACTCTGTCTCAAAAAAAAAAAAAAAAAAAGTGATGTTAGCTGGCCAGGCGCGGTGGCTCACGCCTATAATCCCAGCACTTTGGGAGGCCGAGGTGGGCAGATCACCTGAGGTCACAAGTTCAAGACAAGCCTGGGCAACGTGGTGAAACCCTGTCTCTATGCAAAATACAAAAACTAGCTGGGTCTGTGGTGGTGCATGCCTGTAATCCCAGCTACTTGGGAGGCCAAGGCACAAGAATCGCTTGAACTCAGGAGGTGGAGGTTGCAGTGAGCCTAGATTGTACCATTGTACTCCACTCTGGGTGACAGAGTGAAACTGTCTCACAAAACAAAACAAAACTGTGGTATTAGCTATAGATTTTTCATATCTGATCTTTACCAGGTTGCAAAAGCTCCCTTTAATTCCTACTTTGCCGAGAGGTGCTTTTTTTTTTTTTTGAGATAGAATCTGGCTGTCGCCCAGGCTGGAGTGCAGTGGCGCAATCTCTGCTTGCTGCAACTTCTGCCTCCCGGGTTCAAGCAATTCTCCTGCCTCAGCCTCCCGAGTAGCTGGGATGACAGGCACCTGCCACCACGCCCAGCTAACTTTTGTATTTTTAGTGGAGATGGGGTTTCACCATGTTGGCCAGGCTGGTCATGAACTCCTGACCTCAAGTGATTCGCCCACCTCGGCCTCCCACAGTGCTGGGATTACAGGCGTGAGCCATCGTGCCTGGTCCTTACTAACTCCTTACTAACTCTTAAATAGCTTTTCAGTAATCCCCTGTATTTTAGCATTGCCCTTCTGACACTCACCGCTTCTTCCAGAGGCTTCTGGGGCTGCCTGTTCCTGGGCTTTTGAGGATTCAGTGGGATCGGTTAAGCGTCTCTCACACTGGGATTTGTGATTTTCTTGGTCAGCTCTCAACTGCCACTAGCCTGTCTGCTTTCCAGCTTCCCAAGTTTTGTGGTGGTTTTTCCCTCTACCATTCTCCCCGCTCCCTAGGGGCTGGTGACGTTCAAAACATTCTTTTTTAATTGTAGGTCTGGTGAGGTTTCAGGAAGGACTGACGCTGTGTGGAATCTACTGTTTTTTCCCTGGAACCCCTGTCCCTTCTTTAGCCTTCCTCCCAGAATCCATGCATTCACTCAGCGTTAGCGAATGACGTGGTATCTACTCAGCGAGTCTGATGTGGGTTAGAAGACGTCTGCCGTGACCTCTGTGGGCCCACATCCTTGGACCAAGCAGTACAGTCCTGAACGGGCTGAATTCCAGCTTTACCTTTTACTCTCTGGGTGCTCCTGGCCGCCTCTCCAGAGCTTGTTCCCGCCTTCGTAAAATGGGGATGATCTGGGGTTGTAAGGCGGGTTTTCCGTCAGCCAGTGAAGAATCTGTCTTAGTGGAGCTGGTGCAGGGTGTCTTCCTGAGGACCCAGGCTCTGACTTCTGCTCCCTCATATTCCCCCAGAAACTGGCATCAGGTGGGCATGTGGGGTGCATGGCGGGTGTCTAAGGAAGGCGAGAGGGGAGAGGTTTTCCCTGGTCCCTCTCCCCAGCGGCTGTACCTCCTGGGAGCCGCAGCTGGAGGTAACAACGTTGGACTCTTGTTTCTCTCTGTCTCCTGTATACTGTGTCTGCCAGTGAGGCAGGGCCTCCTCTCTGGTCCCCTGACCTTGGCAGGGCTCTTCCCCGACCCCATGGCCAGAAGAGAGTCACATTCCCCTAACATTTGCCCTCCCCCGGATGCTGAGCCTCCATTCCCGATGACAGCTTCCTAGTGCCTTGGACCAGGCAAGCCCCTTCCCCTTTGAGGGTCCCAGGCTCTTCAAGGGTCAAATGGTGAGCAGGATCCAGTGGGATTTAAGGTGTAGGATGTGAAGCCCCAGACATTTCTCTCGCTCCCAGGCTTTCCTGGGCCCTCCGGCCTGCCCTAGATGACATGTTCTGGCTCCTGGGTCTTGGTGTAGACGTGGTCCTGAGGGGGTGAGCAGTGCTCCGGCCTGCCCTAGATGACATGTTCTGGCTCCTGGGTCTTGGTGTAGACGTGGTCCTGAGGGGGTGAGCAGTGCTCCGGCCTGCCCTAGATGACATGTTCTGGCTCCTGGGTCTTGGTGTAGACGTGGTCCTGAGGGGGTGAGCAGTGCTCCGGCCTGCCCTAGATGACATGTTCTGGCTCCTGGGTCTTGGTGTAGACGTGGTCCTGAGGGGGTGAGCAGTGCTCCGGCCTGCCCTAGATGACATGTTCTGGCTCCTGGGTCTTGGTGTAGACGTGGTCCTGAGGGGGTGAGCAGTGCTCCGGCCTGCCCTAGATGACATGTTCCCGGCTCCTGGGTCTTGGTATAGACGTGGTCCTGAGGGGGTGAGCAGTGCATCTTGTAGCCTGAATGTTCAGTTCCCAGCTCTGGCATCCACTCTCCACTCCTTCTTTCCATACTTCACCTCCAGGGCCAACAATAGGCCCCTTCAGCTCTGGGCTCTTGCTTAGGGCTTGGGGGTGGGGTGAGGCCTGAGCTGGCAGCAGGCAGGATGACTAGCCGGGCAGCCTCTGCCCAGCCCTGGAAGAGATCTCTCTGGGAGTGGCTAGCTGCTGGGAGCTAGACTGCATCCTTCCCTCTGGGCCCTTGTGCCATGACAGTGCATGGGCAGGACAAACAACAAGAGGCAGCTCTCTGCAGCACTCAGTGTCCCAGCCTTGGCACCTGGGCATGCGTGGTGTGCATGGGAGTGAGACCCGGACAGCTGCAGCGATGTGTCCTCCGCCGCACACTGCTGCTGCTGTCTGTGTTGGGGAGTGACGGTGCAGGAGCACGTTAGGGCCCTGAGTGTACTGTCTCTCTGTGTGTCGGCGTTGACACTCCGGTCTGCAGCTGGCGGGGCATGAAATGGTTTCACTTTCAAGACCTGGGACAGATGGGTGATCTTGTCTCCACATGTCAGTCCCACCAAGTCCGGCAGCCTCAGGTTCAGTGTGGACTGGGTCACATTGTTTAGTCAGATCCTCTCCCCTCCTCTCTCAAGTGACACTCCCTTTTGCACTGGAGTTGGAGGGGACGAGGCATAGCAGGGCCCTGTCTGGTGTGTCTGCCTCTGCTTCGGTGCTCTGCCCTCCCACCCTGTCACTTGCCTGTTCCCCTCCTCTCTCTCGGTGAGCTGGGATCCTGACAGACCCAGGCCTCCTTCCCATCACCCTGTGTGGCAGCCTGCGCCCCGGCACCCACTTCGCAGTCCAGTGAGAAAGCACCTTCCTTAAGACCAGTGTCAGGCCCTCCCTCTGCCTGAGGGGCTGCCTGAGTTGTCTCTGGTTCTGAGATGGCTTTGGGAGACTGAGTCGCTGGGTGCGTCTGGGGTCGCAGTGGCTGTGACGGCATTGACAGCCCCTCTTCCCAGGAAGGTGCTGGCTTCTCTGGATTAGAAATCATGGGGGGAGGCAAAGCCAGGGCTGGGAGAGGGCAGCCAGGCTTGTTGCTGGCACCCACTGGAAAGCAGCCAGGCAGCAGCTCACGGGGAAGCAGCGGCCCCCTTTCTCCCGTGTTCTCACACAGACACAGCCAGGGCTCCTGCCAGGTTCTCCCTTCAGGATGACAGATGTGGAAAGATGGTTCCCTTACGATGTACAAACCACAGCAGAGGTATACACAGGGCTCCTTCAGCACAATTGTGTGCTGATACAAAGAGTTATGGGAATAGTGACCCTTTAAGGATAGGAACATAATGGATAATTTAAACTTTTTAAAATTCTTGGCCAGGCATGGTGGCTCACGCGTATAATCTCAGCACTGTGGGAGGCCGAGGTGGGTGGATCATGAGGTCAGGAGATCGAGACCATCCTGGCCAACATGATGAAACCCTGTCTCTACTAAAAACACAAAAATTAGCTGGGCGTGGTGGTGTGTGCCTGTAATCCCAGCTACTCGGGAGGCTGAGGCAGGAGAATCACTTGAACCCAGGAGGTGGAGGTTGCAGTGAGCCGAGATCGTGCCCCTGCACTCAGCCTGGGCAACAGAGCAAGAGTCTTTCTCAAAAAAAAAGAAAAAAAATCCTTGTGCCTATTTTTCACATATATTATGGTGTAGTTTTACTACTCATGTTTCAAGCATCCCTCCAACAAAACAGCAGAGATAACCATTTGGGGCTAGAAAATGGGAATTTACAGAGGAGATGGCATTGGCTTGGGTCTTGAGGAGTTTGTGGGAGTTTGTCATGTAGACAAAGAATAGAAGTGTCACAGACAAAAAATAGCTCAGACATTAAAATTGTTTTTGTTATTTATTTATTTATTGAGACGGAGTCTCTCTGTCGCCCAGGCTGGAGTGCAGTGGCACAATCTTGGCTCACTGCAGCCTCCGCCTCCTGGGTTCAAGCGATTCTCCTGCCTCAGCCTCCCGAGTAGCTGGGATTACAGGTGTACGCCACCATGCTCAGCTAATTTTTATATTTTTTGGTAGAGACAGGGTTTCACCATGTTGGTCAGGCTGGTCTCGAACTCCTGACCTCAGGTGATCCGCCGGCCTCGGCCTCCCAAAGTGCTGGGATTACAGGCGTGAGCCACCGGGCCCAGCCGGAGACATTGAAATCAAAGGGCATCCGGACATGGTTCCTGGTGCCTGTCATCCCAGATACTCAGGAGGCTGAGGTGGGAGGGTCACTTGAGCCAAGGAATTCAAAGTTAAAATGAGCCGTGGTCACACCACTGCACTCCAGCCTGGGCAACAGAGCAAGAGCCAGTCTCTTAAAAACAAAAACAGGAAGAACCCCAGAGTATGTCTAGGGAAGGGCAAACACTTGGCTTGGCTGGGACATAGAGACATTTGAAGGGAATGCTGAGAGAGAGAGGTGGGGAAATCGGCGAGGAGTGGAGCCCAGAGGGCCTGTGTGCCAGCAGGGGACTGGGCTCTTGAGGACTTAGCGAAGGGCCTGCGTGCCAGCCGGGGAAGGACGACAGGCCTGTGCTCGGACCACAGTAACAGTAGGCAGCCAGGTGCTGTGCTGGGGGTGCTACTCACTATGTCCTTGACTCTTCATGACAGTTGTATGAAGGAGATTCCGTTTATGCCCACTTTACAGATGCGGAAACTGGAAACTGAGGCTTACAGGTTATTTGCTCAAAAGTTGCCCAACTAGAACAGGATGGAGTCAGGGTTTCAGCCCCCGTCTGCCTGACTCCTGATCTCATTGTTATGTTGGGAGGAATTCTGAGGCCACCTGACTGGTGTGCCTGGCGGAGAAGGTGGAGGAAGGAGGAGTCTTGGTCGGGGGTCCGTGGTGGGGTGTGCTTTCTACCTTGGGTGGCTGGTGCTGGCTTGTGATGTTTTCAGCAGGATACAGGAGCGTAGCAGCAGAGTTGAAGGGGTGATGCGGAGCCCAGTTTGGATATGCAGTGTGTGGTACCTGTGCAGCCTTCTGGCGGAGCTGCCCTGTAAGTGTGTGGAAATGTGGGTCTGGAGCCACAGGAATTCAGGAATGGAGGCAGCACATGGTGGTAACAGGAGCCCCTGGAGGCGGAGGTGACCCCAGGAAGCAGAGCATCAGTGGAGAATATAAGGAAACATGAGTTCAAAAGTCTTAGGAAATCCCAGCAGTTAAGAAGCAGGGGGTGGGGCGGGAAGGCGCAGTGGCTCGTGCCTGTAATCCCAGCACTTTGAGAGACCAAGGCTGGCAGAATGCTTGAGCCCAGGAGTTTGAGACCAACCTGGGCAACATGATGAAACCTCATCTCTACAAAAACTACAGAAATTAGCTGGGTGTCATAGTGCACGCCTGTAATCCCAGCTACTCAGGAGATGGAGGGCAGGAGGATTGCTTGAGCCTGGGAGGCAGAGGTTGCAGTGAACCAAGATCACACCACTGCACTCCAGTCTGGGGGCAGAGTGAGACCCCATCTCAAACAACCAACCAAAAAACACGTGGGGGAGAAGAGGCTGCAGGGCCAGACCATGGACCAGCACCGCCAGCAGACATAGCCTTGCCTGCCCTCAGGACCTCAGCTGCCAGGCTCTCCTGGGAGGGAGTGGGCCCCCGTGTTCTGGAGATGGAGAGAGTGTGGACAGTCACGGTGTGTGTCTGAATCACTCCCTTTTCTTCCTTGGGCCCTGGCCAGCCTCCTCCCCAGACCAGTGTGATGTCAGGCCCAGCTGACCTGAAGGTGCGGGGTTGCCTGGTGCAGCTCCCTCTGGGATGAGGTTCCGAGGGCACCCAGCCTGGCCTTGGGCCAGAAGCTTGGGCTCTGCGCACAGAGGGGTGAGTTAAGGCTGACTAAACTTGGTGGGGCTGATATGTGGAAGCGATAATCCTCTGGCCCTGGAGGAGCTGTAAGCCCCCCTCTCCTCTCCAGTGTTCTTTTTTCCTTCAGGGCCTGGAGAAGAGGGAGGTGGAGGTGGGAGAGGGCCAGCTGGGAGGTAGGGTTGGCCTATATTCCTGAGAATACGGTAGATTGTTTTGGAAAAATCCTCTTGGCCGGAAATTGCCTGTCATGTCTGCGCCCTGGTGTGGATTTGTCACTTCGCATGCAGTTGGGGAGGCTGGAGAGGGGAATGGACAGCGGAGCTGGGCTGGGTTCCAGCCTCTTGTTTCCTTTAGCTCTGCAGAGTGGAGATGTAAAGGGACAAGTGAAGAGCAGGGGGGTGTACACGGCCGGGGCGGGGGGGGGGATTCTCGACATCCTAGAAGTAGTTTGGATCCTGTGGATGTCTTACAATAGGATGGTACTAGGACGCAAGAGATGTCAGGGGGAGGTGAGGCAGGGAGAAAGCGGGAAAGGGCAGTGGTTTGGATCAGATCCTTTATCCAGCCAGGGCAAGAAGGGAGGGGCCTGGTATTTTCTGCCTTGCCTTCTACAGCCTCCCGGCTTTGGGGTCTTGCTGCTACTCCCAAGACTAGTGTGTGCCTGTAGCTGCGGCAGGATGCCGAGGAGCTTCTGTACAGCATAGAATCAGGCGTCCGGGGCCTCGCCGGCAGAGTCATCCACCTACCCTGCTGTGCTCGGGCTGGGGAAGGGACTGTGTGAGGAGACGGGGCCCTGGGGGAGCCTCACCTAGTGCCCTCCCAGGGTCTGGCCCAGCCTTGACGCTGCGTGGGGAGGAGAGGTCGCAGCATCTGTCTGTCCTCTGCCCCAACCCAGGGAGGTGCCCTGAGCTCAGCCCTAAATACCCGGTACTAGCGAGTCAGTGGCTGCTTCAGATGCCACCGGAATGAGAAGTGATGCCTTGGGCCCCAGGGGAGAGGAAGAGCTTCTGCCCTGGGACTTCCTGTGCCGGCGATGGCCTCGCGCCAGGGCTGGGCGCGGCACCCCCGCGTGGGCCCGTGTTGGGGCGGCTTTTCAGCGGGAGTCCGGGCCCTCGTGTCACTGCTCTGAAGTCAGGGAGGCAGCGCGGTCCTCGGCCGGCCCAGCGCACAGCGCTGCGGGAGGGGCGCGTGGCGGGAGGGGCGCGTGGCCGGAGGGGCGCGTGGCGGGAGGGGCGCGAGCTGGCTCGGCCGCGGGGGGCCGGGGCGGGGCGTGGCCTGCGCGGAGGCGGTGCTGGGAGGCGCGGGGCGGGCGGAGCGCGGGGCCGAGCCGCGGGGCAGGTGGGCGCCGGGGCAGGTGGGCGCCGGGCAGGCTGGGGGCGGGTGGGCTGCAGGCCCCGGCATGTCTAGGGGGAGGGTCTCAGGTGGAGTCGGACGGAGGCCTCTGCTGTGGGCTTCTGAGATGGCCCCTTGTGAATACCGGGGCCTCGTGAATCCCCAAGGCCGCAGTCGGTGGCTCCGGGGCCCTGGAGGCGGCCGAGGGCGGAGTGGAGCCGGTTCCGCGGCCGGGAAGGCAGAGCCCCAGCTCGGTGGGGTCAGCCCGGGGCTGGCACAGCTGGTCCACGCAGAGGGCGGGGGCAGCGCCGCGGAGAGGAGGGACGGAGCTGGGACGGGCTGCGGGGGGAATGGCCGCAGGCCCGCGGCAGGAGGGGCGACCACCCGGTGGCGGATGAGGCGGTGGGGGGCGGGGGCCACAGGCTGGAGCCTCCCCCGGGCTGAGACGCAGCAGCGGCCCTGCGCTCCTTCTGGAGGATGCTCGAAGCCCGGCCCCCCAGGACGCAGGGCAGTGACGCTGCGGGGCCGCTGCGGGGCGGGGGCTGCGGGCACCGCTGCTCTCCCTGACCGCAGCCACCGGGGTTTGGGCTCCATGGGGGAGAGAGCTGCTTACCAGCGCCTGGCTGGGGGCGAGGAGGGACCGCAGGTAATGGGAAGGCCAGAGGGCAGCCGGATACCTGGGCGCAGACCCCTCGGTCTGCTGTGAGCCGGGCCCAGCCCTGCCCTCTGCGGCAGCCTCAGGAGTGGGGGTACCCGCTCCCGGGCCCGGGGACACAGGGCGGAGTGTTTGTGCGGGTGTGGCGGGGGCGACAGTGATGCTGGCATCTGTCTCCGTGTGCATGGGTCCCCTGGGACCCAAAAAGCTGCCCGTTGGGCTTTCTTCTATGCCCCAAGGGAGTCCAGGAAGCACTGCTAGGATTGGGGTTCAGTCCTTTAGGAGAACGGAGTCTGTGTGTCCTGGACATTCCCATTTACCAGCCTTTTGAATATGAATATCAAGCCAGATGTGCTTGTTTGCTTCCGAAAACGCGGTCACTGTATTGATGGACGAGGCAGCTTCCCTTCCCCTTGGAGAGAAGGCACTTCCTCCCGCGGCCGGCGGAGGGCAGCAGCTGGCAGGAGAAAGGGGGACTCGGCAGGAGCGTTGGGGCTTAAGGTCGGGCATTTTCCTGGGCGAGGAGAAAGGGGGCCAGGCCGGGCGCGGTGGCTCACGCCTGTCATCTCAGCACTTTGCGAGGCCGAGGCGGGCAGATCACCTGAGGCCAGGACGCTGAGGTCAGGAGTTCGAGACCAGCCTGGCCAACAAGGCGAAAAAAAAAAAAAATTAACTGGACGTGGTGGCAGGTGCCTGTAATCCCAGCTACTGGGGAGGCTGAGGCAGGTCAATCACTTGAAGCCAGGATGGCGCCACTGCACTCCAGCCTGGGCGACAGAGCAAGACTCTCAAAAAGGGGGAGGGGGGACGGTCAAAGTATGACCCCACATACTTTGCTTCTTCCCGCATCTGGATTACTGGTCCAGTTATAGGTCTTGTTCTTACGGGGCATCCAAGGAAGGGAGGGTCAGGCATGGCGTTCTGGTGACTTTGAGACACATATTTCTGGGGACAGCTAGAGTGTTTAATCTAGCCATTCTGATCCAGCAGACTCATTTTGAAGTAGAGGGAATAACCCTGCTTAAATTCTTCCCCAGTCCCTGGTCCCCAGTCCCTGGGTCTCCTTCCAGGTGTGTTTGGTGCCAGGGTAGGCTGTAGGCTTCTCTGATGCAAGGGCATAGTCAGCCAAGGTTTGGGAAAAAGTCAGCTCCAGTGTATCATAGGCCTGACCTTGTCCATCTGACCTCAGCCCCCACTCAGTGCACACCTGCCATCTCCACAAGCTTTGTGGGGTGGATGGCAGGGGGATGAGGAAGAGGGACTGAAGCTGGGGGTGTCCTCCTCCCCACCTCCTGGAGTTAGACCAGGAAATGGCTGTCCCTTTCGGCATCATTAGGGAGGCCAAGCGCTGGGAGAGGCCCTGGGAAGGGAGCCTGGGATGCTGATCCCCAAAGCCCTGTTCCTCAGCTGCCCACCCCTCCAGCCAGCTGGGGCTCCTTGAGCTGGTGGCCAGCTGGACAGGGACAAGAGAGCAGTGTGCAAGAAACAGGGCTCCCTAGGCATGGCTCAGCAGGGAGGGGGGTTCCTGGGGAGCTGGAGAGGGCTTCCTGCAGCTGTCAGGTGTGTCTGGGGGCTGTGGCGAGGGGGGTGTAAGAGCAGCTGGCACCCTTTGAGGAGGGCCAGGGAGAGCATTTGTCAGTTCTGGAAACACGGGGGCCCCACGGGGGCTTGATGGAGCGTCTCTAGGCCCCTTACTCTGAGGCTGTGGTCTGTGTCCGGGGTGTTATACAGGAGACATCCTACAGCTTTGGGGTGGGGGCATCCCATCAGGAGTCTCAGGGCATGTTTGTTTGTTTTGAGGGGGTTCGGGAGCTTGGCCACCTGGTCTGGGTAGGAGGCACCCTGGGTGTTTGGGCAGCAGACAAGGCAACCCTGGGGGAGGGGGTGGGGATCCTCACCCCACCCTACCCTTGCTCTTGGCCGGGCTGCCCCACTCTGGCAGGCTGCCGGCCTCCTATTTCCGTCGGGCACCAGGGTAACAGGGCCACATTAGGGTCTGAGCCAGGAGACGCCCAGCCAAGGCTGGGACTGGGGAGTGGGGGAGGGTCTCTGAAGAGTCATCTGCAGGGCCCAGCAGAGCCTCTGGGGCCCAAGCCTCCCACTCAGGCTGTGCTAGTCCCCACGTCCCCACACAAGCCCGTGTGGGGGTCTACAACCCTGCTTTTGTACATGCTGTTTGAGTCACATAGCCCCAACCCCCCCCCAAAGTCCCAGGAGTTGTCTGCGACTGTGAGGGCTGGGGTAGAAGCCAGAGACAGGAGCCTTGTGTATGGGGAGGCAGGGGGGCCAGCGCGGGTGGCTGGGAGGAAGAGTCCCCCCTATTCCTGCTGCCCTCTTGGCAGTGATTCAGAAAGGTCCTTTTTCAGCCAGTGTCAGAGCTGCTCAGCTGGGGAGGGAGGGAGGGAGGGAGGCAGGAGGGAGGGCAGGCAGGCAGTCGGGTGGGGAAGCCGGGGAGTAGGGCTGGACTGTTACCACTGCCCTGGAGAGAAGACAGAAACAGGACAGAGGATCCCGGCTGCAGCCGGCGTGAGGAGGGCTCCTCCGCTCCCTGCCAGACTGGCCAGCTGTGGAAACCCAGCCGGCTTGCAGCAGAGCACAGGGGCCCAGCCCGTTCTTCCGCATTTCCCACCCCCGGTGTGGGATTTGGGGGGCTCCTGGGCGGAGTGCGAAGCTCATAGCCGAGGCCCCTGCTCACCCGCTTCCTGGGCCGGATCCCCAGTGACTGTTCAGGGGGTCCTGCTCCGTGGAGATGCCGGCAGCACGTCGGTTCCCTGGCCTGGAGCTCTCCTTCCCTCTCCTGGCCAGACTGCGGCGACGGTTGTACACAGTGAGTGGGGTGCGGGGGTTGGACTGCTGGGGACTGTTGGGGCTCCTCAGCACCAGCAATTGACTGAGAGGCAGACAGCAGGACTGGGAGCGGCTGAGGGACCCCGCCAGTGAGGGCTCGACGGGGTCCGGGCCAAGTGGCCTCCCCTGTGGCTGCTGTGTTCATTCTTGTTGGCCTGTGTGTTTGCACGCCAGCCACGGAGTAATGACGGACACAGGTGTGCAGACTCCGCGAGGTGCTGGGGGCCAGGCCTGTGCAGAATTGGAGAGTGTTTGAACTCCAGATGAGCTGCAGCCATGCCCTGTGCTGTGCGAAGAACCTTGGGCTGGAGGGGGACTTAGAGGGGAGGCGGACCCCTGCAGAGTCACCCTGGACTGAGACCCTGACTGCTTCCCTCACTGGGATCCCGGAGTTCCTTCCCATCCTCCCACACGCATCCCCGGTGCAGAGCAGCGCTGTTCCTGGTCAGGGAGCACGGAGGGGAGTGCACAGCTGAGCAGAGGTGTGTCAGCTGGTGTTTCAGGGAGAGGGAACAGGCCGGGCTGTGCTTTCTGAAGAGCTTCAGGGGAGGGGCCTCTGGGTCTCCTCCAGCCCTGACCACCCAGGGCATGGCTTTGAGCTGTTTTCAGGAGCCTGGAGGAGGGGCCTGGATCCTTGTGAGTTGGTGGTGGGAGGAAGAAGAGGGGGCCTGGAGACTGCCTGCCTTGCGGGAGACTGGGATCCCCCATCCTGAGGCTGAGCCCTGAAGGGGATGGGGTCACTTTGCTCCAGGGACAGGGCAGCAGTGGCTGGGCCGTGGCCGGGTGGAGGGGAGATGCTGCCTAGGCCAGTGCCTCCCAGTGCACCTCTGGACTGGCTTCTGGAAAGCACTGGCACCTGGTTCTCTTAAACCCCACGTCCCTTTTTTGTAAACAGATTATTTTGTTGAGGATAAATTAATTAATACAGCTTAATACTTAGAACTGTTCCTCGTATATAGTAAGTGCGGTTGAAGTGTTAGATATTAATTTAGTTTAGTTTAGTTTGAGATGGAGTTTTGCTCTTGTCCAGGCTGGAGTGCAATGGCACAATCTTGGCTCACCACAGCCCCTGCCTCCCAGGTTCAAGTGATTCTCCTGCCTCGACCTCCCGAGTAGCTGGGATTACAGGCACGCGCCACCACACCTGGCTAGTTTTGTGTTTTTAGTAGAAACCGGGTTTCTCCATGTTGGTCAGGCTGGTTTTGAACTCGGGTGATCCGCCCGCCTCAGCCTCTCTAAGTGGGGATTACAAGTGTGAGCCACCGCGCTCAGCCTAGATGTTACTTTTATTGTTACTTGTCTTAAACAAAATTAATAGAAATATGTAACCTGTTATGTTAACCTGTTAACCTGTGTACAGTGAAACAATACAGTGGGAACGGTAGTATAAAGAGACATAAGAAGAAGCTAATTATAACACTTTATGTATCTTAATACATTAGTAATCTAGACAATGTAATGAGGAGTCAGCTCCTGAGACCTCAGGCAGAAACACTGTGAAGGCAGCATCTGCAAGTGCTGACCGAGAGACGAGTTTTGAAATAATGAGAGAGGGTTGCCTTCACTGACATTTTTGCAAATAGTGGACTTCCGCTATGTTCTAAATAAAGCAAAGTCCGTTTTCCCTTAAGTTTACGCAGTAGTTTCATTCCAGGAAAATTTGTTTTATATTAAACCCGTAAGGCCAGGCGCGGTGGCTCACACCGGTAATCCCACCACTTTGGGAGGCCAAGGCAGGTGGATCACTTGAAGTCAGAAGTTCGAGACCAGCCTGGCCAACATGAAGGAACCCTGTCTCTACTAAAAAGACACAAATTAGCCGGGTGTGGTGGCAGGTGCCTGTAATCCCAGCTTCTCGGGAGGCTGAGGCGAGAGAATTGCCTGAACCCCGGAGGCGGAGTTTGCAGTGAGCCGAGATGGCATCATTGTACTCCAGCCTGAGTGACAGAGTGAGGTCCTGTCTCAAAAAAAAAAAAAAAAACTATAAAAGTACTTTCTTGTTTATATATAAAGTGGGATCAGATTCTAGGTTTGCATGATCATAAATACCTTCATGAATTGAGTTGTGTGGGATTTGGGACAGTGCGAGAATGTCCTATGCATTGCAGGCTAGCTCACATTCCTGTCCCCCAACCACCCCCAAATGTCGTGACAATCAAAAATGCCCCGTAGGGGTCTGCGCAGCCCTCGTGAGAACCATCCAGTAAAGGGTTACGGCTTTAAGTTCGGAAACCACCCGGCCAGCCCAGCTGCCTGGCCCAGTCGCCGTGAAGGAAGCGCCAGGACTTGAACTGAGCGTTTCTCATTCCCCTTTGTTACTCTTTGTACTTCCCTGAGCTGCCTGAGAAAGTCGGAACTGGCACTGTGTTGGCAGGGCCACTGGGAACTGTGGGGGCAGGAGGCTCACGCTGGGCCCGGGCTGTGTGTGCCCGCTTCTCCGAGTGCCGCTCACTGTGATGGGAGCTGGGGAGGAGGCCACCCCTGAGTTGGGGAGGGGGATGGCTTGGTCCCCAGCCGGGCAGCTGGCCTTTTTTCTCTTGCCTATTTGCCTCTTTGGGGATTGAGCATGGGTCAGGGGCTAGCCTGGGCACGCCCTCAGCTCTGAACGGCCTTCCTCAGACAGGAATGGGTTTGCTGTGCGGTGACAGACCTTCCTCAGACAGGGGTGGGTGTGTTGTGCGGTGACAGACCTTCCTCAGACAGGGGTGGGTGTGCTGTGCGGTGACAGATCTTCCTCAGACGGGTGGGTTTGCTGTGCGGTGACAGACCTTCCTCAGACAGGAATGGGTGTGCTGTGCGGTGACAGATCTTCCTCAGACAGGGGTGGGTGTGCTGTGCGGTGACAGACCTTCCTCAGACAGGGGTGGGTTTGCTGTGCGGTGACAGACCTTCCTCAGACAGGGGTGGGTGTGCTGTGCGGTGACAGACCTTCCTCAGACAGGGGTGGGTGTGCTGTGCGGTGACAGATCTTCCTCAGACAGGGGTGGGTTTGCTGTGCGGTGACAGATCTTCCTCAGACAGGGGTGGGTGTGCTGTGCGGTGACAGACTTTCCTCAGACAGGGGTGGGTGTGCTGTGCGGTGACAGACCTTCCTCAGACGGGTGGGTGTGCTGTGCGGTGACAGATCTTCCTCAGATGGGTGGGTGTGCTGTGCAGTGACAGATCTTCCTCAGACGGGTGGGTGTGCTGTGCGGTGACAGATCTTCCTCAGACAGGGGTGGGTTTGCTGTGCGGTGACAGATCTTCCTCAGATAGGAATGGGTTTGCTGTGCGGTGACAGACCTTCCTCAGACAGGGGTGGGTGTGCTGTGCGGTGACAGATCTTCCTCAGACAGGGGTGGGTTTGCTGTGCGGTGACAGATCTTCCTCAGACAGGGGTGGGTTTGCTGTGCGGTGACAGACTTTCCTCAGACAGGGGTGGGTGTGCTGTGCGGTGACAGATCTTCCTCAGATGGGTGGGTGTGCTGTGCAGTGACAGATCTTCCTCAGACGGGTGGGTGTGCTGTGCGGTGACAGATCTTCCTCAGACAGGGGTGGGTTTGCTGTGCGGTGACAGATCTTCCTCAGATAGGAATGGGTTTGCTGTGCGGTGACAGACCTTCCTCAGACAGGGGTGGGTGTGCTGTGCGGTGACAGATCTTCCTCAGACAGGGGTGGGTTTGCTGTGCGGTGACAGATCTTCCTCAGACAGGGGTGGGTTTGCTGTGCGGTGACAGACTTTCCTCAGACAGGAATGGATTTGCTGTGCGGTGACAGACCTTCCTCAGACAGGAATGGGTTTGCTGTGCGGTGACAGATCTTCCTCAGACAGGGGTGGGTGTGCTGTGCGGTGACAGATCTTCCTCAGACAGGGGTAGGTTTGCTGTGCGGTGACAGATCTTCCTCAGACAGGAATGGGTTTGCTGTGCGGTGACAGATCTTCCTCAGACGGGTGGGTGTGCTGTGCGGTGACAGATCTTCCTCAGACGGGTGGGTTTGCTGTGCGGTGACAGATCTTCCTCAGACAGGGGTGGGTGTGCTGTGCGGTGACAGACTTTCCTCAGACAGGGGTGGGTTTGCTGTGCGGTGACAGACTTTCCTCAGACAGGGGTGGGTTTGCTGTGCGGTGACAGACCTTCCTCAGACAGGGGTGGGTGTGCTGTGCGGTGACAGATCTTCCTCAGACAGGGGTGGGTTTGCTGTGCGGTGACAGATCTTCCTCAGACAGGGGTGGGTGTGCTGTGCGGTGACAGACCTTCCTCAGACAGGGGTGGGTGTGCTGTGCGGTGACAGATCTTCCTCAGACAGGGGTGGGTGTGCTGTGCGGTGACAGACTTTCCTCAGACAGGAATGGGTTTGCTGTGCGGTGACAGACTTTCCTCAGACGGGAATGGGTTTGCTGTGCGGTGACAGATCTTCCTCAGACAGGGGTGGGTTTGCTGTGCGGTGACAGATCTTCCTCAGACAGGGGTGGGTGTGCTGTGCGGTGACAGACTTTCCTCAGACAGGGGTGGGTTTGCTGTGCGGTGACAGACCTTCCTCAGACGGGTGGGTGTGCTGTGCGGTGACAGATCTTCCTCAGACGGGTGGGTGTGCTGTGCGGTGACAGATCTTCCTCAGACGGGTGGGTGTGCTGTGCGGTGGATCGCTTGCTTAGCTTTGAAGTTTCCACCAGCTTCTTTATCTGGGCCCAGGAGAGTGTAGGTCAGAGGTCACTCACCTGCCCATTGGCTGATTGCGGCCTGCAGAGTGCTTTGGCCAGCACGTTGTGTGCGTGTGCGTGCATTTCAGATTTGAACTATTCAGCATTGTTAAAAAGTCAGGAGAAAGACGAGTATTAAGTGAAATCAGGGAACAGAATGGTATGGTTAATGCGTGGATATCTGTGTAGGGACGACAGAGTCTGAAGGGTCCGCAGAAGATGTCACTGGCAGCTCCTGGAGAGCTGGTGGCTGTGCAGTTGTGGGGGGAATGAGATTCGTGGCTCTGTGGGCCTTCTGAGTATTTTACCATGTGCAGATACTACCTTTTCCAAACAAACTTTAATGGCGAGATTTCACATGTAACTTCAGATTTCTTTTATTTCTTGAAAAAATGGAAAGCTTTGACAACACTGGGTCACAGTCTCTTGTGACAACCATTGGTGGGATCTGAGCTCCCTGTTGACGGGGTGTCCGCAAGCCCGCCCCAGGCCCCACCCCTCCCTCTCGTCTTCTGCTTGCCGTGGCCCTGTGGGCACTTGGGTGGTGGCCCGTGGAGTGGTCTTTGGATTGTTAGGAGAGGCTGGGTGGTCAGGCATTGGGAGGAGCTTAGCTCAGAGCTCGTCTGGCCCTGAGAGTTTTCTCCGTCACATCTGAGGAGCCCATAGGTGGGTCTCAGGGCACCCTGCACCCTGCAGATACTTTTGTCACATGTTAGGGGTAAGAACACCTCGATGTTCCCAGAGAGACCATTGTTCGTTTTTACAAGGTTTTCAAGGGCTTTTGACCCCTGGAGACTTAGAGCGGGTGAGGAATGTGAGCACAGACGGGTTATCTGGGTCGTTCAGCCACGGATCACATATTTCGGGAGCAAGACCCTGACTCCTGACTGCAGGGCCGGGGCTGTACGTCTGCCGCCCTCACTGTGCCCTGTGGCTGGCAGGAATGGGCACGTGGGTCCAGGCGGTTCTCAGTAGCTCCTGTTGGGAGTTAGAAGGTGGCGTGAGCCCTTCCAGGCGGCAGTGTAGTGGGATGAAGGTGAGCCCAGGTCACTCGGGCAGGCCCCCTGTTGTCCCCGCCACGACCCTTGTCCCTGAGCCACTCTTCCCTCCCCACAGAGGCTGGGAGGCGGCAGCATGCAGCCGGAGGAGGGCACAGGCTGGCTGCTGGAGCTGCTGTCCGAGGTGCAGCTGCAACAGTACTTCCTGCGGCTCCGAGATGACCTCAATGTCACCCGCCTGTCCCACTTTGAGTACGTCAAGAATGAGGACCTGGAGAAGATTGGCATGGGCCGGCCTGGTAGGTGGGATGTTGACTTGACTTGTCTTACCCCTGACCGTTTACATCCTCTGTCCTCAGGACCACTGAGTGCATGGGTGGCAGCTGAGAACTCTGTCCCAGAGCCTGAGGCGGCGCGGGCTGAGGACCGTGTCTGTCCTAGGGCCCTGAGGTGGAGCAGGCTGAGGACTGTGTCTGTCCCAGAGCCTGAGGTGAAGCGGGCTGAGGACTGTGTCTGTCCCAGGGCCTGAGGTGGAGCAGGCTGAGGACCGTGTCTGTCCCAGAGCCTGAGGTGGAGCAGGCTGAGGACCGTGTCTGTCCCAGAGCCTGAGGTGGAGCAGGCTGAGGACTGTGTCTGTCCCAGGGCCTGAGGTGGAGCAGGCTGAGGACCGTGTCTGTCCCAGAGCCTGAGGCGGCGCGGGCTGAGGACTGTGTCTGTCCCAGAGCCTGAGGTGGAGCAGGCTGAGGACCGTGTCTGTCCCAGAGCCTGAGGTGGAGCAGGCTGAGGACTGTGTCTGTCCCAGAGCCTGAGGCGGCGCAGGCTGAGGACCGTGTCTGTCCCAGGGCCTGAGGCGGCGCGGGCTGAGGACTGTGTCTGTCCCAGAGCCTGAGGTGGAGCAGGCTGAGGACTGTGTCTGTCCCAGAGCCTGAGGTGGAGCAGGCTGAGGACTGTGTCTGTCCCAGGGCCTGAGGTGGAGCAGGCTGAGGACTGTGTCTGTCCCAGGGCCTGAGGTGGAGCAGGCTGAGGACTGTGTCTGTCCCAGGGCCTGAGGTGGAGCAGGCTGAGGACTGTGTCTGTCCCAGAGCCTGAGGCGGCGCGGGCTGAGGACTGTGTCTGTCCCAGAGCCTGAGGTGGAGCAGGCTGAGGACTCTGCCTGTCCCAGGGCCTGAGGCGGCGCAGGAGGGACCTCAGTAGGTGCTGATGTGTGATGAGAACAGTTGGCAGTTGTAAAGGTGAATTGGAGTTTGAGGAGAGTGAGGCCTTCCCGAAAGCCAGCTACACAGGAGTCACTCCATGCCCCGTTCTGTTTGTTCTTACATAGAGAGTATGTCCTTGATCGCCTCTCCTTCATAAGCATCAAATTGAGTTTGTTCTCATCATTCTGAATAAGGGGTGGTCGGGGGGGATCCACGTCCAGAGATCTGTAGGGAGAACGCTAACTCTCAGATGGTTTGCTGATTCCCACTAGCGTGCTCTTTGTCTCACACGCACATGCATACACGCACGTGCACATACACGCGCACACACATGCGCACACACTTACATGCACGCACACGCACACATGCACACGCACACACGCAGATGCACGCACACACATGCACACATGCGCACATACGCACACGGACACATAGATGCACGCACATGCGTGCACAGGCACATATATGCATGCACACTCGCGCACATGCACAAGGATGCACACACGCACGCACACATGCACGCACACACACGCACATGCACAGACGCACACACGCGCACAAACAGGTTTGCTCTGATTTGAGCTCAACTCTTATCTTCGTATTTTTCCTAAAAGTGGGGCTTGTGGCATCTAAAAGTCGTGATGTTCTTCGTAGAACGTTAGAAACGTATTAGGGCATTCAAGTTAAACTAGCTTAATAGGTAGTCACGTGCTGAGTTGGACATTGACTTATGCTACTTTTGGCCTGGATAGTTGGTGTCTGATGCCAGTAGCATAACAAAATTTTATGGAGGGAAAAAAACCTCAACATTGAGAAAATTCTGTTCATTACCTTGATTTTTTCCTGAGAACTGGGAGAAGCCCACCACTTCAAGTTTTTGGTTAAACACCTTCACCCAGTTTGAGAGCCAGTGCCGGGAAGTGGAGTGCAGAGGCCGTCTGGTCAGTTGAAGCTCCCGGTTAGTTGGGGTTGATTTCATTGGTATCATTGTGCTGAGTGGTGTCCAGTGGCAGACTCCCCCGCGAGGGGACCATAGGCAGCAGCCTCTCTCGGGTCTGAGCTGCCTTCACAGCGCTGGGTTCCCCACCCTCCCTGCAGGCCAGCGGCGGCTGTGGGAGGCTGTGAAGAGGAGGAAGGCCTTGTGCAAACGCAAGTCGTGGATGAGTAAGGTGGGTGAGGAGGTGGGAGGGTGGCAGCTTCGAATGCCCCCTACCGCTTCCAGTCCTGGGAACCTTCCCCAACTCCCCAGCAGGTCGAATCTCGCCATTCCGCCGGCACTTTGTACGGAACCCCTGCATCCAGGGTCTTATCGGGCAGGGCACTTGTAGAGCTGCCAGGCTAAGTGTCTGTCTCCCCCAGATATGGACACGCAGGCAGCCTGTGTGTGGTGAGGCCTTCACAGCCCCTCTCAGCGCCTGGAACAGGAGCTCACTGACAAGTGTGTGCCTTAACTTAGCCCTGCTGTGTCTGGGCGTTGGGGCCAGTGTCCAGCGTGGGGCGGTGGGCCTGTCTGGACCCAGAACATCTTCACTTGGCTTCCCTCCTCCCCGACCCTCTGTAATCTCTGTATTTCTCTGGTCATCTGTCCCTGCTGACAGCTTCCTTCCCCACAGCCTGTCCCCACCTCTCCCCACACCTTGTCCTAATTTGGGTCTGTGGTGTAGTGAGTCCCTGGTCTGACTCAGTGGAACTCTGCCCATTGTCTGGAAGACAATGAGAGAGGAAGTGAGCCAGCCGTGGCCTTTCCTCCCCACTTCTGGCCTCAGGTCTGGGGTGGGGGCTGGGCAGGGCCCAACAGCTGGAGTGGGATTGGGCAGCAGAGATTTTCCTGGCTGCAATCCGGCAAAGGGGCTGTCTCTTGGGACCCTGTGGCTTTTTCTGGGAACACTGTCCTGGTCCTTTGCCCGGGTTTTAGGGAAGGATGAGTAGTGTCGGGCTGGTGGAGGCCGGAGAAGAGAGCAGCGTGGTTTGCCGAGATTTAGGGGTGCTGAGATTTAGGGGTGCTGAGATTTAGGGGTCTTGGATCTGCCACTGGCTCTTGATAGGTCCCTGGGCAGTCAGTGGCCTCCCGATTGTCTTTCGTCATGTCTTCAGTGAAATGATGCCGGGCCCACTGCCCAGCTCATCTCCCAGGGCTGTGGGAGGCACCAGAGATAATGACTGTAAAGGGTCTTGTAACCTGAACATTGCTTGCAAACATAAGGAATTCTAGTTACTGTGAGGAAGCACAGAGGCCAGAAGAGGCCCTCAGATTTGAGGCACCCTAGCCCGAACGGATAAGGCTCCACCAGCTTTGGGGACGTGAGACCCAAACTGGCAAGAATCTGCAGCCTGGCGCCTAGGGTGCCTCGGTGGAGGCTGCCAAGTCAGACTGATGTGGTCAGCTTTGACCCTCATGGCCTCCTTTCTTCTGTCTCTTGACCTTTGGCCCCCTCCCTGTCCAGTCTGGCCTCAGAGTCTCCTCCACTCTTCCTTCTGTCTCAGCCCTCAGCTCTAGTCGCCCCTCCAGAAACCCAGCTGTCTTCCCAGGCCCTTCCCCAGTAAGGACTGGCTTCATCTGAACCACACACACACTCACGGTTCAACCTCAGACTAAAATTATCCTCTCCCCTGGGCAGGATGAAGGGCAGCCGACTCCCTAGTGAGGGTGGAGACAGACAGCACCAAATGGTCAGGCCAGAGAAGGGGCCAGGGCTAAAAATGGACAAGGAGGTGTTTGCGGAGGCCCCTGTGGCTCCTGCACATCTACATGAGTTAGGGCTGGAGTCTGCTGGGCGGCGGGTGCAGGAGGGGAGGGTGGGGCAGGACTGGGAGGAGACTCAGACCTTGGGTGGGCAGTGCTGGGAGGGCTTTGGACTCTCCCTGTCCGCACAGCTGGGTGTGGGGCCACTGCAGCCACAGGCTGATGCCTGTTGGTCTTTTTCTGGCACCTACCTTGAGGCCAGCGTCAGGCTTTGAGTTCTGTATTTGGGGTGTGCCTGGACGGAGTGCAGCCCTCCAGCCAGGCTGCCCCACTGGCAGTTTGGCAAAGCCAGGACTTATCTGGAAGCTGAGCCAGGGATCACCAGGTGGACCCAGCAGGGTGGGACTGAGTGATCCTGGGGTGTTGGATTCCATCTGGCCCCCGGCTGCCCTCAAACAGGTGTTCAGTGGAAAGCGACTGGAGGCTGAGTTCCCCCCTCATCACTCTCAGAGCACCTTCCGGAAGACCTCGCCCGCCCCTGGGGGCCCAGCAGGGGAGGGGCCCCTGCAGAGCCTCACCTGCCTCATTGGGGAGAAGGACCTGCGCCTCCTGGAGAAGCTGGGCGATGGCTCCTTTGGCGTGGTGCGCAGAGGCGAGTGGGACGCACCCTCAGGGAAGACGGTGAGCTCTGTGTCCTGCCGGCGCGGCAGAGGCGTGGGACCCAAGGCTGGCAGTGGCTCTTCGGCCCCCAACTGGGATGTGAATGGGACTGGGGACGCATCACAACAGGATTTTTGGGTTTTTATTTATTTTTTTGAGACGGAGTCTTACTCTTGCCCAGGCTGGAGTGTAATGGGCACGATCTCGGCTCCCTGCACCTTCTACCTTTCGGGTTCAAGCGATCCTCCTGCCTCAGCCTCCTGAGTAGCTGGGATTACAGGTGTGCGCCACCACGCCTGGCTAGTTTTTGTCTTTTTAGTAGAGATAGGGTTTCACCATGTTGGCCAGGATGGTCTTGAACTTCTGACCTCAGGTGATCTGCCCACCTTCGCCTCCTGAAGTGCTAGGATTACAGGTGTGAGCCACCACGCCCAGCCCATGCTCAGGTTTAACTAAGCACACTTATTATTTCAACTATAAAAATAATTTACTTATTATAAAAGTTTGGAAACTATTTGAAAAACAAAAAAAAAATCGCCTGTAATCCCATCACTAAGAGGAAGCAGAGTTGGCATTTCTGCCTCTTCCTCCTACTTTAGGTATTTTGTCGGATTTAGTTAAGATACAAATTCTGGATACAGCTTTTAAAATCTTGTTCTTCCTGGCATTGCATTTAACATTTTCCCCTCAGGATAACATGTGTGCACCACAGCATACAGTTCTGGTGTGACTGTTTCCTATGCAGAAGCCATGTTCTTACTGCCCAGGTCACGTCCGGTGCATTCCCGGCACCTCAGAGGGCTCCGCATGCCCTGTCCACTCAGTGCACCTGCGCCTTTCTCGAGGTGAGGCCGCTGTCAGTCAGTGCGCCTGCGCCCTTCTCCCGGGGAAGCCGCTGTCCACTCAGTGCGCCTGCGCCCTTCTCCCGAGGAAGCCGCCGTCCACTCAGTGCGCCTGCGCCCTTCTCGCGGGGAAGCCGCTGTCACTCAGCCCTTCTCCCGGGGAAGCCGCTGTGCTGACCTCTAGCTCCACGTTTGTTTTTGGCATTACATTTAAAGCATTTTCCTTCTACAGCAAAAGAACTTTTAATATTCCATTTTATGACCAGCCTGAGCAACATGGAGAAACCCTGTCTCTACTAAAAATACAAAATTAGCCAGGCATGGTGGTGCCTGCCTGTAATCCCAGCTACTCAGGAGGCTGAGGCAGGAGAATCACTTGAACTCGGGAGGTGGAGGTTGCAGTGAGCTGAGATCATGTCACTGCACTCCAGCCTGCATCTCAAAAAAAAAATAATCCATTTTATAACATTTGAATATTCTCTCATCATACTGGTTATCTCTTACTTTTTGGTTGGTATTTAAGCCCAGCATTCCCCCTGGAAGGGGAGGCATGGCCAACGATGGCTCCTGAGGGCCAGCCCTCTGCCCTTCTGCAGCCAGGCCTCCTGTAGAGCATGTAAGCCCAGGCACTGGTGGCGTGCTTACCCACCCAGATGAGCGGCTCGGAGGCGGGGATCGTTGAGCCGAGTTGGAGGGCGGAGCAGGTTGGCTCCGTGTGTCCGGGACCTGGCAGGTCCTGAGTCCTTGCACATCCTGCTGTGGACAGGTGAGTGTGGCTGTGAAGTGCCTGAAGCCCGACGTCCTGAGCCAGCCAGAAGCCATGGACGACTTCATCCGGGAGGTCAACGCCATGCACTCGCTCGACCACCGAAACCTCATCCGCCTCTACGGGGTGGTGCTCACGCCGCCCATGAAGATGGTGAGTGCTGTGGGCAGGAGCGGGTGGCAGGGAGAGGGCTGTGGTCCTAGACGTGTGGTGCAGTTACTCTCTCCATCCTGAGGTCAGAGGCGCCCTAGATCCTACTTTGGTCCCCCCACCTGATGGAGTAAAGGGGTTCACAAGGGCCCAGCCTGGTCCGGGCTGTGTCTGCTGCGGTCGGGTCTGGGTCTGCCTCTGGATTTGCTGGTGCTCAGTGTCAGAGAGTTACTCCCATGGGAGGGGCTGGCCATTGAGTTTAATTTGGGGAAATTATGTTTTATTATTTATTTATTTTGAGACAGAGTCTCGCTTTGTCGCCCAGGCTGGAGTGCACTGGCACGATCTCGGCTCACTGCAGCCTCCGCCTCCTGGGTTCAAGCGATTTTCCTGCCTCAGCCTCCCGAGTAGCTGGGAGTACAGCTGTGCGCTACTACGCCTGGCTAATTTTTGTATTTTTAGTAGAGAAGGGTGTTTCACCATGTTGGCCAGGCTGGTCTCAAACTCCTGACCTCAAATGATCCACCCGCCTCAGCCTCCCAAAGTGCTGGGATTATAGGCGTGAGCCACCAGGCCTGGCCAAGTTTTGGAATTTCTAGCCATTGCCTCTTTGAGCTCCTTCTCTCTGGGTATCAGTTTCCTACATTGTCTCGAGGGAGAGGCCTGAGAAACTGCAGGACTCCTAGAGGTCCCCAGACAGCAGGCCAGGAAGGAGTGTGCAGCCTGGTTCCGGAAGGGGGCTGGGGGCCCAGCGTGGCTGCTGAGAAGGGGCAGGGTCCTCCAGCTCATTCCTCCTGCCTCCTCCGTGACCTCAGGTGACAGAGCTGGCACCTCTGGGATCGTTGTTGGACCGGCTACGTAAGCACCAGGGCCACTTCCTCCTGGGGACTCTGAGTCGCTACGCTGTGCAGGTGGCTGAGGGCATGGGCTACCTGGAGTCCAAGCGCTTTATTCACCGTGACCTGGCTGCCCGCAATCTACTGTTGGCTACTCGCGACCTGGTCAAGATCGGGGACTTTGGGCTGATGCGAGCACTACCTCAGAATGACGACCATTACGTCATGCAGGAACATCGCAAGGTGCCCTTCGCCTGGTGAGGGGCAGGTGCTGCCAGCTCACAGAGTCCCTGCAGACCCCGGCCTCAAAGTTCTGGGGCTTTCTTGACCCACCACAGCCCCTGGTTTTGCTTGGGCCTGTCCTTGTCTGTTCTAAGCCTGGGGTGCCCTCCTTTGCACCCATTCACTCACCATCCATCTAGGAATTCTTGAGGGCCTGCATGCCAGGATCTGAGTGCTGGAAAGCACAGGGATAGATGCTGTGGGGCTCTCCAGGGGGCATTGCCGGGTGGGATATTACAGGGATAGATGCTGTGGGGCTCTCCAAAGGGCATTGCTGGGTGGGGTGTTACAGGGATAGATGCCGTGGCCTCACTAAGGGGCATTGCCGGGTGGGATGTTACAGGGATAGATGCTGTGGGGCTCTCCAGGGGGCATTGCTGGGTGGGGTGTTACAGGGATAGATGCTGTGTCCTCACCAAGGGGCATTGCTGGGTGGGGTGTTACAGGGATAGATGCTGTGGGGCTCTCCAAGGGGCATTGCCGGGTGGGATGTTACAGGGATAGATGCTGTGGGGCTCTCCAAGGGGCATTGCTGGGTGGTGTGTTACAGAGATAGATGCCGTGGCCTCACCAAGGGGCATTGCTGGGTGGGGTGTTACAGGGATAGATGCTGTGTCCTCACCAGGGGGCATTGCTGGGTGGGGTGTTAACAGGGATAAATGCCGTGGCCTCACCCAAGGGGCATTGCTCGGTAGGGTGTTCAAAGGCTTCCTGAAATGTCAGGGGAAGTTTGCCAGGGAAAGACTCGTTGGTAAGCATGTTGTAGGTGGAGCTAGCGGTAGACAGGCCCAGGCCACAGCAGGCCCTGTAGATGGGCCAGGGCTGCTCACCTGTGCACTGGGGGTGGTACTTGCCCTGGCCCCTCTGTGGGCTTATCCTCTGCTGAGACCATTGTGGTCCTCTGGTGCGAGAAGCACCCAAAGGACTGTGATCTGCCTGCTTTGAGGCGGGAAGGGTTATTCCAGTTCTGCTTGCCGAGCGGTGACTGTGGGCACCCCTTATGATCCAGAGCGCATGGCCATCTTAAGGAGCAGCTGGCTTTACCCCTAGGGTGAGCATAGGTCTTAGATTATGCCTGTCGTCCTGCAGTAATTTATAGCAGCCTCTTTTGTATTCAGGCATCCTGGTTTGCGTGGTAATGTATTAATACAGTTGCCTTTAAACAACACGATGAAGGGGGCGGGTTATTGTTCTCTTTTCACCGATGAGGATAATGAGCCTTAGAGATCTCGAGAGACTTTCCTGGCCCCATCCCCTTTGAGGGGCAGGGCTCGCTCTGGTTCCCTGTCTAGGTGCCACCCTCCTCTCTGCACCTCAGCCCACGCCGGGATGTCCGTGTCTAACCTCACCACAGTGGCGCTTCCCCCTCACCCGGGGGGTGCCCAGAACGAATGTATTTGGGTGAAGCCAGTATGACTGTTTCTACCCATTTTGGTTCTTCCCCAGGCCCTATCTGAATTTCCCACCCACTCCTTCCTGCCGAAGGACCCAAATCCCAGGATCCCGCCCCAAATCTGGGAATTGTCATCCTCCCACCACAGTCCGAAAACAGCCAGTGATCTTCTCTGCCTGCCCCGTCCTAGAGCCTCTGACCTCCTTCATTTCCCTGCTTCTCTGGCTGGGAAACTTCCCCTCCTCTTCCCACGCCAGGCTGCAGTGAGGAAGACACCTGGGCTTAGAGGATTTTCCCCAAGTCTGTGCACCATGTAGTCAAGGAGTCCTGCCCCTTCACACAGCGCCCCCAAGACCCACTGTTGAACGTGGCACGGGGTCACAACAAGTGTTCGCTGAATGAGTGTTTTAAGTCCCCGGGACGGATGCAAGTAGGGTGTTTGAGAGGGTTCTCTTTGACCCCTGCCTCTGCCAGGTGTGCCCCCGAGAGCCTGAAGACACGCACCTTCTCCCATGCCAGCGACACCTGGATGTTTGGGGTGACGCTGTGGGAAATGTTCACCTATGGCCAGGAGCCCTGGATCGGCCTCAATGGCAGTCAGGTGAGGCTGGGAGATGGGCCCCTATAGGGCTGGTGGGGTGAGTTCCATTCCCAGCTTGCAGCCTGGCCCTGCTGGAACTGCCTCTCACCCACGGACTCCCTCCTCCACGCCCCGTATCTGTATGGCCTCAGGGAGAGCCCAGCAAAGAGACGGGGAGGGAAAAGCTGGGGCCTGCCCTCCTCTTCTAGCCCTTGCCACATCCACTCGCTCCGAGGCCCCAGACCTGGGAAGAAGGGTCTAGGGCTCTGGAGAGGGCCCCTCCCGGGCAGGCAGATCCCTTCTGTGGAGGCCAGGCACGGCAGCAGCTGCTGCAGCTGTGGATAGGCCGGAGGGAAGGCGGGAAGTGAAGGGCTGGGTGCTCTGTCTGTCTTCAAACGCTGCACCTTCTCACCTTCAGATCCTGCATAAGATCGACAAGGAGGGGGAGCGGCTGCCCCGGCCTGAGGACTGTCCCCAGGACATCTACAACGTCATGGTCCAGTGCTGGGCTCACAAGCCGGAGGACAGACCTACATTTGTGGCCCTGCGGGACTTCCTGCTGGAGGTGAGGGACAGGTCAGCCCAGGAGAGCTGGGGTGTCCAAGCGGAGGGGCTACCCAGGCGTCAGTCCCAGAGCTGGCAGTGACCTTTCTCTTCCCCCAGGCCCAGCCCACGGACATGCGGGCCCTTCAGGACTTTGAGGAGCCAGACAAACTGCACATCCAGATGAATGACGTCATCACCGTCATCGAGGGAAGGTAGGGAGTGCAGGGCTGGGCCCGCCCTGGGATCGCTTGAAGGGCACAGGTCAGAGGGGCCTGTGGACAGATCTCTTTGGCCTCCAAGATTCCCTTGGCCACACACAGGCTGGTGGTTGGGCCTGAACCCTGCAGTGTGAGGGGAGGACAGGCCTGCCTCCGTCTCCCTAGTGCCTTTCCCTGCGCAGCTTCTCTCCACCACCCTTTCCCACTGGGCTCCAGCCCTGGCTCTGTGGTTGGGCCAGGCTGCCTTTATGGAGGGGTAGGGAGTGGCCTGGCCTGGCCTGGGTCGCAGCAGAGCTCTGGACTCCCGTGCTTCCTCCTCTGCTCCTCCCTGGCACAGGGCCTCAGCCTTCCGCCTGGGTGCCTTTCAGTAGCTGAAGCAGCCCAGCCTGCCCTCTTGCCAGCTTTCCATCCTTCCTGCTGAGCCCACTACGCGCTCCCAGGCCTGCCTCCAGCCTCTGGGCCTCTCTTCCCATCTCCCCTTGGGGAGACCCTCTCTGTACCTAACCCTCCTGCCACAGCCTCTGCAGAGCCCCTGTCTTCCACCCGAGCCCCGCAGTTCTAGCGCCTGCCCTGAGGCCCCACCCACTGCTGACCCTGCCTTCTGCTAGCTGATCCCCAGGGCGTCTGAGGAACTGGTGGGGGCAGGGCAGGCGTGAGGTGCCTTTGAGGCAGGGGAGTATTGAGGACCAGGAAGAGGCGTGAAGTGGAGGAAATTCCCTGTGCTCTCAGCTCCTGTGACTCAGGCCAGGCAAGGAGGGGGTGGGGCTGCTTCCCAGGAAGCCTCTTCCACCTACACTACGGGTTTTAGGGGTCTGCAGCCTTCGGCGCAATCCCGTGCCTCTTGGGGGCACAGGGAGGAGACCTGGGGGGCTGCGTGGAGTGTGACCTGCACCACTGTGGCCCCGACACCCCGAGCCTTCCCAGGCCTGGCTCCCTCACCTTTGGGCCCAGGGTCCGGGAACAGGAATGACATACTGAGACTGCAGGGCCTGTGGTTGGGGGTGTTATTCTGGGGAAGAAAGCAGAAGGTTCTAGAAAGAGAGGCTTGGCGACAGGAGGCACACAGTCTGCGGGTTTGGAGCGGAGAGGTCAGGGATGGGATTGCAAGCGTGGCGCTCCGGGGAGCATTCTGGAAATAGGAAGATTAAGTGTGGGGGTCCCCTGGAGGTACCTGGCAGGGCCTCCAGCCCAAAGTTCAGCCCCACGTCCATGTCTGCCTCCACGAGCCGGAGAACCGTTGGCCTGGCCCCTCTTGTGCTGCCGCCGGAGCCCCAGATCTTTACCGCCCGCTTCCCTTGCTCAGCAGGAGCCTGTGTGCCTGCCAGTGTCCCCAGGGGTGACTCGGAGTGGCCTGTGTTTGGGGCGTGTGTCTCTGGAGCTGGTGCTTTAGGTCACCGACGGGGCAAGGCGGGCAGAGGGAGGGGCCGGGAGCGGCTGCTCCCGGGAGGATTGTGGGTGCGCCCTGCCCTGCCCTGCCCTTCCGTCGAAGGCTCCTGTTAGCCCCAGCCGCTGGTTCCCTGTGGCTGCTGCTGGGGGCTGCTTCCCCAGGGCCACCAGCCCTGGCTTGGACCACAGCACCTGCCCTCTGTGCCTGAAGCTGCTCAGGAGGTGGGAGGTGAGGGGCAGGAGGCCACAGCAGCTGGTGAGGCTTGGGAGCGGGCCTGGGTGTCAGTGGTGGCAGAGCTTGACTCTGCCCCTTGTTTTCTCAGTCCCGGAATATCTCCGTGTTTGTGTGACTGCCTCCGTCTCCATGTCTCCGGGCAGATGCTCTGTCTGTCTTTGGGCCTGGCTTTGCACATGTGGGTCTCTGTGTTTGGGCCTCCCTCCTAGCCTGGCCTTCTCTTCGCAGTGACTTCCCGCTTGCCGTGTCCAGCGTTTGTTTCCTGGTATGGAGTCGGGGAGGCCACCTGCCCCAGCTCTGAATCTAGGCTCAGTCCTTCTCAGGGTACTAGGCTGTGGGCAGAGGGAAGACACCTAGGTGTTTCGTGCTCTGTCTAGATTTGGAGACACAGTTGATGACTGGTCTTTCCTGGGGGCTCATTTGGAGGAAGGGATGGCTGGCAGCACTTCTGTTCCGCATACAGAGCGGGTGTTGGGATCCGTTGCGGGTCGTTGGCCTGGTCTGGCCCTGGAGCCTCGGCTTCCTGTTGGGGTGGGAGCCAGGCATCCTGGTTATCCCTCCAGGCCTGGGCGCCTGGGACCCCCAGAGAGAAGAGCGGGCGGGCGTTGTGAACAGAATGTCCGGCATTGGTTGAGCCATTTCTGGACTACCTCTGGCCAGGACGGGAACACGGTGCTGAGATTTCCAGAGCTGGGGTAGCCTCAGGCAGTTCTCAGCGCCCGGCCTCTGTTTTCCATCTTGTCAACCCCAGAGACGCTGACCAGAGGCCCAGGGGCAGCAGGAGGTAGAAGGTTCACGCTGGAGGTGTTGGGCCCTTTGCCTGCTTCCCCGGGAAGTCCGCACCTGCCCCTGCTTCAGTCACGCCTGGTGGCAGCCCTGGCCCTCCCATGGCCGCAGGGACTCTGGCCTGTTGGTGGCCGGAGAGAGAGGGCGCGGACAGGGTGGGCCTGGAGGGAAGGGCTGGCCTCAGTCCCCTCTGGGCTGCTGGTGCCTCGGCCACAGTGAGCCTCACACGGATGTGTGTGGGCTGTGAGAAGCGACACTGGTCCTCTTGGGGGAGAAGCTGCCTGGGAATGTGCTTGGGTGTGACCCTGAGGGGTGTTTCTTGCACACATTCTCTGCCTCTTACTCTCCTTCCCCCAGGAGCAAGCATGTTTTCTGGAGTGGCCAGGACTCCCAGCAGCCGTGGGGGCTCTCGCCTCGGCCACGCCTGTGCTAAGGGAGGTGGGCTTGGTGTCTCCTTTCCCTCGAACAAGTGGGTCCCAGAGGAGGCTTGTGTGCCAGGAGCTGGGCAGTGCTGGTGGAAGGGAAAGGCCAGAGGGAGTGGCCTCCTGCCTTGGGCACCAGTCTTGCTCTGAGCGAGGTCTCCGCCTCAGCTGCATTCTCACCTGGTTAAGGAGCGCCCCTGAAGAGGTGGAGACCAGAGTCCAGCAGTCCAGCCTCTGGCCCGGGGCCGCCACCAGGGAGCCCGTGGGTGTAGCAGGAGAGCCGCAGCCGGGCTGGTGCCGGGGTTCCTCCCCTGCGGGCCGCCGCGGGAGGCTGTGTGTGCCTGTGCTGGGGAGCCGTGGCTCTGCTCCTTCGAGTAGCCCAATTTTTCGGATGGGACTTGTCCCTTCCCGGGTGTTGTCCTCTCTCCTTCCTTCCCACCCTGCAGGCAGGGTGGGAATCACAGGGTGGCTGTGTGTGGTGGGGCCGGGCCAGTGGCCCTGTGTATGGGAGGCTGGGCAGGGGGAGCCTCCTGCCTCCCCGCGCCCCCCGCCCTCCCTGCGCCTCCCCACGCCTCCCCACGCACCCCCAGGCCCCCAACCTCCCTGCGCCCCCCCCCCAGCCTCCACGTGCCTCCCCGCGCCCCCCCCCGGGGCCCCAACTTCCCTGCGCCTCCCCCACCGTGCCTCCAGGCGCCCCCCTCCACGCGCCACCCCCCGCCCCTCCACGTGCCTCCCCGCGTCCCCCCGGGCCCCCAACCTCTCTGAGCCTCCCCCCTGCGCCTCCACTCGCCCCCCTCCACGCACCCGCCCCCCGCGCCTCCCCGCGCCCCCCCAGACCCTCAACCTCCCTGCGCCTCCACCACGCGCCGCCCCCGGCGCCTCCACGTGCCTCCCCGCACCCCGCCCCCGGCCCCCAACCTCCCTGCGCCTCCCCACCTCGCGCCTCCATATGCCTCCCCGTGCCCCCCCCGGCCCCCAACCTCCCTGCGCCTCCCCACCTCGCGCCTCCATATGCCTCCCCGTGCCCCCCCCCGGCCCCCAACCTCCCTGCGCCTCCCCACCTCGCGCCTCCATATGCCTCCCCGTGCCCCCTCCGGCCCCCAACCTCCCTGCGCCTCCCCACCTCGCGCCTCCATATGCCTCCCCGTGCCCCCCCCGGCCCCCAGCCTCCCTGCGCCTCCCCACCTCGTGCCTCCATATGCCTCCCCGTGCCCCCCCCGGCCCCCAACCTCCCTGCGCCCCCACCACGCGCCGCCCCCCGAGCCCTCTGCCTCCCTGCGCCTCCTCCCGTGCCTCCATGTACTCCCCGCCTCCACGTGCCCCCCCCCAGGCCCCCAACCTCCCTATGCCTCCCCCCAACTCCTCCAGGCGCCCCCCTCCCCCCCTCCATACACCCCCCGCCTCCACGAGCTTCCCTGGGCCCCCCTCCCCTCACCTCCCACCCCCCCGCGGACTGTGGTGCTCTCCGGTTTGACTTTGGTCTCTGGGATGGGCTGTTGCCGGAGTTGAGCCGCTCCAGCCAGGCCTGGTCACCTCACAAGGCTGTGGGTCTGGGTGCCCACGCGTTGCTGCCTTCTCCATCCTCTCTCCCGGGCCTGACTGTGTTTCAGAGGAGCCCTTCCTCAGGCTTTGGCCCTGGGACAGGTGACGCGGGGGTTGGTGGGGAGGGTGTGCAGTGTGGTGCCACACGTGTCCACCCCAGCAGCACGGGACTGTCACCGCCCCCCCTGCGCAGACTCTGCCCAGCGCATCACTTATGAGCAAGTCCAGCGCGGAGGCGGGAGCCTCACAGCCTGTCACAGCCTTCGGGTGTCAGGAGTGTCTCGCGGGAGCCCTGTGCTTCCTGGTGTGCCTTCCCTACCCCAGCCGGGCCCCAGCCCCGGCCCCGGCTTAGGCTGTAGCAGCAGAGGTTTTGTGTCTGAGGTCAGAGGGGACTGAGGTCAGAGGGGGACTGAGGTCAGGGGGGACTGAGGTCAGGGGGGACTGAAGTCAGAGGGGACTGAGGTCAGGGGGGGACTGAGGTCGGGGGGGACTGAGGTCGGGGGGGACTGAGGTCAGAGGGGGACTGAGGTCAGCGGGAGACTTAGGTCAGCGGGGACTGAGGTCAGGGGGGACTGAGGTCAGGGGGGACTGAGGTCAGAGGGGGACTGAGGTCAGAGGGGGACTGAGGTCGGGGGGGACTGAGGTCGGAGGGGGACTGAGGTCAGGGGGGGACTGAGGTCAGAGGGGGACTGAGGTCAGAGGGGGACTGAGGTCAGAGGGCACTGGCAGCCCCACTGTCTGCTCACTGTGTGAGTACTGAGTTCCCTTTTGGACTTCTTGTTTTAAGACACAAGTAGAGCACCTCCTGAGGAGACGGGGAGGCTCCTGCAGGCCTGCCAGGAGGTGATAGAAACTGCCGGAAGCATGTGAAGTGGTGGGGAGAAGGCCTTGAGTTGCCCGGAGTGCTTCTAGACTCTCACGGGTCTGCAATGCAGGAGGCAGGTTGTAGTTGGAGGTCTGGCCCCCAGCCTAGTGCAAGGCCCTCGGTGTCCTGACACCCCCACACCTCTCAGAACTCCTGGAACCCAGCCGAGGAGTGAAAGCCAGTGGCCAGAAGAGGACTGGGGCCCGGCCTTGCCAGGGGACTGACTGGGGAGCGAGGAGGAGCTGTGGTTGGGGCACTGGTCCCGCAGACCTGAAAGCTGGGTTTGGGTCCCGGGATCTTTCTGGTAACCGTAGACAGGTCATGTTGCCTGCTGCAGCAGCGTGCCTCCTTATTTGCCAACCGTGGGGAAAGTGCCTGCTGCAGCAGCCTCCAGCGTGCCTCCTTATTTGCAAACTGTAGGGAAAGCTGCCTGACCCACCTAGAGAGTTGAGGGTAAGGCCGTGTGCAAACAGGCCTGTACGCGGCATGGTGGGTCACGGGGGCTGTGGGGGAGGAGGGCCGGTGGCAGACAGTCTGGTCCTGAGGCCTGAGCCCCATCCTCGTTCTGCCACAGTGGCCAGGGTGTGAGGAGGGTCCCAGTGCCGGGGCTGCCCGCCACGCCTCGAGTTCACTGTGCCATCTCTGTCGGGCAGGGCCGAGAACTACTGGTGGCGTGGCCAGAACACGCGGACGCTGTGTGTGGGACCCTTCCCTCGCAACGTGGTGACCTCCGTGGCCGGCCTGTCAGCCCAGGACATCAGCCAGCCCCTGCAGAACAGCTTCATCCACACGGGGCATGGCGACAGCGACCCTCGCCACTGCTGGGGCTTCCCAGACAGGATTGACGAGTGAGTACCGGACGGGGACGGGTGCCCCGCTCGGGACTCCAGGGCCCTCAGCACGGCACGCGTAGGCGGAACCTGTTCTGCACCTTTCGCTCGGGCTTCAGCCCCCGACCCGCCACCCGCGACCCTCCCCTCCTCACCCCTGGCCTTACTCTCGGGAAGCTGGAACCCTAGAAAGCCCAGCCTGGTGGGGATTCTCCCGGGGAACGTGCTTTCCCTGCCGTTTTCAAGCTTCAGGGGCCGATCTCCTAACTCCGAGACTGACTTCATCTGTGAAATGGGTCCACCCCCCGATGAGGGGAGGGCTGTAAATTCACTCTGAATTAGAACGTGCTGCTCAGAGGCAGGGGTCCTGAGAGAAGCTTTCCTGCCCATCACAGATGAAAGTAGGGTCAGGAGCTTCTGAGGATGGACTCCTGTTTGGTGGAAAGGTCTCCGGAGCCACAGCTGTAACCCCTCTTGGGACCCGGGCCTTAGGAAAATGGACTTGGGAGGAACCCGGTGGAAGCTGCTGAGGGGCAGAGCTTCTCCCGTGACCCCCCCGTGACCCCCTGTGACCCCTGCACGCGAGCAGTGGTTTTCCTTTTCCTGCCGGTGGTGCCAGAGTCCTGGAGACTTGAGCCCACTGGCTCGGGCCCTGGGGATGTGTGCAGGTGCACGTGGGAGTGAGCCTGCTTCCCAGAACCACAGCAGGACTGGGGACCTTGGGGACTGCAGAGGGAATGTTAGGTGGCAGGTCTGCCTCCCCACCGCACAGTGCAGAGCTCACTCCATACCTGGGAGGGGCGCTGCCTCCTGTATAAGAGGATAAGGCCACTGAGGGGCATCTGGGAAGGACACACAGAATCGGTCACTTCGGGATGCTACACCCCAGGGAGGCCCTGGAAGCTGCTTCCGCCAGGCCTCCAAGCCTCTTGCTGGCCACAGGGGGATTCCAGGTCCCTGGCCTCTGCAGCCCTTCTCCTGCTGACTTCTGATACTCTGGTCTGTCCTGAGAGGCATGGAAAGCAGGGGCCTCCAGCCACCGGACCCCACACACCAGAACCCCAGGCTCACAGGGCTCAGCCCATGCGTTTTGCCTAAAAAGCCCAGCAAGGGCCTGAGGCTTGGGGTGAAAGGTTGCAGACACCTCCGGGAGAGGCTGGTGCCCTCTGCCCCACTCCCTCCTGGCACGCCGTGGCCAGCCCAGCCCCATTCCTCCGGGCTTTAATCAGCCCCAGTGACTAAGTCTTAGATACTGACGGTTGGTGCAGGGACGGAGGGTGGATCCGCAGCAGGACAGGTGGCCCAGCCTCTCCTGCACCTCCTGGCCACCCTGGCCGGGCACCATAGCTGGATGCCTCGTTCTCAGGCCCCCCATCGTGGCCTGCAGGACGGAAGTGTGTGCCCTCCTGCGGCTGCCTGGTGTGGGCTAGGGGCCTGGGGTTGTTGAGGACCACCTCTGCCCTTGTAGGGTACAGTTGGAGCCCCTGAAGTCCTAGGCTTTCCATCCTGGGGTCAGATGTCCTTTCTCTGCCCTCTCTCCAGGACACCGTGGTGTCCCTCGTCTGGTTCCAGCTGAGATGAGTGGTCAGGGTCTGTGGACTGGGAGGCGGGAGGCCTGCGCTCCAGACCTAAGACTACACCCGGTTTCCTCCAGGAGGGGGGGGTTCCGATAAGATTCTGCCACCCCTCCACATGCTTCCCCTGCTCTCCTGACCTGGCTCTCTCCCCCACAGACTGTATCTGGGAAACCCCATGGACCCCCCCGACCTGCTGAGCGTGGAGCTGAGCACCTCCCGGCCCCCCCAGCATCTAGGAGGGGTAAAAAGTAAGATCTCCTCTGCTCCTTGGTGTCCCTGATTCATTGGCTGCTCAGGAAGGAGCACTGTGTTCACAGGCCACCCCAAGCCTGCTCCTCTGGCTCTGGGGACAGTGGGGTCAGGGCAGCAGGCGGGACAGCTGTGTCCCTGGCTCTGGCTGGGCGTGGGGTGGAAGACAGGCAGCTGTTTCCGCCGAGGTGGGCCTCCTCAGGCTGGGTCTGCAGCAGCCCCGTCCGCCCCGGCGTCCTTCCTCCCTCCTTCCACGGCCGAGCTCAGATCCTGGCTTTCCTCACTTCCCCCTAATCCTGCTCTCCTGTCCCAAGCCAAACCCCCCCCGATGGTCCGGCTCTGCCTGGAGCCTCCTCCATCTCCCGGTCCTCTGCCTGTCATACCAGACTGCCGTGTTCCTTATCCTGCCGCCCGCGGCCTCCCGTGTGCTGGGGGCTTGTACGTTCACTCGCCCCCATTCACTTCTCTCCCTTCCTCTCTCTCCACACTCTGCCCTCTCGTCCGGCCGTCTTCCTCCCTTGTCCTCTGTCCTGTTCCGTCCCTCTCCCCCTGTCCGCATGGCCTTTCTTGCAGGGGAGCCTCCACCTCGCCCACCTCAGCCTGCCTTCTTCACTCAGAGTAAGTGGGGCTGCTCCCGATGCCTCGGCCCCCGCCCCCGCCCCCTCTCTCTCACTCCTCTCCTGGAAGGTACAGAGCCCGGGCAGCTGGGTGGGCGGGGAGGCTGGTGTGTGCTGTGAGCTTCCGCGGCTGGCCTGGCCTAGCATGCCTGCCTCCTCCGGCCTGCCCCCCAGAGTCTGGGCTTTGGAGCACGAGTGTGGCGCTGGCTTCCGCCTCGGCCTCACTCCCTCTCAGACCTGCCTGGGCTTTTGGAGCACGAGTGAGGCTGAGGCTTTCACTTCCTCTCAGACCTGCCTGGGCTTTTGGAGCACGAGGGTGGCCCTGGCTTCCGCCTCGGCCTCACTGCCTCTCAGACCGGCGGGCACTGTCTGGGCTTCGTGGCGGTTGGTCAGGAGCGCTGTCCTCTCCAAGGATAGTTCCTATGGCCCTGATGGCAGGAGGCGGCTCCGTGCCTGCACTAATGGTGTGCCGTGACGGGGGCGGGGGTGAGGGCTTACTAACTCGCTGGGGCCCGGGCGCAGAGCTGCCAGGGTCTTGTGCTGATGGAGGGAGCGACGGGCAGGAGCCAGTGTTGCTTGCTCCAGCTCAGGTGGAGGGAGGCGGGGCTCGTGGGCCCACACGGGGCTGCCTGCTGGGCAGAGCAGATTCCGCCCTCCTGATCGAGGGGTCGGAGGTGCACTGAGAACCTGGCAGCCAATGGCTGACCTCAGACCTCGGGGCGAACTGGGAGTGGAGGGTTGCTGGGGGACACTCGGATTTCTTTCCCATGTGCCACCTCCCCTGTGCCCCTGACCCGGCCTGACTGCCTTCCTTTGGGGTCTCCCTTTCCTCACAGAACCAACGTATGACCCTGTGAGCGAGGACCAGGACCCCCTGTCCAGCGACTTCAAGAGGCTGGGCCTGCGGAAGCCAGGCCTGCCTCGAGGGCTGTGGCTGGCAAAGCCCTCAGCACGGGTGCCGGGCACCAAGGCCGGCCGAGGCAGCGGGGCCGAGGTCACGCTCATTGACTTTGGTGAGGAGCCCGTGGTCCCGGCCCTGCGGCCCTGTGCGCCCTCCCTGGCGCAGCTGGCCATGGACGCCTGCTCCCTGCTGGACGAGACCCCGCCTCAGAGCCCCACGCGGGCACTGCCCCGGCCCCTGCACCCCACGCCTGTGGTGGACTGGGATGCCCGCCCGCTGCCCCCTCCGCCCGCCTACGACGATGTGGCCCAGGATGAGGATGACTTTGAGGTCTGCTCCATCAACAGCACCCTGGTGGGCATGGGGGTCCCTGCTGGGCCCAGCCAGGGCGAGACCAACTACGCTTTTGTGCCTGAGCAGGGGCGGCCGCCCCCTCCCCTGGAGGACAACCTGTTCCTCCCGCCCCAGGGTGGGGGCAAGCCGCCCAGCTCTGCACAGACCGCAGAGATCTTCCAGGCGCTACAGCAGGAGTGCATGAGGCAACTGCAGGTTCCGGCCGGCTCCCTGACCCCCTCTCCCAGCCCAGGGGGTGACGACAAGCCCCAGGTGCCCCCCCGGGTACCCATCCCCCCTCGGCCCACGCGCCCACACGTCCAGCTGTCTCCAGCCCCCTCGGGCGAGGAGGAGACGGGCCGGTGGCCTGGACCTGCCTCCCCTCCCCGGGTACCTCCGCGGGAGCCCCTGTCCCCTCAAGGCTCGAGGACACCCAGCCCCCTGGTACCACCTGGTAGCTCCCCACTGCCACCCCGACTCTCAAGCTCACCTGGGAAGACCATGCCCACCACCCAGAGCTTTGCCTCAGACCCCAAGTACGCCACCCCCCAGGTGATCCAGGCGCCTGGCCCGCGGGCCGGTCCCTGCATCCTGCCCATTGTCCGGGATGGCAAGAAGGTCAGCAGCACCCACTATTATTTGCTGCCTGAGCGGCCGTCCTACCTGGAGCGCTACCAGCGCTTCCTGCGTGAGGCCCAGAGCCCCGAGGAGCCGGCCCCCCTGCCTGTGCCCCTGCTGCTGCCCCCACCCAGCACCCCGGCCCCCGCCGCCCCCACGGCCACCGTGCGGCCGATGCCCCAGGCTGCCTCGGACCCCAAGGCCAACTTCTCCACCAACAACAGCAACCCAGGGGCCCGACCACCAGCCCCGAGGGCCACTGCTCGGCTGCCACAGAGGGGCTGCCCTGGGGACGGGCCAGAGGCGGGCCGGCCAGCAGACAAGATCCAGATGGTGAGCACCCAGCCTGGCTGTGGGTGAGGTGGGGCAGGGCCCAAGGGGCCTGGAGCAGTGGGCCCTCGTGGTGCTGACGGGGGTGGGGGTGTGCCCAGCTGCAGGCCATGGTGCATGGGGTGACCACAGAGGAGTGCCAGGCGGCCCTGCAGAGCCACGGCTGGAGCGTGCAGAGGGCTGCCCAGTATCTGAAGGTACCACCTCTTGCTCGCTCTGGCTTTTAGGGACCCTGAAGCCTGGTTCTGCTGCCCCCAGCCCCCCGCCCCCTGGCTCCAACTCTCCTCTTCCCCACCCTAGTTGGTGCCCTGGGTCCGCGTGTCCATGGCACCACCCTTACCCCCAGGTGGAGCAGCTCTTCGGGCTGGGCCTACGGCCCAGAGGGGAGTGCCACAAAGTGCTGGAGATGTTCGACTGGAACCTGGAGCAGGCCGGCTGCCACCTTCTGGGCTCCTGGGGCCCTGCCCACCACAAGTGAGTGAGCCCCACAGTCTGCCCCGCTCCGTGCCCCAGGAGGGTTGTCCCAGAGCCTGCCATGCTGGGAGGAAGCCCAGCACCTCGCAGGCCACTCCCGGCCAGGGAGACACGGCTCTCCAGCTGCGGGAGGGAGGCGTGCACGGGGCTCAGGAAATCGTTTCTCCTAAATGTGTTTATTTGGACATATTAGCCACTTGGTTTTCAAACGAGTACAAGAGGGAATTGGAGCCTCTCCAGTTGAAGGGACCTTGCTCCCCTAGCACCTGCAGCGACCCTGAGCGGTTCCAGGGAACGGTGCTTTAGGGCCCCGTGATTTACACACCTCTGTCTCACCTCTGTGTTTCCGTATTTCTGTTTAAAGTAACATTTAAAATTTCAATGTTGGCCGGGCACCGTGGCTCATGCCTGTAATCCCCAGCACTGTGGGAGGCCAAGGAGGGAGGATCACCTGAGGTCAGGAGTTCGAGACCAGCCTGGCCAACATGGTGAGACCCCGTCTCTACTAAAAATACAAAATTTAGCTGGGTGTGGTGGCGGGCACCTGTAATCCCAGCTACTCGGGAGGCTGAGGCAGGAGAATGGCTTGAACCTGGGAGGCGGAGATTGCTGTGAGCTGAGATGGCACTACTGCACTCCAGCCTGGGCAACAGCGAGACTCTTGTCTCCAAAAAAAAAAAAAAAAAAAAAAAAAAATTTTTTTCACTAAAAAGAAAATGTATTGTCTTTCCTGTAAAAGGTTTATATTATAGTGTAATAAAATATAGACATTTAAAATATATACATATATAAATATACTTTACACATTATGTAAATATGTATGTGAGAGTGCTGCCAAAGCAAAAAGCAGTGAACTGAGGTCAGATGGGTGGAGCCAGCATCATGGCAGGAGGTGGGGCTGACACGGGCCAGGCCCTGGAGACGGCAGCTCAGTCAGGGCCTGCTGCCCTTGTCCCAGCCACGTGGCCTGTGCGTGGCGCTGAGTTTCTCCATATGTAAAGTGTGTAGATAATAGTGCCCACCCTAGGTTGGGCACGGTGGCTCACGCCTGTAATCCCAGCACTTTGGGAGGCCGAGGCGGGCGGATCACGAGGTCAGAGATCGAGACCATCCTGGCTAACATGGTGAAATCCCGTCTCTACTAAAAATACAAAAAACTAGCCGGGCGTGGTGGCGGGCACCTGTAGTCCCAGCTACTCGGGAGGCTGAGGCAGGAGAATGGCGTAAACCCGGGAACCAGAGCTTGCAGTGAGCCGAGATCGCGCCACTGCACCCCAGCCTGGACGACAGAGCAAGACTCCGTCTCAAAAAAATAAAATAAAAAAATAGTGCCCACCCTGTGGACGGGACTGGCGCGATGGATGGGGGGTGTGTCTGTCACATCACGCACAGCATGCCTGGCACGAGGACACAGGCACCCTGTGTCCCCCGTCTGTCTCATACTGTCTCGGGTGGTTCTTACTGATTTACACCCGGGACGCAGGCACCCCGTGTCTCCCGTCTGTCCCATACTGTCTCGGGTGGTTCTTACTGATTTACACCCGGGACGCGGGCACCCCGTGTCCCCCGTCTGTCCCATACTGTCTCAGGTGGTTCTTACTGATTTATACCTGGGACACAGGCACCCTGTGTCCCCCGTCTGTCCCATACTGTCTCAGGTGGTTCTTACTGATTTACACCCGGGACGCAGGCACCCCGTGTCCCCCGTCTGTCCCATACTGTCTCGGGTGGTTCTTACTGATTTACACCCGGGACGCAGGCACCCCGTGTCCCCCGTCTGTCTCATGCTGTCTCGGGTGGTTCTTACTGATTTACACCCGGGACGCGGGCACCCCGTGTCCCCCGTCTGTCCCATACTGTCTCAGGTGGTTCTTACTGATTTATACCTGGGACACAGGCACCCTGTGTCCCCCGTCTGTCCCATACTGTCTCAGGTGGTTCTTACTGATTTACACCCGGGACACGGGCACCCCGTGTCCCCCGTCTGTCCCATACTGTCTCGGGTGGTTCTTACTGATTTACACCCGGGACGCGGGCACCCCGTGTCCCCCGTCTGTCTCATGCTGTCTCGGGTGGTTCTTACTGATTTACACCCGGGACGCGGGCACCCCGTGTCCCCCGTCTGTCTCATGCTGTCTTGGGTGGTTCTTACTGATTTGCATCCACTTAGGCTTGGGCTTTTTCGCACCGGTCGTCCGCAGATTCTCTAATACGCAGGAGTGCTAGTTAATTTACTCATCGTTTATTAACGTACAGAGAAAGGACATCCAGGATGATAAATGTCACAGTTCTTGCCGGGCACTGCCAGCTTCCAGTGGTGTTCCCTGGCACCAGGAGGCAGCGACTCCTGCGGCTCCCGGTACCCGCCCCGCTGACCTTTCTGTAACCTGTGTAACTGCTGGTGGTTTCCCATTCTGCAGGCGCTGAGACGTGTCTGGAGAGCCAGAGGACCTGGCTGAAGGAATCGCCTGAGCCTGTCCATCCACCAGGGGTGGGGAGATGCTCCCATCCAGGCCTGGAGGACCTGCTGCTCCCTGTTGCTCCTGGGGACGGAGCAAGGCCAAGGCTGCGGGAGGCTGGGAGCCCCGCCCTGCCCATCCCTCCCGCACCAGCGCTGTCCCTGCAGACTTTGGTTCGGTGCCCCAGCCAAGATGAGGAAGGGGCCCGGTGAAGACAGGCCTGGGGGCTGCCCCAGCAGGCTCTGGGTATGACCTGCCTCTGGCCTGGGTCCTGGGTGGGGCCTGTGGCTGGAGTAGTGCCCCCAGGCCCTGCCCTGGGTGACCAGACGGGGAGGAAACCTGACTGGACCTGGGCAGGCAGGATGTGTTGGCCACAGGGAGAGGCGGACCAGCACCCGGTAGGACCTCCTAGGACTGGGCCTTCTTCCAGGGGGCCCCTGGCAGGCAGTTGGGGTGTCGGGCAGAATGTGACGTGTGGCCTCACCATGGACTTGAATGGGACTTGGCTGGCCTCAGGATCTTGTGCCTGGAAATAGCCTGAGGTGGCTCAGGAGGCAGAGAAAGGGCGCCAGACCATTCTCTGGCGGGGACCAGGGCCCAAGGCCCCAGGGCTGGAAGGAGACCAAGGGGCAGCCGCCCTGGAGGGACATCAGTGCTTCCTCTTCCACCCAACTTCCCGTGCGGTTCCACGTTTTCCCACCAGCCTGTCGGTTGCTGCCCCAGCATTCGGTACCTGCTTCTTCCAGAGAAATAAAGTTAGTTTCTATTTTATGTTACTTACTTGCACCTGCCTGTTCCTTTGCCTGTTGGTCAGCAAGCTCCAGCCCCAAGTGAGGCTCCCCGGGCCACCAGCATCAGCTCCGGGCGGCTGGCCTCGTGGCACCACCTGGAGGCAGCGGGAGGGCGTGCAGCCCCGGACACCGGGAGGCGTCTCCCCTTACACAGCCGGCAGCCGGGCCAGAGTCCCCACCGGTCTGGTCAGTGACTTTCACAGGGCCTGGATCTCTGTAAGGCACAGGGCCTGGATCCCTGTGGGGCTCAGGGCCTGGATCCCTGTGGGGCTCAGGGCCTGGACTTCATTTGCTGTATGGAGTTCTGTAAGGCGGGATATATGCTGCAGGAGAGAGCACAGCAACTCAGTTACACGGAGCCAAGCCAGAAATGTTAGGAACAAGGAGCCCTTCAGTATGTTAGGCATTTTAATTTTGTTTTTCTGAATAACTCATATATTCACCCGGTTCAAAATTGAAAAGGTGCTGAAGAGTGTACAGTGAAATGACCCACCCCAGCCGTCCACTTCCCCAGCCCAGAGACGCCTGTGTCACCAGTTTCTTGTGTAGTGCCTGTTGTTGTTTTTGTTTTTTTACTTAACAGTATTTTGAAGAATTCCATAGCAGTATTGAATGTGCTTCCCCATTCTTTTTTTTTTGAAACAGAGTTTTGCTCTTGTTGCCCAGGCTGGAGTGCAGTGGCGTGATCTCTGCTCACAGCAACCTCTGCCTCCCAGGTTCAAGCGATTCTCCTGCCTCAGTGTCTGAGTAGCTGGAACTACAGGCGCCGCCACCACTCCCGGCCAATTTTTGTATTTTTAGTAGAGATGGGGTTTCTCCATGTTGGCTAGGCTGGTCTTAAACTCCTAACCTCAGGTGATCTGCCCGCCTCAGCCTCCCAAAGGGCTGGGATTACAGGCGTGAGTCACTGCGCCCAGCTGGGCTTCCCATTCTTTCCGGTTGCATGGCTGTACGGGTGTACCACAACCTACTTACCTGGGCTCCTTCTGATGAAGGGCAATTTTAGTCGTATCCGGTCCTTTGCAGTTACACCCATTGCCTCAGTAAATGGTGTACGTGGGCACGTCAGTCTGAAAGATGAGTTTGCAGCAGTGGGGCTCCCGGGTCAGAGTGTGTGCCGTGGCGGTGGGTGCTGCTGAACCTGCCCCCAGTGGAGGGGCGTCCTCAGTTGTCCACCACCTGTGCAGGAGAGCGTTCTGTGTGTGAAGGAGTTTTCTGATCTTTGCCAGACTGTTAGAAAATAGTGTTTCTATAGTTTTAATATGCATTTCTCTTATGAATAAACTCAAGTTGAGCCATTTGTGTTTCCTTTTTAATGAGTTGCCTATTAATATCCTTGGCCCATTACAGAATGTCAGATTATTCGTCAGTTTCTTTCTGCTTTCCAGGAAATCACTAGGTCAATTAAGGAAACTAGCTCTTTGAGCTTCACATAGGATCATGTGACCTTGATAGGAAAAGAGGTAAATCATAGGAAAGTAGGCTGATGACTCGGGTTTATTGAAAACAAACAGGCCATTCAGGATGAGTCTGGGCCACGTGTGTGTCGGTGGCTATAGGCTGGCCTTCGGGGTAGGCCCTGAGGCTCAGAAGCTCTGAAGCCTGGCAGATTTGCATATGCCGTTTGCAAAGGCAGGAATTCTATTTTAACTGTGATTTAAAATACCTAGTCAAATAGACATAAAAAGGAACAAGTTCTTTTTTTTTTTTTGAGACGAAGTCTTGCTCTGTCACCCAGGCTGGAGTGCAGTGATGCGATCTCAGCTCACTGCAACCTCCGCCTCCTGGGTTCAAGTGATTCTCCTGCCTCAGCCTCCCGAGTAGCTGGGACTACAGGCATGCGCCATCGCACCTGATTAATTTTTGGATTTTTAGTAGAGACGGGGGTTTCATCATATTGGTCAGGCTGATCTTGAACTCCTGACCTCATGATCTGCCTGCCTCGTCCTTGATCCCAAAGTGCTGGGATTACAGGCGTGAGCCACCGCACCCAGCCAGAACAAGTTCGTATAAAGTGAGCTTTGAGCATTGCTGTTAGACCTGGATTTCATTCCCAGCTCTGTTTCATCTTAGAAACGTTATTTAACTTTTCTGAGTCTGTAAACTGATGGAGTAATTCCTGCTTTCTAGAAGGGTTGTGAGGACTGACTGAGGTTGTGAAGATAAAACATTTTGCTTAGTGTGTGGGCCATAGTCAGTACCCACTACACAGTAGTTATTATAAATGTTATTTCCGCGTGTTCCTGCCTGTTTCTATTAATCAGTAGCTTACATTGTGCACTGACCACACTCTGCACATAGAATTGTGTTTTACATTTCTCATTTTCCCTATTTTTTTGGAAACAGTTTATTCTTTTGCTCACAATTATCCTATTTAGAGATCATAGGTGTTTTTACTTCATTTTTAAAAAGACATCAATTTTTTTGTAAGCAATCCAGACGTGTGTATGCTTTACAAGCATTTAAAAATCTGTTTCAGAGCCAACACATAAAGATTTTTGCAGGGGGCAGAGGATGTCAAAGCAGCTGGAGTTTTCTCAGGGGAGCAGGGAACCCCATGTACTTTTCCTGCCAGACACACAGTTCCCTAAACCCTGGGGTTTCCTGCTGTGTTTTTCTTGCTTCTAATTGGCCTGCCAGCTTTTCCGGCATCTTCTGGGTTTACCGAAAAGATCTTCAGTTGGGATGTTGAAACGCTGACCCAGGTGTGTTTGCCAACAGGGAGAATCAACTCAGTGGGGAGGTGTTGGGTGCTTTTTGTGTGTTGAGCCCTGATGAGGAAACACAAGCCGGCTAGAAACAGTTCGTGCCCCAGAGGGGTTCTCAGTCTTTGGGGGACTGTGACATCATCATGGCAAGACAAGTGCTCTGTAATCACTGTGCCCCAGGTGCCTTGGGAGCAGAGGAAGTGGCTCCCCACGAGGTCACGTTGTGCTGACGTGATGGGTAAGAACGGTGCGTGCCAGGTAGGTGAGGGGACAAACGCACTGCACCCGAGGCGGCGGACGCGAGCCGGCTTGTCCCAAGCACTGAAGTTGGCAAGGCCAGAGCGCATCCTTTTGTTGTTTTGGGGGTGGGTTGGAGGCGGCTCTCGTGATCCTGGCACGTGAGGCAGGCCTGGATCATGAGGCTGCTAGTGTGGAATGCTGAGTTCTTTTCGACTTTGTAGACAAAGGAAGACAGCAGGAACAGCCAGAGGGGCGGTGGGGTTGCGTCTGCGTGTTTAAGCAGGATGGGTTTGCTTGAAAGTGGCTGGCGGCTCCGCTGTGGCCACAAGAGGAGGAAAGATCTAGCGCGTGTCTCTCGCTGCACACTGCGGACGGCAAGGTGTCCTTAATTCGAAGCAGGTTAATCTGTACAGAAACTAAATTTGGAGATTGGAGGAACCTCCAACTCCTGGAATCTTTGTCGAGAGGAAGGGTTCCTGAAGGCCAGCCCAGGGCCACTGCCCGTCTAGAGTTAAGTGTTCAGCCCCCTGAGGTGAAGTGATAAGAACTACAGGACTGAGCTTTCTTTAAAATGAAACAGATTCGGTTTCAAGAATGGTCTTTATTCGGATGTTTGTGTCTTCCTGAGTTCTTGGTGTTGAAATGGCTGTTCTTGCGTGGTGGTGGTGGCGGTGGCGGTAGACGGTAACTGTGTCCCCGTGTCCTTGGGGAGCAGTGCTCTGTCCCGACGCCCCCCAGCAATGACGGCTGTTTGAGGGACCCCGAAGTCAGCCTTGGGGACCTGGGGCCAGCGTGCGTTCGTGGTGGGCAGCACCACCTATTGGCACAACGTGGCATTGCAGGCCCTCTGGCTAAATTTCCCAGCATGGGAGGAATGAGACTGTGCAGTCATCAACGGCCTCATAAATCAATTAAGTCCAAATCTGCTGGCCCAAGCCCACGGGTGCTTAAAGGGAAGCTCCGGGTCGCCCACCGTCCGGAGCCACACGGGGACCAGCGAGGATCTAAGGTCGGGAAAGGAGACTGGTGGGGGTCTCTGAAAAAGGCCACGCCTGCACCTGGGCCAGAAGCCTGCGGCTCTGGGCTGGCTGGAGGAAGCTGAGGGCTGGCAGAGTGGGCAGCCACTCTCCCGCAGAAGTCCTGGCATCACACCACTCCATCTGGGAAGCCTCAGCTCCTGTATTTAAAAACATGTTTTTATGATTGTCAGACATGCTCTTCGTTGAATGGGACCATTCAGAAAACAGCAGTGAGAAAATTAAACACCCAGAAAGTTGCTTAAAATTTTGATATATTCCACTTTTTTTCTGTGCACATATATGTTATGTGTATTATGGTTTTGTAAAATAAGATCATCCAGCATGCAGGGTTTTCGTAAGCTTTATTTTTATCTTTATTTTATGTGGTTTTGTTTTGTTTGAATCAAGGTCTCCCTCTGTCACCCAGGATGAGTGCCTGGCATGACCATGGTTCAGGGCGGCCTGGAATTCCTGGACTCAAGCGATCTTCCCACTGAAGCCTCCCCAGCAGCTGGGGTGACCGGCATGCCCAGCACACCTGGCTAATTTTTTTATTTTTTATTTTTAGTAGAGACAACGTCTCACTATTTTGCCCAGGCTGGTCTCGAATTTCTGGACTCAAGCAATCCTCCTACCTCAGGCTCCCAAAGTGCTGGGATTATAGGCGTGAGCCACTGTGCCTGGCCAGTTTTCTGTAACTTCAAATTCATCTTCTCAAAGAATATTTAAACCCTGCCTCGTTTTTATTCTGTGGATAAACTCCAGTTAATACACTTTGTTAACATTTTTTATCTTGTAACTGTTCATTTGTTTAGAGACAAGCTGTCCCTCTGTCTTCCAGGCTGGAGTGCAATGGCGCCAGCTCGGCTCACCGTACCTTGACCCCTCCAGGCTCAAAGGACCCTCCTGCCTCAGCCTCCCGAGCAGTGAGGATGACAGGCACACGCCACTATAGCCGGATAAGTTTGTTCTTTGTTTTCCTTTTTTCTGTAGAGATGAGGTCTCACTATGTTGCCCAGGCTCACTATGTTGCCCAACTCCTGGGATCAAGTGATCCGCCCACCTCGGCCTCCCCAGAGTGTTGAGATTACAGGCGTGAGCCACCGCACCCAGCTGTAACAAATTGTTTTAATAAATAGGGCTAAAAGGTTTTCCAGAAATATTTGTCTCTTTTATTAAAATAAAGTATATGTTTTGAATTTTTTCATGAAAGAAAATGTACTCTCTCTCTCTCTATATATATATATATTTTTTTTTTTTTTTTTTTTTTTTTGAGACAGTTTCACTCTGTCACCCAGGCTGGCATGCAGTGGCCCGATCTTGGCTCCCTGCAACCTCCGCCTCCCGGGTTCAAGCGATTCTCCTGCCTCAGCCTCCCAAGTAGCTGGAATTACAGGCACCTGCCACCACACCCAGCTGACTTTTTTGTATTTTTAGTAGAGACAGGGTTTTACCGTGTTTACCAGGCTCGTCCTGAACTCCTGACCTCATGTGATCTGTCCACCTCGGCCTCCCAGTGTGCTGGGATTATAGGCATAAGCCACCGTGCCTGACCATATATGTTTTTAAAGAAAGGACTTATGTTCTGGACATATATTTTAAAATATGTAAAATTTTTATATGTATGTTTATAGAATATATATATATATATAGTGAGATGGAGTCTCACTCTGTCACTCAGGCTGGAGTGCAGTAGTGCGATCTCGGCCCACCAGAATCTCTGCTTCCCGGGTTCAAGCGATCCTCCTGCCTCAGCCTTCGAGTAGCTGGGATTACAGGCACCCGCCACCACGCCCAGCTCATTTTTGTATTTTTAGTAGAGACGGGGTTTTACCATGTTGGTCAGGCTGGTCTCATGAATTCCAGACCTCAGGTGACCTGTCCACCTAGGCCTCCCAAAGTTCTAGGATTACAGGCATGAGCCACCATGCCCAGAGGATTTTTATTTTATTTTATTATTTTATTTCATTGTTATTTATTTTCTTTTTAGAGATAGGCCTCACTATGTTGCCCAGGTTGGTCTTGAACTCTTGAGCTCAAGCAATCCTCCTGCCGCGGCCTCCCAGAGTGCTGGGATTCCAGGCTTGAGCCACTGCACCCAGCCAGAGTGCAGTAATTGTTTTAATGGAAGACGTACTGTCTGTGATGGCAAATCACTGGGTCGCTAGTCGCATGTCCTCCCCTGCCAGCATCACAGAGGGCCCTGGAGCAGTGAGCATCCCTGTACCGGGGCGGGCTCTGGAAGGACTCAGCCTGCAGGGAGCACCCCTACTCCCTTCCCTTCTTGGCCTGCCAGCTGCCCACCTCGCTCACCTGCTCTCCCTTGGAACCTTGGGGCTGATCATGGCCTTGGGAGTGAGGAGAACTGATCAGAGGAAAAGCCGTGTCAGGCCTAGCCTGGGTTGGAGGTGGCGGTGCCACAGGCTTGAGCTTCTTTCATGGGCCCGGGCAGCACTGTGTTTGGGAGAGGGGCTCGGCTGCCGGAAGTCCTGGGGTTATGAGCACTCTGTCTTGTCTGATAACCACAGCCTAGTCCGCAGGCAGGAAAGCTAACAGCTTCCTCTAAGGTGCATTTATTTTCCTTTGTCTCAGTTACATCCTTCCCATTTGGAATACCTAATTCCTTTCTCTACCAGAAGTTTTGTTGTTGTTTTTGAGACAGGGTCTTGCTTGGTCCCCCAGGCTGGAGCGCAGTGGCACAATCTGGGCTCACTGCAACCTCCGCCTCCCGGGCTCAGGTGACTCTTCCACCTCAGCCTCCCAAGTAGCTGGGATCACAGGCACGCGCCACCATGCCCGGCTAGTTTTTTGTAGAGACGGGGTTTCACCATGTCGCTCAGTCTGGTCTGGAACGCCTTCCTGGGCTCAAGCAATCCACCTGCCTCAGCCTCCCAAAGTGCTAGGATAAAAGGCGTGAACCACCGCGCCCAGGCATTTTTTTTTTTTTTTAATTAAAACAATTTTTTTTTTTTCTGGAAGCTTCTGAGGTCGAAAAAGGAAAAAAGAAAAATAAAATTTTGCCCCCTCATAGAAGTTTTAAAATTTCAGATAATATCATATGTCTAAGTATGTTATTCATCCATTCATCAACACACATTTCGTGCCTTCTGTTGTGTACCTGGCACTACTGGGAGCCAGAGGTATGGTGATGAGCAAAGCAGGAATAGGTGGCCAGGTAGGGAGGGGCCTAACATCACAAAAGCTGTTGTTCCGACTATCAGCCACGTGCCAGAATAAAAGAATGGCCTTTTCCCCCCAGATAAAGTGTTTACCTTCTTTGCCAAAAGAACATTCTCATTATGGAGCTTCTGGATAACCTCCCTCTCAGAGCGTTTCCTGGGGACCTCCACCCAAGATGATGCCCGAAGTGTCCTACAAAAGAGAGAACAACAGAACCTTCAGCTCATGCTGGCTCTTGAATCCCTGTTGAACAGCGTGGGGCTTCTCTCCTGTTGTGTGGATGTTTTTAATGTGCTCACTTTATTATAGATTTGTAAATACTGAGTACATGTGCCAAAATACTCCGTCACTCCCCTTTGGTTGGTTATAGAGATAGTTCTCATTTTTCTTCTGTTATTCTTATTGCCAAAAAAAGCGAATTGTGCTAAGTCTATTACTATCGAATCATCCCCTCTCAGTGCTTAGCATTTGCTCTGGTTCGTTCCTTGAAAAAAATCACTTGGCCATTATGCTATTTTTTCTTTTTTTTGGATACAGAACCTCACTCTTTGCCCAGACTTGGAGTGCAGTGGTGCAATCTTGGCCCACTGCAGCCTCTGCCTCCCGGGTTCAAGCGATTCTCCTGCCTCAGCCTCCTAAGTATGCTGGGATTACAGGTACCCGCCACCATGCCAGGCTAATTTTTGTATTTTTACTAGAGACAGGGTTTCACTATGTTGGCCAGGCTGGTCTTAAACTCCTGACCTCAAGTGATCCACCCGCCTCGGCCTCCCAAAGTGCTGGGATTCCAGGCGTGAGCCACCGCGCCTCGCCCATTCTAGCCTTTTAATCTCTCAGTGGCATCAGTTTCCTCATCTTGAAATGGGTTTGAGAAATTGTGAGGAATTTGATGTGTCAAAACTTCCAGCTGCGAGACCTTATTTCCTGTTCACTTTTGCTTCTTCCCTGCAGACCAAGTTGGAGGTGCGTCCTCCGTTTGCCAGACCTCCTCTCGTGCCTCTTGCTGTATGCGGAGCGTTGTGAGACAGTAAGAGAGAAACCAGCAGTCCCTTCCCGGTGGGAGCTTGCACTAGATGGGAGGGGCTCATGGAGGAGGCAGTTGAGGAAATGCATTATGGTGGCGGGGCGGGGATGGGGGTGGGGGGAGGCAGGCTCAGCCGGACTGTGAGCCTGGCAGGACTGGGCAGATTTGGACATGGGTGGCCTCAGTGGCAGCAGCATCAAGGGTTCTGGGACCAAAGCCATTTAGTTTGGTGCTAGTCTCAGTGCCCTCCACCCACGTCCTCCAAACCTGAGGAGGCCTCGGGGCTGCCTGTGGAGGTCCATGGCCTGTGGCCCATTCTCATCTTGTGCCTCTCAGGCGAATTTTCTATTTGGGTTGTCGTATTTTTCAGTTCTAAAATTTTCTTTTTTTCTTTTTTTTTTTTTTTTGAGACAGAGTCTGGCTCTGCCGCCCAGGCTGGAGTGCAGTGGCCGGATCTCAGCTCACTGCAAGCTCCGCCTCCCGGGTTCACGCCATTCTCCTGCCTCAGCCTCCCGAGTAGTTGGGACTACAGGCCCCCGCCACCGCGCCCGGCTACTTTTTTGTATTTTTTAGCAGAGACGGGGTTTCACCGTGTTAGCCAGGATGGTCTCGATCTCCTGACCTCGTGATCCGCCCGTCTCGGCCTCCCAAAGTGCTGGGATTACAGGCTTGAGCCACCGCGCCCGGCCCTAAAATTTTCATGTTTCTCTTTAATATTTCATATATCTGCCAAGATGATGTGTTTTTTTGTTCACTTCGGTAGTGTTTGTTCTTACTTCTTGGAGCATGGTTATAACAGCTGCTTAACGTCTGTGGTATTCCAACACCTGCCTTGTCGTGGGATTGGCCTCGGTTGCTTGTCTGTCTCCTTGTGAGATGTGAGTTCTGTGGTTCTTCGTATGTTGAGTAGTTTTGGATTGTATCTTAGACCTTTGGAAGATGATGTTATGAGATTCTGGGTCTTGTTTAAAGCCCGCAGAGAATGTGATTTTTGTTTGTCGACGGGTTGATTTTAGCAGGTAGTTGACTTAGACTGAGACCCCAAGTTCTGCCTCCTGTGAGGGGCGGCTGCAATGTCAGTTCAGTTTTCAAGTCTTTGTATTTTGTGGTTGGGATCCGTCCCACATGTGCACCAACCAGTGACCAGTCTGGGACCGCGGTGGCAATCTGCCCACGGTTCAGTTCTCAGGGCCTTCAGTACGCAATTTACGGTCCATGCCTGTGCCGTCAAGGGATGGGCCCAGGAGCTCGGATCCAGCTTTATGGGATTCCTGCCCTGAACCACCTCCTTCTTTTCAGTCTCTGTGACACTTTCTGGCTTTCGGTCACCCCCGCCCCCGACCTTTCCCCCACCCTTTCTGGCTCTCTGGCTTGAAGGCCTGGGCTTTAGCTTCCCTGCTCCACCACACACTTCCTGAGGCTGCAGCTGCCTCTGGGGCCAAACAAAGAGAAGACGGAAAGAGAAAAAAAGCCAGTGGGAATTTCCTCCATACTTTTAGAAGCGCAAGTCCTCTGGTCAGAGAGAAGAGTTCTAGGTGCTTGTCCAACTGTTGTGATGGGTTTGCTGTAAACTAGATACCCATTGACTGATGCCAACTATGGGATGCCTTGTGGGTCATCCAGAGGGCAGATGTGGGCCTGAAACTGAAAACTGTGATCACAGCCTGTAACCCCTTGCCACCTGCTAGAATGTAACCTCCAAAGAGGACAGGCCTTCATTGCTTTGTTCATGGATGTATCTCCAAGTGCCTAAAACAGTGCCTGGCACATGGTAGGCAATAGGTATTTGCTGAGCTTGGTGAACTATAATTTCTGGTAATAGGAGCTTCTGCCATTTACCCTGTACAGAGGCTCTAAACCTACGAAACTCAGTGTTCCCTTTCTAGGACAAATATTTTGCAACACCTTTACTATGCTGAAATGAAATTCCGAAGATAATATAATCTATCCACACACCACGTTTAAACATCAGCGTACGGTCTGTCACAGATTTGGGGTGTGCCACCCACACCACTCATCCAGGACCAAGACCCTTCCCCCAGCTGCAGGAGTGTCGGCTGCTCACAGCTGAGGCCCGAGAGAGCCACATGTTTGTCCCTGGGGGGAGGGGAGCACACATCCAGTGACTGGTCGAGTCTCCACTCCAGCATCCATTTGGGACATCTCTGAAGGCCACCCCAGGCCTGAGCCCTGAGGGACCAGCTGCATCCTCTGCTGTGACTGTATCACAGCTGAACTTCTCCCTCTGCCCAATCCTGCATTACCTGCCCCTCACAGGCGTTTTTGAGAGCGCACCCTACTTCACTACGGGCACACAAATCTCCCTCTCAGAGTGTTTCCTGGGGAACTCCACCCAAGATGATGCCCTAAGTGTTGTGAAAAAGAGAGATAAGAGGCCAGGCGCCGTGGCTGACGCCTGTCATCCCAGCACTTTGAGAGGCCGAGACGGGCACGTCACTTGAGGTCAGGAGTTCGAGACCAGCCTGGCCGACATGGTGAAACCACATCTCTACTAAAAATACAAAAATCAGCTCAGTGTGATGGCGGCTGCCTGTAGTCCCAGCTACTCGGGAGGCTGAGGCAGGAGAATTGCTTGAACCCAGGAGGCGGAGGTTGCAGTGAGCCGAGATGCACTCCAGCCTGGGTGAGAGAGCGAGACTAAAAAAAAAGATAAGAGAATCGTAGTTTATAATAAACGTGTTCTCTGCACACACACTTAGGTGTGACTACACTAGGACCTCATAGCATGAGTTTCTCAGGTCCCCCCTCAGACTAGCTGGACAGGAGTCTGCACTTTGACAAGTTCCACAGGCATTTGTGTGCACACTGGCACATGAGAAGTGTTTCACTAAGATGTTACACGGGTCAGGGTGCTTGTGCCTAAGTGGCTGCTGTTACACACGCGGGCTGACGCACGGGTCACGGCCACTCAGATACCGCATGTGGCAGGTGCCGCCAGTGATCAGTTTCCCACGCTGGTGAACAACTGTTGGCAAAGTGCCAAACAAAACTCACTATGGAACTTTCTCAACTTACACAGTAGTTGTGTCCCCGGAAAATTCAGTTTGTCTTAAAATTGTGCGAAAAACTATTTTGTCAGGTAGGATCCGTGACATTTCCTCATTGCGCATCACTGCCTCTCGCACTGCAGGAGGCCCTGCGGCCCTGCCCTTCAGGCCAGTAGCCCCAGTAGCCGCTGGCTCGGTGACAACAGAAAACACCCCCAGAGCTTCCCACACTGTCCACTAGGGGTCATCACTGTCCTGGCTGAGAGCGGCTGGTCTACCAGAGAGAACCTTGTGCTTAGATCTTATGTGGTATTACACGAATCCTCCTGACAAGCATAAGAAGCCTTATATTCTCTCTTTAGCTAAGAAAACCAAGTTCAGAGAAGTTCAGCGGTTTCTCCAGGGTCACACAGCTAGTAAGCAGGGTAGCAAGCAAGATCTGGGCCCAGGTCTTCCTGTCACCAAAGCCCATGTTTGCCACCACGTGTGCTTTGCAGGTGTTTGTAGGTGATCAAGAGCTGCATGGTTACTAGGCCGTGGCTGGGTTTATTTATTTACTTTTATTTTTATTTTTGAGATGGAATCTCGCACTGTTGCCCGGGCTGGAGTGCAATGGTGCAATCTCAGCTCACTGCAACCTCTGTCTCCAAGGTTCAAGCGATTCTCTTGCCTCAGCCTCCTGAGTAGCTAGGATTACAGGCACCTGCCACCACGGCCAGCTAATTTTTTGTATTTTTTAATAGAGTAGTTTCACTGTGTTGCCAGGCTGGTCTCGAACTCCTAACCTCGTGATCTGCCCACTTGGCCTCCCAAAGTGCTGGGATTACAGGCATGAGCCACAGTGGCTGGCCAATTTTTAAATTTGTTTTGAGATGAAGTCTTGCTCTGTTGCCCAGGCTGAGTGCAATGGCGCAATCTCAGCTCCACTGCAACCTCCGCCTCCCAGGGTCAAGCGATTCTCCTACCTCAGCCTCCCCAGTAGCTGGAATTACAGGCGCGCGCCACCACGCCTGGTTAGTTTTTGTATTTTCAGTAAAGACGGGGTTTCACCGTGCTGGCCAGGCGGCTCTCGAACTCCTGACCTCAGGTGATCCACCTGCCTTGGCCTCCCAAAGTGCTGGGATTACAGGTGTGAGTCACCGCGCCCGGCGGCGGCCCACGAGTTTTAAAAAGCTCTCCACGGAGTTGTCCTGAGCACCCAGGACTGAGAGGCCCTGAGCCTGACTTGGAACGGACGTGAGCTTGAGCGAGGCTTTGCAGCGGCCAGGCTCGGCAGGTGTAAGCGGAGCGGACCGCGGCTCGCCGGGCTGGGCAGGTGTAAGCGGAGCGGACGGAGGCGCTCCGGGCTGGGCAGGTGTAAGCGGAGCGGACCGGGTCTGGCCGGGCTGGGCAGGTGTAAGCGGAGCGGACCGGGTCTGGCCGGGCTGGGCAGGTGTAAGCGGAGCGGACCGGGTCTGGCCGGGCTCGGCAGGTGTAAGCGGAGCGGACCGCGGCTCGCCGGGCTGGGCAGGTGTAAGCGGAGCGGACCGGGTCTGGCCGGGCTCGGCAGGTGTAAGCGGAGCGGACCGGGTCTTGCCGGGCTGGGCAGGTGTAAGCGGAGCGGACCGGGTCTGGCCGGGCTCGGCAGGTGTAAGCGGAGCGGACCGGGTCTGGCCGGGCTCGGCAGGTGTAAGCGGAGCGGACCGCGGCTCTCCGGGCTGGGCAGGTGTAAGCGGAGCGGACCGGGTCTGGCCGGGCTGGGCAGGTGTAAGCGGAGCGGACCGGGTCTGGCCGGGCTGGGCAGGTGTAAGCGGAGCGGACCCAGGCGCTCCGGGCTGGGCAGGTGTAAGCGGAGCGGACCGCGGCTGCGCTGGGCGGGGAAGCGCGTCCTCCGCGGCCGGGGTGGGGCCTCCCTGTCTGCGCGCGCCCCCTGCCGGCGGCACCCGGCCCCGCGGCTTCAGCGCTTCGGTCTCGGCCGGAGCTGAGCGTGGCTGGAGGAATCCACAGCCCCGTGTGCGTCCGGCTCCTCCGGAAAGCAGGCGCCGAGATGGGGATTAAACTCCCCAGGGTTCTATCAGGGCAGGTGACTGTGTGAGGGAAATAAGGAGGGAGCCAGAGGAGCTGGGAGCGCCTTCAGACGGCCATGCAAGTCTGAACCTGCATGAAGGAATGAGGGGGGAGGGGGGAGGGGAGCGCCCCAGACCCGCCGTGTGCCTTCCTGCCCCTGCCGCAGCCAGCCGCTGCCTGGGCCTGCCCCGGGAGGCCCAGCCTCAGCGCACCGCACGCTCAGGGCTTCCCAGGGCTGCAGCTGGGCCTCAGAGTGATGGGAGGTCCCTTCCTCCCCGTGGCCACCTCACCAGTGTCGTGGCTGGGAGCGTGGGCTTTAGTCAAGACCACCTGGGCAAACCCCACTGCTGCCTGGGTGTAGGAACGTGAACAGCTTTCTCACCCTTCTCGAGCCTCAGTTTTCTCTTCTGTATCATAGACATCAAAAGCATCTGCCACAAAGAGTGGTCACAATGATAAGGACTTAGCACATGGTAGAGACATGACAATCCTTAGCTGTTGTTACTAGTGTTAGAGGCGTGTGAACCAGAGCAACTGCATCTTGAATGGGAGCTGGGTAACATGAGGCCGGAACCTACTGGGCTACATTCCCAGATGGTTAGGCATTCTAGGTCACAGGATGAGACAGGAGGTTGGCACAAGATACAGGTCATAAAGACCTTGCTGATAAAACAGGTTGCAGTAAAGAAACCGGTTCTATCCCACCAAAACCAAGATGGCCACGAGAGTGACCTCTGGGCGTCCTCACTGCTACACGCCCACCATGACAGTTTACAAATGCCATGGCAACCTATATGGTCTAGTAAGGGGAGGCATGGATAATCCACCGCTTGTTTAGCATATCATCAAGAGATAAACATAAAAACTGGCAAAGCAGCCCTCACTGCTGCATCTATGGAATAGCTATTCTTTTATTCCTCTACTTTCTTAATAAACTTGCTTTTAGGACGGGCATAGTGGCTCATGCCTGTAATCTCAGCACTTTGGCAGGCCGAGGCGGGCAGGTCACGAGGTCAAGAGCAAGAGCTCGAAACCAGCCTGGCCAACATGGTGAAACCCCGTCTCTACTAAAAATACAAATATTAGCTGGGTGTGGTGGCGGCGCCTGTAATCCCAACTACTCGGGAGGCTGAGACAGGAGAATGGCTTGAACCTGGGAGGGGGGGGTTGCAGTGAGCTGAGATTGTACCACTGCACTCCAGCCTGGGCGACAGAGCAACTCTGCCTCAAAATAAAAACACATAAACAAACGAAAAAATAAACTTGCTTTCACTTTACAGACTCAATCTGAATTCTTTCTTGCGCAAGATCCAAGAACCCTGTCTTGGGGTCTAGATCGGAGCCCCTTCCTTGTAACGTTAGGACTCCTGAACCAGTCCCATGTTATCTGAAAGAGTGTAGAGATACAGTCTATCCCGGATGGAAATCTTTTTTGTAAATCCATCACATATTTACATGTTCAGAGCTGCCTCCCCCAGGATGGGGACACTGGGGATTCTTTCTGCTCTACCCCAGCCCTTCCCTCCCTCCTCCACATCCACGGGGTCCTGGAGGCCCTTCCATCCACCCAGGACCTTGGCTTTGTCCAATTTTCCTCTTCCTGGAGCAGGTGAGAAGACTTTAGGAGCCATGGAGGAGGGGAGAGGGTGAAAGAAAATGGCCCTTGGAAAGGCACAGCCACAAAACCAGCACACCTTTCTTTTGCCATCGTTGGTGGCCTCACGACTCTGGTGCACTCTTATTCTGAGAGCATCTCTATTTCCCCTCCATTTTCATAAAGATACCCCCACCCCCAGGAAGGTGTGGGGGCCAACTCGGTGGCCTGTAGCATTGTCCATGGATGAGCAGGAGAAACACTGGGGAGGGTGTGGCCTGGTCTGGCTTGGAGGTGGGGGAGGCGCTGTACAGGGCTGCTCCTGGGGACAGGAACCTGCAGAGGAGGCTCCTGCAAGGGTTTTGTGGTGGTCGGCGTGGGGCGAACCGAAGGTGGGGCATCTGGGGCAGGGGTGATCAGGGAGGAAGTCCCTCCTTGGTCCCAGGGAGCAAGACCCAGGCCTCAGGCTAGGCACCAAGCAGGAAGTGCCTGGGTTTGCGACAGGCTGGAAGGGAGAAACAGGGCAGTGCTGGCCAGCCCAGCACAGCAGGGACTGCTCTCCTCCAGGTGTGTGGGCAGATCAGGCATGTCCCCAGTGGGGCCCCACACCTAGCGCCAGTCCCAGCTAGACCCGTCAGCAGCCTGTGCCTTCTTTTCCCCCCAGGACAGGCTTGGCCGTGGTCATCCCAGAGTGGCCCAGAGGCTGCCAAACCCTGGGGCAAGTCCTTGCTCTGCAGCCCGGACTTCGCCCTGTCCTCCTGGTGACCCCATCGTCTCTGCTGACCCATGTTCCGCAAGCCGAGTGACTAATGAGCGGAAACCTTACCGGGGAGAGCAGAGACCAGGCCACACTCCGAAATGGAAACCAAGCCCGAAGGGGTGTGGCTGACAACCTGGGCAACCTCTTTCACTGCCCATAGGTGCCAAGAGAGGAGCGAGGCCCAGGGCAGGAGATGAAGAGGGCAAGGGTCGGAAGTGGGCAGGCAGAGGCAGTGGACACCAGACGGATGGGGAAAGATTTCCCACTAGACAGGAAGCTCCATGAGGACAGAGAGCAGGTTTATCTCCTGTACCCACAGCCTGGCAAGTAGCAGGCACACCATAAGCACTCATGGGCCACCGCGCCCGGCCCCCTTGTCTGATATTGGTGATCTTGGTGGGGACAATTATACTCGTCCAGTGGGAAGATGTTTTGATCTAAAACTGCTTAAGGATTTTTGTGCCACTCTCCATCATTAGATTCTGCAGTTTAGTTGCAGCCTAGCCTGGGAGGTCTAGTCCCACAGCCTCACTGGCGAGGCAGAGTCACCCACTGGCTATTTTTCCAGCCTCAGCAGATATCTCTATAACCAGTGTCACATCTTTGCTAATTTTACTGAAAGATGCAACAAAATCCCTGCAAACAAACTGATGTGAGCTGCCTTCAGCTTCTAATACGAGTCCTCCTTCGAAAACACACACCAGCCCCCGGCATGGGACTTTGCTGGTCACTTCATATTCCACTGGAGGCCACCACCAAGGTTTGCAGGAAGCCTGTGGGTCTTGAAGAGCTAAACTGAAAAGTTAGTCAGCTCCAGAGACCTACCGCCTCAGAGAGTGACCACTTTTCTCATTTCTTGAGGAGTGGTTGGTAACACAGGCAAAGTCAATCCCATAGCTGGCTAGGGAAGGGAAGACAATTTTTGTCCTAGTTACATTTGCCAAAGCAAAACAAAATAACAAAGCAAAACTGTTCTCCACTGTCCACAGCTTCCGTAATCGATCTGCACGGCCAGACCCCCTGGGTCCCCTACCCTGGGCCCTGCTCCCTCACAGGCCAGGGTGCCTACAGGAGGGCCTTCATTCTAGATTGAGATCCAGTGCTCTCCTCTGGCCCAGGATTACTGCTATTTCCATTTCTTTTTTTTTTTTTGGGTAAAACATTTTTATTCTTATTTAACCATGCTGCATATATACATACAATATCAATATGTACAACTTGAGCAAATACAATTTATACATAAAGTACAATGAAAGCATGGCTTTTGAAATTGATGCAACTGACTTACTACTCACTTTGTGATTTTGGCCAGTAGACAGTGTTGTAGTAATACTACTGAAGTTACTAATTATTTAAATTAGTTAGATTACAGCATAAGTTTAAGGGCACTAGAAAATCTATGTTTTTCCAGCCTGGGCAACATGGTAAAAACCCATCTCTACAAAAAATACAAAAATTGGCCTGATGTGGTGGTGTGTGTCTGTACTCCCAGCTGCTTGGGGGACTAAGGCAGAAGGATTGCTTGAACCTCAGGAGGTTGAAGCTGCAGTGAGCAGGGATCGCACCACTGCACTCCAGCCTGGATGACAAAGTGAGAAAAAGAAAGAAAAGAAAAGAAAAGAAAAGAAAAAGAAAGAAAGAAAGAAAGAAAGAAAGAAAGAAAGAAAGAAAGAGAGAGAGAGAGAGAGAGAGAGAGAAAGAAAGAAAGAAAGAAAGAAAGAGAGAAAGAGAGAGAAAGAGGGAGGGAAGGAGGGAGGGAGGAAGGAAGGAAGGAGAGAGAAGAAAGAAAGAGGAAAGAAGGAAGAAAGAGAAAGAAAGAAGAAAGAAAGAAAGAAAGGAAAGAAAGAAAGAAAGAAAGAAAGAAAGAAAGAACGAACGAACCTATGTTTTCTTCCATTCTTCTAGGTTTTTTGTTTTTGTTTTTGTTGAGATGGAGTTTCGCTCTTGTTGCCCAGGCTGGAGTGCAATGGCGCGATCTCAGCTCACTGCAGCCTCTGCCTCCCGGGTTCAAGTGATTCTCCTGTCTCAGCCTCCCAAGTAGCTGGGATTACAGGCATGAACCACCATACGTGGCTAATTTTGTAACTGTAGTAGAGACGGGGTTTCATCATGTTGGTCAGGCTGGTCTTGAACTCCCGACCTCAGGTGATCCACCCACCTTCGCCTCGCAAAGTGCTGGGATGACAGGCATGAGCCACTGTGCCAGGCCTCTCCTAGTATTTTTAAGAACAAAGAATAATTTTAAAAAAGCCAAATGTGTACGTTAGGAAATTGAGCAGACACTGGCTTACTTAAACGTAAACTCTACCCATTCCTTAATTCACAGCCCTGTAGGAAAGAGAACTTTCCTTGAGATTAGAGTGAAGGGGAAAGATATTAAAAACAGACTAAAAAGAAACAGAAGCAAAGCAAAAAAAAAAAAAAAAAAAGCCCAAACCAGAATCATGGTTTTCAGAATATGTTACAGATGAAGTAGCACCACCCAGTACCACGAAGTCACCTTAAATTATTGCTGCAAAAAAATTCCCCTTTCTCCAGAAAGTAAATGAAATAGCATATGGAATGGATTCCATTCATGGGGCAAGTATGTGACGCAACCTCCTCGCCTTACTACATTTCTACTTTACAATAATCTAAACACAAACAGAGAAGACGATTATATTTTAACACCTAACTATTGGTATATGTAATATAAGGATTCTTTTTTTTTTTTTTTTTTTTTTTTTTTTTTTTTGAGACGGAGTCTCGCTCTGTCGCCCAGGCTGGAGTGCAGTGGCGCGATCTCAGCTCACTGCAAGCTCCGCCTCCCGGGTTTACGCCATTCTCCTGCCTCAGCCTCTCGAGTAGCTGGGACTACAGGCGCCCGCCCCTGCGCCCGGCTAATTTTTTCTATTTTTAGTAGAGACGGGGTTTCACCATGGTCTCGATCTCCTGACCTTGTGATCCGCCCATCTCGGCCTCCCAAAGTGCTGGGATTACAGGCGTGAGCCACCACGCCCGGCCAAGGATTCTTAAAGAACATACTATAAACCAGTAACTCTACCAAGGCTCGTTTTAATAAGTAAATATTACCTTTTAAATTAAAGGGAAAAGAGAATACCCATTCAGAAACCTGTTCCTGTACGTGTGCCCCTCATTAAAACACCTGTTCCTGTACCTGCGCCCCTCATTCAAAAACCTGTTCTTGTACGTGAGCCCCCATTCAAAAACCTGTGCCTATTCGTGCGCCCCCCATTCAAAAACCTGTTCCTGTACGTGCGCCCCTCATTCAAAAACCTGTTCCTGTACGTGTACCCCCATTCAAAAACCTGTTCCTGTACGTGTACCCCCATTCAAACACCTGTTCCTGTACGTGTACCCCCCATTCAAAAACCTGTTCCTATATGTGCGCCCCTCATTCAAAAACCTGTTCCTGTACGTGTGCCCCTCATTCAGAAACCTGTTCCTGTACGTGCGCCCCTCATTCAAAAACCTGTTCCTGGACGTGCGCCCCTCATTCAAAAACCTGTTCCTATTCGTGCGCCCCTCATTCAGAAACCTGTTCCTGTACGTGTGCCCCTCATTCAAACACCTGTTCCTGTACGTGTACCCCTCATTCAAACACCTGTTCCTGTACGTGTACCTCCATTCAAAAACCTGTTCCTGTACGTGCGCCCCTCATTCAAAAACCTGTTCCTATATGTGCGCCCCTCATTCAAACACCTGTTCCTGTACGTGTACCCCTCATTCAAACACCTGTTCCTGTACGTGTACCCCCATTCAAAAACCTGTTCCTGTACGTGCGTCCCTCATTCAGAAACCTGTTCCTGTACGTGCGCCCCTCATTCAGAAACCTGTTTCTATATGTGCGCCCCTCATTCAGAAACCTGTTCCTATTCGTGCGCCCCTCATTCAAAAACCTGCTTCTATATGTGCGCCCCTCATTCAAAAACCTGCTTCTATATGTGCGCCCCTCATTTTAAATCCTGTTCCTATATGTGCGCCCCTCAAATTTGCTTCAAATAATGAGCGAGTGTGTTCCTCTCTACCCTTTCACCACATCAGCACTGAAGTTATGAAATATTTCATTCGTGGACGAAGACAGTCATTGTGAGGAAACCACAGAACTGCTATGACTGGAACTGAAGACGTAGCTCAAACACCAGCGTCCCACATTTTCTTATGGCTATTCAGGCCTGGCTTGACAATCAAAGTTTGGTATTTCAAAAGGTGGACATTTAATGTCCATCTGGCATCACTGATTTTAACATAATGCTTTAAAAATATACTGCTATGGTGACCCTGCTTTAAGAACTTCTTCATTCTTCTTCATTGACTTCTTATGCTTCTTATAGATTGACTATTTTTTTTTTTTTTTTGAAACAGAGTCTCGCTCTGTCGCCCAGGCTGGAGTGCAGTGGCACAATCTGGGTTCACTGCAACCTCCACCTCCCAGGTTCACGCCATTCTCCTGCCTCAGCCTCCCAAGTAGCTGGGATGACAGGCACTCGCCACTACGCCCAGCTAGCTTTTTGTATTTTTTTTTAGTAGAGATGGGGTTTCACCATGCTGGCCAGGCTGGTCTCAAACTCCTGACCTTGTGATTTGCTGCCTCGGACTCCCAAAGTGCTGGGATTACAAGCGTGAGCCACTACACCCGGCCTAGATTGACTTTTTATTTTGACTTTTTATAGATTTATTTTTGTTATTGTGGTAGGATGGGATAGAAAAATACGTAACATACTGGCTTAAATTTCCACAATGTGCCCTGCGAACATGGCACAGTGAGTGGTGTTGAGCCTGCAGGCTGTGCCCGCCGAGGCCCTGGCAGCTGTAGGCAGGCGCCGTCTGGACGCTGCACACAGGACCCGCTCTGCTCTCCATGTGTAAATTCACAGAGAAACATGAATGGCTAAAGACAGAACATGGTGTCGGAACAGGGGATCAGCAGTTTTGCACAGGCAGCATTGAGAGACGTGGTTTACTGTAGTCCGCCTGAAGCTGGGGCAACACTGAACACACAGGATGAGTTTGGTGCTTTGGAAAGTGTGAAGGCTGCTGATGGACTCTCTTATCTTTTACCAGGAGAAGTAACTGAAATTAATGAAGCTCTTGCAGAAAAGCCAGGACTTGTCAACAACTCGTGTTATGAAGACGGTTGGCTGATCAAGATGGCACTGACTAACCCTTCAGAACTAGATGAACTTAGGAGTGAAGAAGCGCATGAGAAATACGTACAATCGATTGAGGGGTGAAAACTAAATAAACGAGTCTGAAATAACACAACCCAGCAGGGCTGTCTTAAATTAGTGGTGGATGGAGGACTTAGAATAGCAACTTTTAGCATTACCGACGGGAAAAAAAAACTATTCTTAACACTGCCAGTGAAGGAGAATGCCTTCAACTTTCTTTTTTTTTTTTTTTTTTTTTTTGAGGCGGAGTTTCGCTCTGTCTCCCAGGCTGGAGTGCAGTGGCCGGATCTCAGCTCACTGCAAGCTCCGCCTCCCGGGTTTACGCCATTCTCCTGCCTCAGCCTCCCGAGTAGCTGGGACTACAGGCGCCCGCCACCTCGCCCGGCTACTTTTTTTGGTATTTTTTAGTAGAGACGGGGTTTCACCATGTTAGCCAGGATGGTCTCGATCTCCTGACCTCGTGATCCGCCCGTCTCGGCCTCCCAAAGTGCTGGGATTACAGGCTTGAGCCACCGCGCCCGGCCTCAACTTTCTAATGATGATAGAGAAACATAATACACGTCTTTCTCACAATACCCTATGATTTTTACACTAGGCTCTAGTATTCAGAATTCATGGTATTATCCATGGTAAAAACTGGTTATAAAAATTACATAATTCAAAGATAACCTTGTTATTCTTAAGCCTTATGTTACATTGTAACTCGCATACATCCATACCTGGATTGGGCTGAAATACCCAATGATTGTTCCATTGGAAACAGCTGGGAGTGAAGACGTTTTTGTGGCTTGTACAGGGTCAGATGAAGAACAACGCTATCTTAGTTTTGCAATATGCTGCATTTGCTGCTGCTACTTTTATACAGTGAAGCAACAGTTTTGCAGCAAAATAATACAATACTTCTTCGTTAAAAAATTTTCCATAATGTCTTAAAGCTTAATGCAAAAGTTACCCCTTTCCTATTAACTGAATTGTTAAAGGCTAGAAACATGAACTTTGTTTTGTTTAGTTTTTAGTTTAAGTTCTGGGATACATGTGCAGGACATGCAGGTTTGTTACATAGGTATCCATGTGCCATGGTGGTTTGCTGCACCCATCAACCTGTCATGTAGGTTTTAAGCCCCACATGCATTAGGTGTTTGTCCTAATGCTCTCCCTCCCCTTGCCCCCCACCCACCGACAGGCCCCGGTGCGTGATGTGCCCCTCCCCGTGTCCATATGTTCTCATTGTTCAACTCCCACTTATGAGTGAGAACATGCGGTGTTTGGTTTTCTGTTCCTGTGTTACAGAAACATGAATTTTTAAAAAGAAACATTGATTTTTTTTTCTACTGGCAAATTAAGATTTCTGTAGAGTAATTACTAACAGAGTTAAATGTGCATCATCCAAAACATTTTACAATTACCAAAATATTCTGCTGGTACAAAGTTTTTACAAGACACATGTTCACCTCAAGTCTGTGCAGTACCTAACAATGCCCCCACAGAGTTAAGTTATAAGCTTCTAACTATCTCACACACCACAAAGAAAATGTTGCCAGTGAAATGCAATTCTAATTACCTAGAAAATGCTCACTATACACAGAACTTCACTTATGGAATGCACTTTAAATTTATGGATACCTTTTTACCATCACTTCACCAGTGTTCCATCTTCACTTGCCCCCTCTATACACAGCTTTTTGTAATTTAAACTAGAATTTAACCAAATATATTGAAATAATATTAATTTAATAAATATTGGCCAGGTGCCCTGGCTCATACCTGTAATCCCAGCACTTTAGGAGGCCGAGGAGGGTGGATCACTTGAGCTCAGGGGTTTGAGACCAGCCTGGGCAACATGGTGAAACTCTATCTCTACCAAAAATCCAAAAATTAACCAGGTGTGGTGGCGCACGTCTGTGGTCCCAGCTACTCGAGAGGCTGAGGTGGGAGGGTCGCTGGAGCCTGGGAAGTCGAGGCTGCAATAAGCCGTGGTCGTACCACTGCATTCCAGCCTAGGTGACAGAGCGAGACGGGGTGTCAAAAATAACTGACTAAATAAATAAATTAAATAAACAAATACTAACTTATGAAGTCTCAAAACATTTACAGCCAATGTGTTTCAGGGCTGATTACATAATTAAAAAACCCACAAAACATATAGTAAGTGATTTAGGAGTAACACAACTTTCAAAAAAGTGTAAAATTTTGTAAGCGGCCAACAAGAGGACAGACAATTTCGTCTATTACAACTTCCTTTACTATGAAATGAAATGGGGTTTCCCCGTGTTGTCCAGGCTGGTCTCGAACTCCTGAGTTCAGGCGATCCGCCCACCTCGGCCTCCTAAACTGCTGGGATCACAGGCGTGAGCCACTGTGTCTGGCCTGATCTGCTACTTTCTATGTGCAACATAGGACATAGTTTTTGTTTTCTATTTTGAAGCTCTAGTTATCTGAATACACAGTAGCTGGGTAAATAGCTAATAGACACACATCTAAACTGATGTATAGCACAGATGCAACTCTCTGTATTCTGAACTGCCGCCCAACTTCCCCGTACAGGGCAATGGAAGAGTCTTATTCGGACAATTTGAACAATCACCAGTTGTATCATTTTAATATGTCATATTAGTATACAGAGACTAACAGCTGTTAGGCAAATTATTATTTCCAGTCTTACTCCGTGACTTACAGCTTCCGTGAATTAAAATGATAGAGGAGTCTTCACTGTTGCAATTAAAGATTTGGTCCAGGCATGAGAATATCACTGATTTTTATTGTGACTTTAAGTCTGTAACACGAACGTAAAGAGTCAACTATAGTTTCATTCTCCGCAGAATGCGTTCTCCTCCCAGTCCTCAGCCTTGCTTTCCTGTTTGAATCTCGCGACCTTTCCCGGTTTCATCAAAGCCAGATGCAGATGCCCCTAAGCCTGGGCGAGATACACGGGAGAAAGGCCCACTTCAAAGGGATCTTCCTCCTTTTAATCAGGTACTGGATTTGCCTCCTCGTGTTATTTCCTGTGTGGGCGACACGTTTTAGCTGCTATTCTCCTGTGTCTTTATTCCGAGGGACACAGTTTTCTATCATTTCCTGATAAACCCAAGGTATGATGTTATCAATAACAGGCATCCGAAGTCGAAGCTCCCGGCTGAGCAGCCAAATGTTCTTCAGGAGGCCTTCAGTTTCTTTCTGGTGCTCTCACTGGACATCAGCCATTTCTGTTTGCAGCCATCAGAATAGTCCAAATTTTCTTTTCTTTTTTTTTCTTTTTCTTTCTCTTTTTTTTGAGGTGGATTCTTGCCCTGTCGCCAGGCTGGAGTGCAGTGGTGTGTTCTCGGCTCACTGCAAGCTCTGACTCCCTGGTTCAAGCAGTTCTGCCTCAGCCTCCGGAGTAGCTGGGACTACAGGCACGCATCATCATGCTCAGCTAATTTTGTTATTTTTGGTAGAGACAGGGTTTCACCATGTTGGCCAGGATGATCTCTGTCTCCTGACCTTGTGATCCGCCTGCCTCGGCCTCCCAAAGTGCCGGGATGACAGGCGTGAGCCACCGCGCCTGGCCCACACTTTCTTTAACGTTTTGGTCTTTCCCTCTGGTTCCTCTTGCAAACTGGTGTATTTTTCTTCCATTTCCAGGCGTTCTTACCTTTTCTCCTCAAGTTCTCCGCAAAGTCGCTCTGCTCTCTTCCTCCTTTCTTCCAGTTCCGTGTTAGATTCTTCGAGAAGTTCCTCTTGTTCCTCGGCTTTGGCCCACAAACCAACACCACCAACAATTACCTTCTTCTCCAGGGCAGAGAATTTTCTGGCAAAGATGCCTGTTTCTGTAATTTCGCTGCGGCCTTGTTTCTTCTTCCACGTCAAGCTTTGTTTCCAGTGCTTTCTCTCTGCATCCGCTCCGCCGGCATTTCAGCCTTCTCTGGGGAGACTTTATTTTTCCCCTTTCTTTTTTTTCCTTTTCTCTTCATCTTCTCCAGCCTCACCCTCTTCATTGTCATCCCCCTCTGACCCCCTGACATCAGAGCCTGATGTTTCTTAACCTTCTCTGAGCTGCTTTTTCAGGTCTACTGTTTCTTTCTGAAATTGATGAAGCAAAGCATCCTTCAGATCTTCATTAATTCTAGCTTTATTTTTAATGTATATTTTTTCTGAGACAGAGTCTTGCTGGGTTGCCTGGGCTGGAGTGCAGTGGCACGATCTCAGCTCACTCCAACGTCAGCCTCCTGGGTTCTAAGCAAACCTCCTGCCTCAGCCTCCCGAGTAGCTGGGATTACGGGCGTGCGCCACCACTACTGGCTGATTTTGTATTTTTAGTAGAGACAGGGTTTTGCCATGTTGGCCAGGATGGTCTCCAGCTCCTGACCTCATATGATCCACTCACCTCGACCTCCCAGAGCGCTGAGATTACAGGCGTGAGCCACCGTGCCCGGCCCCATGGAATGATTTTTAAACTACTGAACTATAAAATGATTTTTAAAAATTTATTGATCAGCATCGTGACTGCCTCCCGTGCCAAGCAGACCACCCTGCTCGGGTGCCGCCCAGTGACGCCGGGTGCATGGAAAGGCTTGCCAGAGACTCCGTGCACAGGCGCACGCTTGGTTTTTCTGTCTGTTTCCCATCAGCTGGTTTTTGTTGTTGTTGTTTTGTCTTTTTTTTTTTTTTTTTGAGACAGGGTCTGGCTCTGTTCCCCAGGCTGGAGTGCAGTGCCGCAATCTTCGCTCATTGTAACCTTGAACTCCTGGGCTCAAGTAGTCTTCCCCAGGTCAGCCTCCAAACCCACTACGTTTTTGGTTGGTTGGTTGTTTTTTTGAGACGGAGTCTCGCTCTGTCGTCCAGGCTGGAGTGCAGTGGCCGGATCTCAGCTCACTGCAAGCTCCGCCTCCCGGGTTCACGCCATTCTCCTGCCTCAGCCTCCTGAGTAGCTGGGACTACAGTCGCCCACCACCAAGCCCGGATAATTTTTTGTTCTTTTAGCAGAAATGGGGTTTCACCATGTTAGCCAGGATGTTCTCGATTTCCTGACCTGGTGATCTGCCTGCCTCGGCCTCCCAAAGTGCTGGGATTACAGGCGTGAGCCACCGCACCTGGCCTGTTTTTTAACATTTTAAAAGGAGAGGATAGAGAAAAACAACAGGTGCACACGCACACATGCACACACATGGACACTCACAAACACGCACATATGCACGTGAACACATGCACATGCACACACGCCAACATGCACGTGCACATACACACACATGCACACGCACACACACATGCACACATGCACACACGCAGGCATGCACACGTACACACGCACAAATGCACATGAACATGCACACATGGACTCACACACGCATGCACACACACACGTACACCCACACACGTACACCCGCACACACACACGCACATGCACACACGCTGACACGCACCTGCACACGCTCACACATGCATGCACACGCACACACGCAGACACACATGCAGGCATGCACATGCATACATGTGCACACGCACACATGCACATGCACATGCACAGACATGCACACACGCACACATGCACACAGACATGTGCGCGCACACACACACAGACGTGCACACGCACGTACATGCACCCACACCCACGCACATGGATGCACACGCGCACACATGCACACATGCACACACGTGTGCACACACATGCACACACACGTGCACCCACACATGCATGCTCACGCACACATCCACATACGCACACACGTACACATGTACACACATGCACACAGGAAAAATCGCTATTTAACTCTCTAGACAATTCACTATGAGAATACACACACACACACACACACACAGGAAAAATAGCTATTTAACTCTCAAAAGTGGTTAAAAAAATACATTAAAATACATGGATTTTTTTTCTTGAGACGGTCTTGCTCTTGCCACCAAGGCTGGCGTGCGATGGCTCGATCTCAGCTCCCTGCAACCTCTGCCTCCAGGTTCAAGCTATTCTCCTGCCTCAGCCTCCAGAGTAGCTGGGATTACAGGCATAAGCCACCATGTCCAGCTAATTTTTGTATTTTTTGGTAGAGACGGGGTTTCTCCATGTTGGCCAGGCTGGTTTCGAACTCCTGACCCCAAGTGATCCACCCTCCTCAGCCTCCCAAAGTGCTGAGATTATGGGCGTGAGCCACTGCACCTGGCCCTAATATATGTAATTTAATTATAAATTAAATTAAATATATAAACATATATAACTTAAATACATAAATATATAAATTCAATTATAAATTAAATATAATTAATATATGTGATTTTCTAATGTCAGATTTTAAAAAACATTTGTATATTGCTTTTTTTTTTTTAAGTAAGAAATGGAAGAATGGAGAAAGAGCGCGTGCATGTGTCTCCCGGCTGCAGGTATTTTGGACACTCCCCAGCCCTGCCCCACGCCGGCCCTCAGCCTCAGTCCTGCAATCCTGCATACAAAGGGTGGGCTCTGGGCACCAGCTCCTCCCCAGGAGGAGAGGAGCAGGCAGGGGAAGCAGCTCCTGACAGGGAGGGCAGATGAGGGCAGAGGAGGGGACAGTGTGTCCTGGTCCTTCCGTCCACCGCTGGGTTCCTCCTCCACCTATTCCGGTCCTTCCACCCTTCAACATCCACTCACATCTGAGGATCTGATTGATTGGCCAGCGTCGCTCCTGCTCGTACCCTCCAGATGGGAACCCAACAAGGCAGGGAGCCAGGGTTAGGCCCAGAAACCTGCCTAGAACTTCAGCATCCTGCCAGCCAGCTGTAGTGACCAACAACCCACCCAGGGCTGGCCGGGGCCACCTGGAGGCCCAGGTCTCTCCCGCTGAAGGGTGAGGGGGAGGAGGGAGACTCCTGGATGTTTGCTTCATCTCCGTCTGCCAGAGACCCCTCTCCTTTCTTGGCCTGGCTAATTTCTACCGTCTTGAAAGACTCCACGGAGGGAGTGGAAGACCCCACGGAGACCCCACGGAGGGGCCACCTCCTGCGTGAAGCCTTCCTCAATACCTGCCTCCCTCCCGGGCTGGCTCCGGCTGGGGACACCGGGAGGACACAGACAGGCTGCGGCTTGGCAAACATGAGCTGATGGAAAAGGAAATGACTTGTTTGTGACTTCCTTGGTCTCACTTCTCCCTGGGCCCCGAATCCTCTGCACCACCCAGGCTGTCTTTCAAAGAACAGCTCCTCTTTCTCTCATCTGTTGAAATCAAGAGATAAAAATAAAGAACAGCTTCCTCAGCCCACTCACGGAGTGTGGGGAGGGGACGCAGTGTGCCGCTGCATGAAATACTCAGCGTTTGTGGTTTGAAGCCACTCGGTTTCGGAGTCATTTGTGAGGCAGCAGCAGACGACTGATAGCCCCTCCTCCTTTCACGGGTGTTCTCTCAATCCATCTTTCCGTCACTTCTAATCCTGTCATGCCTTCAGCTCGTCAGACTGAAAAAACAGAGGTGTAAACATAGTCGTCAAAACAACCAGTTCTTACTGAACACCTACCTGTGGGACACGCTTCTAATCACGTCCCATTTTAGTTAATCCTGCAACCATCCTGCGAGAGACTCCTACTGTTCCCATCTTACAGACGGGGAAACACGCACAGATGGTAACTCATTTGAATGTGGAGAGAGAAGTTAGAATGGCAGAAACAGACGTGGTCACTGCCAGGGTTCTTGTTCTGGCTCTGCCGTGTGGCTTTGGACAAGCCATTTCACACCTCCAGACCTCAGTTTATTTTTATTTATTTATTATTTTTATTTTTAGTTATTATTATTATTTTTTGAGACACAGTCTTACTCTATCACCCAGGCTGGAGTGCAATGGCCATCTCAGCTCACTGCAACCTCCATCTCCTGGATTCAAGTGATTGTCTTGCCTCAGCCTCCCCAGTAGCTGGGATTACAGGCACTTGCCACCACGCCTGGCTAATTTTTGTATGTTTAGCAGAGACGGGGTTTCACCATGTTGGCCAGGCTGGTCTGGAACTCCTGATCGCAGGCAATCCACCCACCTCAGCTTCCCAAAGTGCTGGAATTACGGGCATGAGCCAGTGTGCCTGGCCCAGACCTGAGTTTCTTCATGTTTCTAAAGCAGCATACGTAACTACACACTACATCACTGGACCCTGAGGTCCCTTTTATGATGGTAACAAGGATAACAATAAGGTATCACTAGGATTCTGAGAGTCAGACTAGTAAAACCAACATAGACCAATAGACCAGATCACACACACAGATCCATACATATGTGTGTGTATGTGTACATACAACACACATGGCAACTGGAGTCATTCTTTCCATGGGGCCTAGAAATAAGAATGGATCAAGCCCATTCCACCTCCCTCATCAAATACAAAGTTCTCCTGAGACCCCGAGAATCCTTCGCTGGGGGTGACGCTCTCGTACCACCTCCGGCTCCCATGTCCCGCCTGTGGCTTCTTGGGCTCCACATCCCTCAAGGCATTTCTGCTTCGTCCTCTGTCCCTGCGTCAATCCCGGTGTGGGACGTGGTGTTTCTCTTTGGTTTCTGCCCCCGTGCCCCATCTCTGCGAGGCACCTGCCTGCTGGAGAGCCCTGACTGCGATCTTCAGGCCGCTGGCCATGCTGCGTGGCCAGCTGCTGCCTGTCTCCACGAGGTGGGCAGTCTCTCCCCCAACCCCCACCCCTGCTCCCTCCCGCCACAGCCTCCCCCAGCTGCTGCCTAGATTACTGGATAAAATACAGGACCTTCAACCACACTGAATTTCACATAAGTGACAAATCTTTAGAATAAGCGTTCCCAAATCTTGTATGTGATTATAATACTTTAAAAAAAATCATCTACTGTTTAGATGAAAGTAAAATTTAACTGGATATTCTCTATTTTTACTGGCTAGATCTGGCTTTGTCTTCCTTTCCAAAGCGGTCCTCACCCGTCCCTTCCAGATCAGCCCTGACCCTGCAGATTTTGGCCACTCTATAAGCTGGAGCAGTTCTGGTCTCCCCGGACCTCACCCCAAAACTCAGCCCAGGTCCACGCCTCTATGTCTAAATCCCTTGGGGACATCTGATCCTTTATTAGTTCAGGGCACCCACAGTTTATGTTTTTGTGTTTAATCCCTGTAACCTGTTCCTTTTGTCCCTGTGTTGCTGGTATGGTGTTTCTGTTGCACAGAAAGGCCTCCCGGGCTGACCTCAGGGTGTAGCAGGCCCTCAGTGCCTAGGCAGCATCAGTTACGTGGACCAAGAAAGAATGTACCTGAGAAGCCAAAGGAGGAATGAGAAGCAGGGGCCTGGGAGGCTGTTCCCAGGAAGAAAGCCTGGTGGGAGGGCAGGGGCCTTGGACACAGGGACCCAGTTCCCCACCTCAGAGAGGCCTGGAACCCATTCCTGGCAGGAGCCCGGCCTTGCCCGTTGGCTGGTATTAGGGAGGGTGAGGGAAACCAGTTTCGTGGCCAGATCAGTTTAGAAAACTTCCTGTAAAATGGTGTTTGTTTCAGAGCTTTGACCAGGCCGATGCACATGTGAATTTCCACAAGTGGGTGAGCGAGCAGCCTTCTGCAAGCTGCATCATCCACAGAGTCTTTTATTTTCCTTTTTTTGGAAAAGCTGTTCATGCAGGAAGTTCGGCTTTGGGAAACGCAGCCTCACACCCCCCTCTCCCCTAATCCTGTTTCTAGGCTCCTGTTTAAAGCTTTCCAGTTTGAGTCTTCAGATATCCAGAAGCTGTGAAGGGGCAGCCCGGTCACCAGACACAAGCCTTGCAAAGGGACAGCGTCCGTGGAAGACGGACAGACCCACACGGGGGAGAACAAATCAACGGGCAAAGGAAGCATCTGGCCAGCTGGGGAGTTCTGCCTTCCATTTTAACTAATAAACCGGCCTTCCGGTTTGTGCGTTGGTCATCCTCCCGCGGGTCTGGCTGGCAGGCCTTGGTTTCTGAGGGGCTGGCTGCGTCTGGGTCCGGGTGGAGGCCTCACTCCTGGGCTGCCAGGATGGGCCAAAGTGACCTTCGATGGAGCATCTCCCAACTCTAGAATTACAGGGATTTATGAAATGTGGATCTTTCCTGAATGTTAAATTTGCTGAAGGCCAAAGCGGTCAACCATCTCAGCAATGGGCAGGGGCCAGAGGTGCACGAGGGAGGGAGGAGAGAAGTGAGGAGGAGACGCGGAGCGGTGGATCGGGGCACGGGAGATCAGGTCCAGGCCGGCGTGACAGGGGCCTGACGCGGGAGGGCGGCAGCGGGGATGTGTGGGGAGCAGGAGGTGGGAGGAAGCAGGCTGCCATGCAGGCTGACCCCAGGAGTACCAGCTGGGAGGAGAGGCGTGTCCCCGTCCAGAAGCGCTGAAAGATGGCCGAGGCTCTGCTGCTGCCCTGGGGGAGGCCATCCCTGGGAGAGCCCCTGTTCTGAGCTCTGGCTCCGGGGGGGAAGGGCCAGATGCCAGTGAGGGCCCTGCTGGGGTTCTGGGTGGTGGCAGGAAAGCTCTGGGAACCCGGGACTCAGAGCCTCCTGGGCCTTATCTTCCTGTTTGGATGTTACTTTCAATGGCCCCTGCTCTGGTCCTGCTGGCCTGTCCTGGGTGTGAAAGGAGAGGGGGGCTCCTTGTGGGCCCGTGGAGAAGGGCGAGACCCCTTTCTAGAGGACCTCCTCGGCCTCCACTTTTGCCAGGACACCATGGCGGTCGATTCCGTTTCCTCCGCCTGGTGCACCTGAGCTCACAGTTGCTCATTCTTCTCCTAGTAGACAGGAGCTGGGCCAGGCCTGCCACTCCCTGCACCCCCCACCCCCCACATCTCCGGCCCTGTCCCCGAATGCCGTCAGGGCCTGTTCCCCACCCAGTTCTCAGAGCAGCCCAGATTGAAACTGTATTTGAAACATCCCCTTACTTCCTTGTTCCTCTTGGCACCCGATCACCTCAGTCCCGGACCCAAAACGTTCATTGTACCAGCGTTCTCCAGAATCAGAGACCCACCCAGGCAGACTCAGAGTCCCACAGTGTCAGAGCCAAACGGGGTAGTGACCGACTCGCTCAACCTCATTTCACAGATGAGGAAACTGAGTCGCAGGGTGCGGAGGAGCCAGCAAAGGCCACACAGCAGTGAGACCGTCCCCATTTGGGGATCTCCGTGACCTCCCCGAACCAAAAAGCACCCACAGTAGAAGTCTCCTCCGTCCAAATCCAAAGGCCTCCAAGTGGCCGACGACAGCAGGGGCCACTGCTGCCCCGTGACCTCTCTGTGTGCAAGGACCACCCGGCCGTGGCTGCCCAGTGGCGAGTCCAGCTCGGCCTCCTCCCGGGGCCCCAGCACCCCCAGCACATTTTCTGACTTTACATAGGCCATCGGGTAAATGCCGTCACCTGCACGAGCCTCAGTGTGTCTGTCTGGGAAAGGGGAAGCACCTCCCAGCAGGCTCTTCTCCCAGTGGTACTGCAAAGCCAAAATGAGATTCGGATGCAGACGCGCGCCGGGAGGGAGCCTGCGAGGCCTCTGCTGAGGCGATGGGGAAAAGGAAACCCACAATACGCACAGCGGGCTCCGCTCAGGCCACCGGCTCTGGGGCCGCCTCGTCCCATGTGGGCTCTGGCTTTGCTGACACCGTTCCCTTGTCTGGAGGCTCTTCCTCTGACCCTCAGTGGACCCGTTTGACAGACAGTCTGATGTGCCTTCTTCCTTTAAGGAAGACATGGTGTCCTGGTTTTGAAATCAGACCGAACTGGGTCCAAATCTTGTCTGCTGAATGGTTTTGGTGTCAACGGCTTCTCCTTTCTTAGAAAAAGTCCCAGATTCAGCCAGGTGCGGGGGCTCACATCTGTAATCCCAGCACTTTGGGAGGTCAAGGCAGGTGGATCATGGGGTCAGGAGTTCAAGACCAGCCAGGCCAACATGGCGAAACCCTGTCTCTACTAAAAACACAAAAAATTAGCCGGGCGTGGTGATAGGCGCCTGTAATCCCAGCTACTCGGAAGGCTGAGACAGAGACTTGCTTGAACCTGGGAGGTGGAGGTTGCAGTGAGCTGAGATCACGCCACTGCACTCCAGCCTGGGCCACAGAGCGAGACTCTATCTCAAAAAAAAAAAAAAAAGTCCCAGATCCTTCAGATGGCCAATAACACCCTTGAATTGTCCTCATTCGGCCGCCTGCCTCGGTGCCACTCGGGAAACGGGTCCCAGCGCAGACTCACAGGCTGGGGCTCTAGGGAGGGCACGGCCGGCCCCAGAGCCTGCGCTGAAAGTAGCTTCCTTAGGAGATTCTGATGCTCACAGAGCTTGGAAACTCGAAAAATCTGCCTCCTGCCCCGCTGTGTAAGCCCACCTCACTCATCCCGCTCCCTCTGATCCAATCCCACTGGACTTCTTTCAGACCCTTGGATGGGCAACGTGTCTCTCTACCTCAGGCCTTAGCACATGCCATCCCTCGGCCCACAGCAGTCGTGCCAGCCTCTGCCTGGCTAAACTCACTCTCCTCCACTTGCCCCTGGTCAGGTGTCCCTCTGCCAGCCTCTCACTGCCAGCTAAAGTCGGTGCCCTGCTGTATGTCCCTAGAGCGTCTCTGCTTTCCCTTCGTAATACTTATCGCAATTATAATTATTTGCCTGCCTTTCTGTTTATTATCTGCTTCCAGACCAGGCTGATGAGAGCAGAGACACCAGCCTTCCTGCCCACAACCTTTACCTCTGCTTCTAGCTCCACCCCTGCACAGACGGGCACTTAATGGACATTCTTTATTCTTTCAACAAAATGAATCTTTCAGTTTCATTTTCTGCTCTGTGAAACAGGATGTTCACATCTGCTTTTTAAAGATTCAGGCCGGGCACGGTGGCTCAAGCCTGTAATCCCAGCACTGTGGGAGGCCGAGGTGGGCAGATCACGAGGTCAGGAGATCGAGACCATCCTGGCTAACACGGTGAAACCCCGTCTCTACTAAAAACACAAACATTCACTGGGCGCAGTGGCGGGCGCCTGTAGTCCCAGCTACTCGGGAGGCTGAGGCAGGAGAACGGTGTGAACTCGGGAGGTGGAGGTTGTGGTGAGCCGAGATGGCGCCACTGCACTCCAGCCTGGGCGACAGAGTGAGACTGTCTCAAATATAAATAAATAAATAAATAAATAAATAAATAAATAAATAAAGTTTCAGTGAGTAGAGATTTTATATATAAATATATATTTTATATATTTATGAATATATGTTTTATTTCATTCATTTTATTTACCTGCATGAGAAACACCTTTACCTGCACAGGAGAAACACCAGCTCACCTGACCCAGCCAGTTTGCGAGGACCCTTGAGGGGACAATAGCCTCCCGAGCCTTGTGGCCATGCCCACCCCCTCCCTCTTCCAGAATTATTCCCTCAGCCAGAATCAGGCATTGTCACTCCGTCATGTCTATGATCGGGCCCTCCACCCAGAACAACCCTAGACTCTCCTTCTAAAGAGTTTGTTTCTCTTCCCACGTCCACATTCGGGGGGCAGGGGCAGGGGACGCTCACATTTGCTGAGAACCTGCGATGTGCTAAGCTCACAGGAATCACGTCTACTCTCCTGACTGTGCAGACGTGGAGCCTGGGGCTCAGCTAGGAAGTGGCTTCGCCCGCAGTGACTGCAAAGCTCCTGCTCTTTCCCTGGCACCCGCTCTGCCTCCTACAGCTCAGCAGCGGCCCCTCTCTCACCCCGCTCCTCCAGCGGGAAACCAGGAGGGCCGGGCTAGGTGCTGCCCGAAGGCTCGAACCCTGGGCCTCGCCAGGTCCCGGCAGCTTATGCTGTCCCTGGCACCTTGGGGCCAAAGCCGGCTGCGGGCCCTGGAAGCTGAGCTTTCATTTCAGTGAAATGTCCATGCAGGCTTATCAGTCATCACCCTCTCACCCCCTCCTCCAGCTCCAGGAAGTGTGAGCGGGAACTGGGGCCGACGACTGAGAACACTCCAGGTGCACCTGAGGCAAAGTGTCAGGGGTGGGGCTTGGTGAGAAGTTCCTTTTTCCTCTAAAGGGAGAGTCTGGCGTGTGTGGGCTAAAGAGAAGGTGTCTAGGTCTGGCTCCTCCTCACCTGGAGGGCATGTGGGGGTCGCAGGTGGGTGAAAAGCAGGCGGACGCCCCTGTCTGTGGAATGCTTGAGGTTGAGGTGGGGCGCGTTTATTTTTAGATACACGTCCTGTCTCTCTCCCCTCTCCCACCCTTACCCTCTTCTCTGGGTACAGAAGGAAATGCGGGAAGGTGATACCTTCCAGTCAATAGCGGGTCCACCTTTGAGAGAGCAGGGCTGAAATCACGGAGGCAGGTGTGGCCAGCACCACCTGGGCCCTGCTCTTCTGCCCTCCTGGGCAGGGGGGGGTGGGGGGGTGGGGTGGTCTCAACATGGGCTTGACGAGCTACAGCTGGGGGCTCCTGACCTCGTGACCCAGGAAGTTAGAGCGAGGGATAGCGAAGCTGATCGCTCAGTCACGCAGCCTGGCTCCTGACTCAGTGGTGACAAGAGCCGAGATTTGGGGGATTTCCAGAGCCAGCCCAGGGTGACATGGGCACACCTGCTGGTCTTCCCAAATAGGTCATTATTCGGCAAGAATAATCTATTGTAATGACCCACACACCTGCCCTGCCCCAAATTTTCTTCAGGGAGGTTGTACTGGGGTGAATACGTGTCCCCCAAAATTCATGTCACTCAGAATGTGACCTTATTTGGAAGTAGGGTCTTTGCAGAGATTATTAGTTAAGTTAAACTGAGGTCATGCCCAGTTGAGGCAGAGCCTAATCCAGTGACTGGTGTCCTTATGAGAAGAGAAAACAGACACACGCACAGGGGAGAAGACGCGGCCTCGCGACACGATGGAGGCAGAGGCTGCAGAGACACGGCTGCCAGCCCGGGAATGCGGAGCATGGCCAGCCACCCCTGGAAACCAGGAGACAGGCCAGGACGGCTCCACCCCAGAACCTCCGGACAGAGTGTGGTTCTGCCCATGCCTTGATTTTGGACTTCTCGGTTCCAAACTGTGAAAGAATAAATTCCGGTTTGTTTGAAGCTGCCAAGTTTGTGGACACTAAGACGGAGGCCTTCCTGGGTGGCCCTCACTGAGGCTTGCCTGTTGCCCAGCACATACCCATGCCCGGGACCACAGACCCTGTTGCTAAATGCTCCTCCCTCCATGTCTAGATTCCACTAGCTCGTGACCCTGTGAGGGCATGGGCCCGGCACACAGGGCCCCGTGGTAATGTGGCCGTCACGTTGCCAGACTGCCCCTCTGCCTGCATGCTGCCTCCCCGGGCTCACCAGCCTCCTCTTCTGTCCCCTGGCCGGCTTCAGCTGGTGACTCCCCTCACCAGGGAGCAAGGGGAACAAGGAGCAAGTCTCACTTTCCAGCCTGATGGGCTAATCTCACTCCCTTTTTTCTCTTTTCAAATTTTGTCTGGATCACTTTCTGTAGGATAGTCACAGTTTCTAGGATAAAAATGAGAGGGCTGACAATTGGTCCTGTTTCATGGCTGGGAGCTCACCCAGGAACAAGCTGGGATGGGGAGGGGGCCTCCACCTTTTCCCCACCCACCTGCAGAGTCCTTAATCCACCTGTCATTTTTAGGCCTCCTGAGTAGTTATTCTATTTATTTTATTTTATTTTTTTAAGATGGAGTTTCTCTCTTGTTGCGCAGGCTGGAGTGCAGTAGCGTGATCTCAGCTCACTACAACCTCTGCCTCCCGAGTTCAAGTGATTCTCCTGCCTCAGCCTCCTGAGTAGCTGGGATTACAGGCGCCTGCCACAATTTCTACTAAGTTTGTATTTTTAGTAGAGACGGGGTTTCTCCATGTTGGTCAGGCTGGTCTTGAACTCCCGACCTCAGGTGATCCTCCTGCTTCGGCCTCCCAAAGTGCTGGGATTACAGGCGTGAGCCACCGTGCCCGGCTCCATTGTTGGCTTTGCCTCCACCATGAGACCATCAACATTAAAAGAGATAATTGGCCACAGGTATCCAAAAAAGTGCCCGACGTCCTGGACAGAGCGAGCTCATGTTCTTGGCCTTCTGACTGTAGGAGAAGGAGGGTCAGAGCCGCCGATCAGAACACACCAGCTCTGCTTTCAGGTTCAGGAAATGACCCTAAACGCAGAAGGCACGCTGGGCACAAAGCCTCTTCTCCGGGCATTACCTGTAACAGGGACGACCGTGAATAACCCAGTGTCCAAGTTAGTTCAGTTATGGTGGCAGCCAATGCAGTATCATGTGGCCTTTGGAAATGTGTGAATGAAGTTTTGTAATAATGGGGGAGGTGTTTAGGTTTAAAGTTAGATGGGGGCCGGGCATGGTGGCTCACGCCTGTAATCCCAGCATTTTGGGAGGCCAAGGCAGGTGGATCACAAGGTCAGGAGTTTGAAACCAGCCTGACCAACATGGTGAAACCCCGTCTCTACGAAAACACAAAAATTAGCCCGGTGTGGTGGCGGCGCCTGTAGTCCCAGCTACTCGGGAGGCTGAGGCAGGAGAATGGTGTGAACCCAGGAGGTGGAGCTTGCAGTGAGCCGAGATCGCGCCACCGCACTCCAGCCTGGGCCACAGAGCCAGACTCCGTCTCAAAATAAATAATAAAATAAATAAATAAATAAATAAATAAAGTTAGGTGGTAACGAGGAGGCCAAACTGTATCTAGGATACGACCGATTTAAACTATGGCTCTGAGCTGTGTTTGAGGAAAAAGCCAGAGCACTCTCAGTGCGTTAGTGGCTTGTTCTAGGGTGGCGAGACATCAATGATGTTTTTCTTCTCTCTACTTTCAAGTGTTTTCATGTCTCTGTGGAGAGTGTGCATTACTTTACCATGGTAAAAACCCAGTAAACTTTATTTTAAAAGATGGCTTTTGGCCTGGGTTGGGCTTTCTGTCAGAATCCCACGTCGAAGAGCTTTGTGGGCCCACCCTGTCCGGGAAGATGGCCCACCCCCATTCAGTCCCCATGGTGGCCACATGTACGTGCCGCTGCGGCAGAGGTTCAGCCTGGGATCAGTGGTCTCACCGGGAGCCAGGAGTGTGCAAAGGCAACCAAACGGACGTGGACGCTCGGCAGCAAGACAGAGAAGGCGCCGGAAACCCGGGCTCCGGGACGCACCTGCCGCTCGCCGGCTGTGCCAACGAGGGCCTCCCTTCCCCCTGGGCCCACACCTCCCCCACAGTAGAATGAAGACTTTGGACGACACGGTCACCAGGGTCTCTTCCAGTTTTAAAATCATGTTAAGATCCTCTTATTCTTTCAAGCTTTACAAAGGGAAGCCCCACCAAAGGACACAGGTGGCAAATCCGGGGACCTGGATGCTGGCTCACCGACTTCACGTTCTCGCTGACTTCCTGGCCTGGGCTTTCTTCTCCTTAAGGCTGGGTGGATGGAATGGGTTTAGATCCCTGGGCCTCCAGGCCCTCCTGTGCCCCGGGAGGCCCTGCTTCACGGGGACGCCCTCAAGAAGACGTTGTGTGTGTAGGCATCGTGTCCCACTCCACCACAGAGGTAAGATGAGACGGGACATGAGCTAATTGGCGTGAGAATGCTTGGCACTTTTAGAGAATGGAGAAACTCAAACCCAAGAGAATGACACTGGCTCTTTTTGTGTGGCCCTAGTACCAGGGCCCCTGCTTTCGTCGTGGCCTCGGATAGGGACCACACACAGCAGGTGCCGGGGCCCCCAGCCCACCCGCCTCCCTGCTGAACCGTGGAATACAGAGCTGCGAGGAGGACAGGTTTTGGAGTCGTGCTGACCTGGGTCTGAATCCCAGCTCGGAGGCCCAGCTTCCACATCTGTACACGGGCATCCTGTTTTAAGTGAGTGTCTCGGGTCAGGTCCTCCTGGAAGCAAATGCTGAGCTGGTGGAAGGAATGTGGATGGAGGCTATAGGGGAGTGGCACCTGCGTAAGGCGAAGGAGGCCGGGCCGGGTGGGAGGACGTGGCACCTGGGTAAGGAGAAGGAGGCCGGGCCGGGTGGGAGGACGTGGCACCTGTGTAAGGAGAAGGAGGCGGGAGGACGTGGCACCTGCGTAAGGAGAAGGAGGCTGGGCCGGGTGGGAGGATGTGGCACCTGTGTAGGGAGAAGGAGGCCGGGCCGGGCGGGAGGACGTGGCACCTGTGTAAGGAGAAGGAGGCCGGGCCGGGCGGGAGGACGTGGCACCTGTGTAAGGAGAAGGAGGCGGGAGGACGTGGCACCTGTGTAGGGAGAAGGAGGCCGGGCCGGGCGGGAGGACGTGGCACCTGCGTAAGGAGAAGGAGGCCGGGCCAGGCGGGAGGACGTGGCACCTGTGTAAGGAGAAGGAGGCCGGGCCGGGTGGGAGGACGTGGCACCTGTGTAAGGAGAAGGAGGCGGGAGGACGTGGCACCTGTGTAAGGAGAAGGAGGCGGGAGGACGTGGCACCTGTGTAAGGAGAAGGAGGCCGGGCCGGGCGGGAGGACGTGGCACCTGTGTAGGGAGAAGGAGGCCGGGCCGGGCGGGAGGACGTGGCACCTGTGTAAGGAGAAGGAGGCCGGGCCGGGCGGGAGGACGTGGCACCTGTGTAGGGAGAAGGAGGCCGGGCCGGGCGGGAGGACGTGGCACCTGTGTAGGGAGAAGGAGGCCGGGCCGGGCGGGAGGACGTGGCACCTGCGTAAGGAGAAGGAGGCCGGGCCAGGCGGGAGGACGTGGCACCTGTGTAGGGAGAAGGAGGCCGGGCCGGGCGGGAGGACGTGGCACCTGTGTAGGGAGAAGGAGGCCGGGCCGGGCGGGAGGACGTAGCACAGCTGACACAACCACAAAGCTCCTGCTTGTGGGATGCTCTGAGGGGCAGATCGCCTGTTGGAGGAGTCTTGTGGGGTGGAAATGTTGAGGTCACTGCGATGCCACTTTGCTTAGTCATCGGCCATAGGGTCTTCTGGAGAAGAGCATGAGCTCAGCATAAAAGCCAAGGCCCACCCTGCAGGGGCCAGCAGCTGAGGAATGTCCACTAACCACTGTCCTTGCAGCTGGACAGCGAGGCCCCTCTGAAAGGCCGTCTCCACCTGCCACCGGGAAATGGCCCGGAGCGGAGGATGTCGTGGGCGCTCAGCCCAGGTGATCGGGAGATGGCCTGGAGCGGAGGATGTCGTGGGCGCTCAGCCCAGGTGATGTCCTTCTTTTGCTTTGGAGCTCAAATTCCAGCTCTGTGACTTAGTGTGTGGTCCGGAAAGCTGTGATTGTGGAGTTAGCACTCTCCAGTTTCACCAGATGGCCTGACCTGGCCCGTGACTCGGGGATAATGGGCGCACGTGCTCCTCTCCTGGAGCCTCAGCGTGCTCACACGAGAGGTGGGGCAGCGCGTTGCACTTCATGGGACCATGGGGATAGGCTCAGGGCCTGGCACTCTAGTGACCGGCTTCACGCTGGGTCACGGACTAGAGAATCCACACGCCTTTTTAGTCCAGACTGAGTAGGCACATCAGACTTAAATATCCAGCTTCCTGCTCCAGCTCAGCCTGGTTGTCCTAAGTTTGGCAAGATTGAACTTTATTCACAGCACGAGGCATACATGATATAAAGGCAAGCAATTTTAGGGGACCCAAAAAACTAGGGACTCCTACTTAGGGAGCTTAGAAGGGGAATCTCTCTTGGAGATCTTGACTTTGCTGCCTCAAACCCAGCTGTCTATTCAAGGCCAGTCTGGGAGAATCTCATGATCTTATCCTCGCTCCAATTTACCCACACCTCACATCCACACTAAGCTCTTCCTGCCCCCCAGGGAATATTAACTTACACCTGACTTCAGACTCCTGCCCCTGTGCAAACCCAGCAGCATGCAGGCCTAGGAGATTTTTCGGCCACAAGGAACTAGAGAAGCCACTCATTTTGTCCCCTCTCATTCACCCCATTCTGTCCCCATCAGATGCCTTGGGAGGGGGGAAGGAAGGACAAATGGGTGTCCCATGATCCAACCCAGATGAAGAGACAGTCATTTATCACAGAGACCTAGACGCATCCTAACTCTGGAAAATGGGCACGTTGAGGGGAGCTGGAAAGCAGAAGGGAAACGGGCGTGGGTAGGGAAGAGGTGAACAGGAGTGCGCATGCCCAGTTCTCCAGGATCTCACGTTCCTAATCAGAATCCTGTAAAACTCAAAGGGGATGCAGGAAAGACCTGGGCCTGGAAATTCACTTCCAGACTCCTCCTGTATGCTGGCTTTCCTCATTTGTGTCTCCCTCCAGGGATGATGCCTGGATGGAAGGAGGAGCCACGTTCCTCCACAGGCATCCTAAACAACAGGCACCCTAACAACAGGCATCCTAAACAACAGGCACCCTAACAACAGGTGTCCTAAACAACAGGCGTCCTAAACAATAGGTGTCCTAACAACAGGCGTCCTAACAACAGGTGTCCTAACAACAGGCGTCCTAGCAACAGGTGTCCTAAACAACAGGCATCCTAAACAATAGGTGTCCTAACAACAAGCGTCCTAATAACAGGCGTCCTAACAACTGGCATCCTAATAACAGGCGTCCTAACAACAGGCATCCTAACACTCCCACAGCCCCTCAGCATCTACAGGCTCACTCCCACCCTACAACCTTTCAGATAGGTGTCATTATCCCCATTTTACAGATGAACGAGGAAAACAGCTCGAAGGGGCTGTGACTTTGTGACGACTCAGTGGCAGAGCTGGGATCGAGCCCGGGTTTGTAACACCCTCCTGGAGTCCTGGCCATCACAGCAGCCTCCAGAGAGAAGGCCTCTGGCCTTCCTGGCATTGGAAAGTGGTCAGCTACCTGTGTTCGGTCAGCAAGATGCCCAACTCTTAGTTTGGTCTCACCTGGATGCTTCTTTCTCCTCTAGAGATGGAAAACTGTGGTCCTGAAAGGGTCACCAAACACAACCTTGGAAAGGTAATGGGGGAACCCACAAGCAAGAGCTGACATAGAAAAATGACCACAGCAGGCCAGGCGTGGTGGCTCACGCCTGTACTCCTAGCACTTTGGGAGGCCGAGGCGGGCGGATCATCTGAGGTCAGGAGTTCGAGACCAGCCTGGCCAACATGGTGAAACCTCGTCCCTACTAAAAATACAAAAAAAAATTAGCCGGGCGTGGTGGTGGGCACCTGTAAATCCCAGCTACTCGGGAGGCTGAGGCGGGGGAATTGCTTGAACCTGGGAGGCGGAGCTTGCAGTGAATAGAGATGGTGCCACCGCACTCCAACCTGCGTGACAGAGTGAGACTTCGTCTCAAAAAAAAAAAAAAAAAGCAAAATGATCACAAAGGCCAGGCTGGGCCTTGGTGTCTGCGAATTCCCTCCAGTAGTGCCCTCCTGCTGCCCTGCCCAGTAGTGCCCTCCTGCTGCCCTGCCCAGGCGCCCACAGGATGCTCCACATCCCTCCTTACCTTTATGACTTTCTTACCTCCAGGAAAGAACAGGATCAGCTCATCCAGAGCTGGAGGGACTGTTAGGGGACCACACCACTTGCCCACAGTATCCTGGGCGTGCAGGCTTTGGCCTTGGGCCATGAACCGACTTTCAGCTTCTAGAAGCAAGTGATCACAGGGCTTCCATGACCCTCAGAGACGGCACCACGGCGTCCGCTGCCTAATCCTCGCTGGACGAGGCTGGCTCTGCTCGGGAATGCGGAAACCGCGATTCCTCGTCCTGGGCCCCACGGTGTCTGAGTGTCGGAAGTCCCTGCTCTGGGACTAGTCACTCCACAGACACCCCACGTTCAGGATTCAAGTCCTGAGGAACCAGAAGCAGAGATGCACACTGTGGCAAAGAGCGGAGCGGAGGTATCCCCGTTTGCCTTTGCGGAGAGCTACACCAACTGCCCTCTTCACCTTTACAACCCTGTTTGGGGTCCTTGTCCCTCTTCACTTGTGCCTGTGAGTTCCAAGAGGTGGAACTGGGGTGAGCGGAGCCCCCAGGTCTCCAGGAGCAGCTCCACCTCCTCATGGGTTACAGCTGCACTGCTCCTCCTACCCAGGTTCCACCTTCAACCCACTGCCCACGCCAGCTCACTCGGGCCAGCCTCCCACACTGTCCCAGGCTCCCTGCACCGTAGCTCTGGCTCCCTGCCCTGGAAAGAAGAAGTCCACTATTTGGTGAGGGTCTGCCACGCATCTGGGGTCTGCCACGCGCCTGCCCTGAGGGTCTGCCATGCGTCTGGGGTCTGCCATGCGTCGGGTCTGCCACGCGCCTGCCCTGAGGGTCTGCCACGCATCTGGGGTCTGCCACGCGCCTGCCCTGAGGGTCAGCCATGCGTCTGGGGTCTGCCATGCATCTGCACTGAGCAGATATTCTAAGCACAACACCCCTTTCCAAAAGATGGCGTACATTTCTGTTCCTGCCCCTCACCCACATGGTTCCCCCGCTTCCTATTTCCCTGGGGTCTGCGTAAATCTCACTCTCTTTCCCCCCTTCATACACCCGCAAGGTCGCTCCCTCTGCGGCCCTTTCTTACCCATTCTTCCCAGCAGCCCAAAGTTCTGGTGGGACAGGGGCAGCCCCTGGGGAGGGAGGAGAGGGCCCAGGAACCCAGCCAGGAGGGAGGCCCACCCATTTCCTGTGTGACCTGTTCCCGTCCCCCGTGTCTCCTCCCGTGTCTCCTCCCGTCCCTCCTGCCACTCAGTCTCAGGCTGGTGAGGAGCAGAGCAATGGGTGCACCGGTATTTTCTTTCCTGGTGGGGAGTGGGGTGGGGCTGAGGAGAGAAAAGCCTGATTGGTGTGGGGCCCCGCCCTCTTTTGTCCTCTTCCCAGGTTCTCTGGCCCCTTCAGAGAAACGCACTTGGTTCGGGCCAGCCGCTGGAGGGCACAGGCTCACGTCTGCTTCTCATACTGCAACTCCTGGGCGTGGAGCTTCCCCAGGGAGCCAGAGGAACTTTTGCGGCAGCCATGAAGGGGACACGCTGGAGGAGGGTCCCCTGGGTGTCCCTGAGCTGCCTGTGTCTCTGCCTCCTTCCACGTGTGGTCCCAGGTAAGTGATGGAGAGAGCAGGTGAGGCTGGCTGTGGGGAGCACATGGGGGAACTGGGAGCTGTCAGAGAAAGAGAGGTCCGGGGAGAGAAAGAGAGAGAACAGGGGAAACGGAGACAGAGAAGAGGAAGAGAAGAGAGAGAAAAAGAGAGAGAGAGAAAGGAGAAAGAGATGAATGGACAGCATGGGGGGAGGGTGGAGAGAGACCCAGAGAGGGAAAGAAGAGGAAGGGAAGAGGGAGAGAGAAAGAAGAGAGGGCCAGACGGTGGCTCACGCCTGTCATCCCAGCACTTTGGGAGGCCGAGGCGGGCGGATCATCTGAGGTCAGGAGTTTGAGACCAGCCTGGCCAACATGGAGAAACCCCGTCTCTACAAAATATACAAAAATTAGCCGGGCGTGATGGCACATGCATGTAATTCCAGCTACTCAGGAGGCTGAGGTAGGAGAATCGCTTGAACCCGGGAGGTGAAGGTTGCAGTGAGCTGAGATTGCGCCACTGCACGCCAGCCTGGGAGAGAGAGTGAGACTCTGTCTCAAAATTAAATACATAAATAAATAAATAAATAAGAAATAAGAAGAGGGGAAAAGTGGGGAAGAGGAGGTGTGAATTGGCAGATACGGGACAAGATCTGAGGGGAAAGACAGGGAGAATGCTCGAAAGAGAGAGAAAAGAGGACAGAGAACCAGAGGGCAGCCTGGCGATGTCTGGAAGGATCTATGGAGGGAGCCAGGGCTTACTCGCGGAGAGAAAGACAGGCAGAGCCGGAGCAAGAGGAACAGAGTCGAGGAGAAAGATGCACACCCCGTGTACAGAGCCGGGGTGGAGGGGATGCCAGGAAAGCTGGGTGATGAAGACGGAAGAAAACTCAAATAAAGCCGCAGGGTGAGAGGACGAGACAGGTGAGAGACAGACAAACTGACACACCCTGGGAATGGAGAGAGGAGACGATTGGGAGACAGCAGCAACCGAGGGAAGCGACGAGGAGGAGAGGCAGGCCGGCTGGAGGGCGGTATGGAGGAGGCAGCAGGGCGGAGAGGGCCAGGAGGTGCTGGCCGTGGGCTTCTTGCCTCTGAGCTTGGGTTTAAAAGCTTTCACCTGGGTCACGGCCTTGCCTGGGGCTCGCAGCCTGGCACTGGCCTTGGCCTCCTCCATGTACAGAGCCGGCAGGGGAGGGATGCCAGGCCTGTGGGAGATGTTCCCTCCGGGGCCCCCAGTCCTCTTCCCCACACCTTCCAGGCTGCCCCTCTGGCTTCGGGACCAAGTTTCATTCTGTATTTCTGGGTGTCTGAGTCTTCGGGGGAGCGTCTGGGGTCCAGGAGAGGGTGAGGGGTCCAGAGTTGAAGCCAGAGTTCGAGTCTCAGCTCCTGCCCTGCCTCAGCAGGCCGGAAACATCCACCGAAGGAAAGTGGTTCTTGGGCGCATTTTCGAGGCACCTCTTGGGAGTGGGTCAGAAGGGGAATGCCCTGTAAAGGCTGCAAGAGAAACCGGGCTGGTGAAGTGGAACATTCCATCTCAAAATGTTTCAGGACTTGGCTCAGGACAAGCACCCCCACCCTACCCCGGCCACATACCCTCGCTTGAGTGCTCATCCCACTGTGAGGACATGGAGGCCAGAAGCAGCCGCCACACGGCCTCGCCCTGCAGATGGTTGAAGGGGTCTCCATGGGAATCGCGACTCCCAGAGCGAGGCTGGGGGTTGGGGTGGCACGGAGGCAGCTCGCATTTAGGAGCCCCAGTGCCAAGTCTTTGCCATGAACCGTTATGGTCCCCGTGACCAGGCCCCGCCCCGTGTCTCCCCAGGGCCCCGGTCCCCTGTGCAAAGAGCCGTGGTGAATGGCTTGACCTCCTGATGCCCAAGTTCTTGAGTTTCAAAATCTGTGATTTAAAGCTGACCACAAATGGCTAGGTACCAGCTGGGCACTCAGCTCCATGTGGAGCCAGGAAGCGGGTCTGTAGAGAGGAGTCCAGAGGGGCAAGACCTGGGGTGGGCGTGGAAAAGCACGGGGCATGACCCCGAGAGGGAGTGGAGGACGGCTGGTGTGCAAAGGCATCTCCACGGCGACCCGAAGAAGCTTGGCATGACCTGGAGCGCTGGGTCCTTTGCGTCGTTAAGGGGACCAAGAGGAGCTGGGCCAGGAGAGGAGGTGGCAGTGGCTGGGAGATGGCACCCACACATCTGACCGGGCATTACCAGGGCCTTGGCAGGAAAGGCAGTCACCAACGGTGGGCAGGCGGCCCCCACCCCACAGGGCAGCTGCTGGGGCACTGGCAGCCAGCCAGCCCCATTCCTTTTGGCTCCCTGAGGGGGCTTACAGATGACCTGCCTATGTTTGAGTCTAGGGTCTGTTTTCACACTTGCTGGCAGGACCCTCACCCAGGCTGGGTCACACTGAAGCCCCAGGCCAGAGGAAAAACCCAGGGTTTCCACAAAGGAGCCGCCACAATGAGGGTTTCCTTCAGGAACAGCCCTGGCTCTCAAGGGTTAAAGGATAAGGCACAGCAGACAGAGGTGGGCTAGACGAGGACAAATGGAAATTTGGTGTCCACTGGTGGCCCCAGGCAGGAATGACTCAGAAAGAAGCCTGGCTGTCCTGGTTCCATGCCCCAGGAAAAGGCCACTGGGTTGAAATAGGCCTCCAAGGGTCACTATCACTATCAGCGACCCCAGGGAGGTGACAGGCTGGACCAAGCACAGGACAGGCAGGGAGGAGACGCCGGCCACAGCGCACCCCGAGGGGAAGGATCTCTGTGGGCCCCTCCTCGGAGAACCCGCAGTCTGTCTGTCGGTCTGGGAGAGGCCACCTGAACTTGCCACCAAGGACCCCAAAACTCTCCATAGACCCCTCTGCCCTCTGGAAACCCCACTGTGCTCCAGGACATGCAGAGGGAGAGGATCCCGGGACAGGAGGTCCCGCCAAAAAAATCAGCCAAACTGTGGCCAACGACCAGCAAAGGGCACAGCAGAGAGCAGGAGCTGGAACCCAGAGGCCCAGCGCCAGCGACGCCCTTGGCAGCCCGGGGAACACAGGCAACGCCCCTTTGGCTCTGGAGTCTCAGGGTCTCCGTCGGCAAACTGAGCCCAAGGGGAAGGGGCTGCTACGTAGGGTTGTCATGAGGATGAAACGAGACAGCATCTGGTGTAAAGTAGAAAAGTCATAAAGGGCCGGGCGCGGTGGCTCACACCTGTAATCCCAGTACTTTCGGAGACCCAGGTTGGTGGGTCACCTGAGGTCAGGAGTTCAAGACTAGCCTGGCCAACCCCGTCTCCACTAAAAATACAACATTTTGCCAGGCATGGTGACGGGCGCCTGTAATTCCAGCTCCTCGGGAGGCTGAGGCAGGAGAATTGCTTGAACCCGGGAGGCACAGGTTGCAGTGAGCCGAGATCACACCATGGCCCTCTAGCTTGGGTGACAGAGCGAGACTCCATCAAAAAAAAAAAAAAAAAAAGAGAAAAGCCATAAAGACACGTTTGAGAGAGAGGCCTGGGAAGAAGGGGGAAGGAGGGTGACGGAACCCGGAATGGCATGGGCACTGGTGTCGGCCCAGGGTGACATCCTTTCATGTAAGGATCCTCGTGCCTCTAAAAAGCCACCCTGTGCTTCCTGGGGGTTTGCAGGGGCTGGCGTGGTGTATTCAGAACATGGCTTATTGCACGAAGGGACCCCGAGTGCCAGTCGTGGCCCCAGAGCAGGGCTCGCTCCAGCAGACGGCTCTGCCTCACCGCTCCCTGCCTGTGAGTCCCGCCACACCCTTGGTTTCTGGGCTCAGCTGTGGAGACCGAGGCTGGCCTGGCAACGCTTGACACGCAAGTGGTTTGTGTCTTCATTGCCAAGAGAGGACACGAAGCGGCTGGACCTCTGTGTGCTCAGCGGGTGGTTTTGCTCCTGAGTCTGTCCTCTGGTGTCACGGTGCCGTTAAATGCTCAAAATGTGCACATCATGTAGTTCCCAGAGCTTCTCTGAAGGCCTGGACAGGGACCTTTTAGGCTCTCTCTCCCCCTAGTTTCAACCTTTTACCTTAAATATACATATTTCTACTAGGCTGAGTTCATGCCCCAGCGTGTTCTGAGAAATTGAGTCAAAATAACTGAATCTGTTGGCACTTCATAGACGGTTTTTTGTTGTTGTTGGTTTTATGGATTTGTTTGTTTTTTGAGACAGAGTCTCACTCTGTCACCCAGGCTGGAGTGCAATGGTGTGATCTCAGCTCACTGCAGCCTCCACCTCCCGGGTTCAAGAGATTCTCCTGCCTCAGACTCCCGAGTAGCTGGGATTGCAGGCGCCCACCACCACAGCAGCTAATTTTTGTATTTTCAGTAGAGATGGGGTTTCACCATGTTGGCCAGGCTGGTCTTGAACTCCTGACCTCAGGTGATCTACCCGCCTCAGCTCCCAAAGTGGTGGGATTACAGGTGTGAGCCACTGCACCCGGCCCTACTTCATAGAGGTTGAAATGCCTTTTCGCCCTTCTCCTTGAGACTCTGAAGAGGCCTCAGGAACTGGGCATTGGTGTTGCACATGAGGCCCTGCAGTGGCACGCCTGCTGGGAGGACAGGAGGAAGGGCACTGGCTGTGTTGCCGGCAGCTCCACTCCCCACGTGTGCGTGTTTAGGAACCGCAGCAACATGGACTCTCTGTGGATACCGCCCCCACCCAGGTTGCAGTTTGGGTTCCAAAAGTCCAGTTGCCAGTGGATTTTGGGGGAATTTGGAATAAGAAGGAGCCTAGCCTTTGGAGTTGTTCATTCACTTGCAGAATTTCTACTCATGCCAGCAGCTCTGGACAGGAAGATGAATCGGTCACGGTTCCTGCTTTTCAAAGCTCTCTAAGTGAAGTGACTCGTTTAAGGTCATAGAACCCGTAAGTGAGGCAGCTGGGACTAGATCCCAGGTCTCCTGCCTCACTGCAGCACAGAGCCTGTCAGCAATCTCCAAACCAGCCCAGCCCACCAATGGAGGGAAGAACAGAAGCATTCACACACGCTGCTGAGACAGCCATTCATTCATTCATTCATTCATTCATTCATTCATTCATTCGTCCGTCCGTTCGTTCGTTTGTTCATTCATTCATTCATTCATTCATTCATTCATCCGTCCGTCCGTTCGTTCATTCATTCATTCATTCATTCATTCATTCATTAAACAGCCGTTTAGGAAACGCCTGCCTTAAGTTCCTGACATTGTTCTAGGACACAGCACTGGATGCACACAGTGAAGAATGAAACAGACGTGGCCCAGTCTCTTGGCACTAAAATCTTAGTGCAGACAGACATCAAATAATTACAGAAATGTTCCCAGCTGCACATGTGGTAAATGCAGGGTGGGAAAGTTCAGGGTGCTGAGAGCTGCATTTTGAATGGCCAGAGAGTACGGGAACTGCATCTGACTGACAAGTCAGGAAGGCCCCTGTGAGGAACGGCTCTGGGGGGAGCTGAGGCCTGAGGCTGAGGACAGCTGGGTGGGAAAGTGCCAGGCCTGAGCAGGCAGAGGCGGGGCTCATGGAGAGGCAGGAAAGAGCTTGGCCCCTGGGAAGGCTTGGAAGAGAAGGCAGGTGTTAGATCGCACAGGACTTTGCAAGCTGTGGAATAGATTATGAATTTTATGTTATTTTATTTATTTATATTTTTGAGACAGTCTCACTGTGTCACCCAGGGGAGGGCAGTGGCGTGATCTTGGCTCACCGCAACCTCCACCTCCAGGGTTCAAGAGATTCTTGTGCCTCGGCCTCCCGAGTAGCTGGGATTACAGGCACACGCCACCATGCTCTGCTGATTTTTGTATTTTTAGTAGAAATGGGGTTTCACCATGTTGGCCAGGCTGGTCTCGAACTCCTGACCTCAAGTGATCTGCCCACTTTGGCTTCCCAAAGTGCTGGGATTCCCGGTGTAAGCCACTGTGCCCGACCCAGATTATGGATTTTGAGTAACTAAAATGACAGACAAGGCTGGTCATGGTGGCTCATGCCTGTCACCCCAGCGTGGTCACAACGCTGGTCACAGTTGATTCTGGGGCTGATACACAGATAGCATTAGCTCCCCACCAAGGGCGGTGGGGCCGGCGGTTCAGCGTCTGCACACCTTCCCGGCCGCCTGCCGCCTGTGTGTGGGCGAATGTTCTCCTCAAGGCCATCCTTACCGTTGGGCACTTCCCTTGGGCTTACACTGCCCTGCCTGAGGCAGCCTGGCAGGGGCCCCACCGGGCAGGAAGTAATGCCAGGAAAGTGAAACACTGTGGGCGATGTGGCTTATGGGTTCCTCACCTCCGGTTCCAGGAAAAACCCAAGGCAAACAGACCAGAGGCTAGGAACAAGCCTCAAGCCACAGCACTTAGAACGCCGCAGGCTTTGCTGTTTCTTCAGGGAGTGGCTTCACCCGTCTTGGAATCTGTCTTCCGCCATCGTCACTCATGCTGCTGCCAGTCCTTCTCCCGAGCCAACAGCACACCTGTCACCTCGGCACACCTGTGGAATCACCAGAGGGACTGGGGAAAACCTGGGGAAAACCATGCGACTGCCACTCAGCCTTCACGTTCCTGGAGCCCTAAAAGACGCGAGGCCGCTGCGGGGCGTCTCCCACCTGAGGCAGTTCAAGGAGAGAAAAGAACTACCTTGATGGGAGATCTCTGGCTGACGTGATGGCAGAGGCTTGACGGAGGCTTTGAGGACTCAGATGTGGGGAACGTCTGTACCTCAGTGCCAGCTCCAGTGCCCTCCTTGTCCCTGGATGGAGCCTCCTCCTCTGAGAGAACGTCATTAAAACTCTCCATTTCACTCGATGACACACGTGTGTCTTCTCACAGTGACCTTGTCACCTTAAGGGGTCAACAGCCTTCACACTCACCCTAACATCATCCCAGAAAAGAGACGCCAGGAACATTGGCAAAAATACCCCAGCGTCACCGCGTCCATCCCAAGAATGAGCCTGGCTCAGCCTCAGGCTCAGAGACCTCTGCACGTGGCAGTCCAAGAACCTCAGCTCTCCACCCACTCGGTGGTAGTCCCAGACCTGAGCAGCTCGCAGCTTCCGAGCAGCCGCTCTTGCCCCGAGCCCCCGGCCCTGCCACTTCCAAGGCATGTAATATCACTCAGTCTCTTCAAATCTCGATTTCCTCACCTGTGAAATGCGGCCGCTGTTAACAAGATGAGCTGTAAAGCACGAACACGAGCACGAGCTGTGAACATCTGTATTATTCATGGAGTCATAATGTGCTCACGAGAAAAGGAAGGAGAAGTCCTGCCTCCCTGGTCTGCTCATCACAAGTCAGCTGACCCCCAGTAACTCGAGACCCAGCACAGATGCAGAGCCCACGCTGCCTGCAGAGTTTAATCCACGAGGTCTGGTAGGAAGAAAGTGAATGTATTAACCAAAACTAGCAAAGGGGAAGCAGCCAGATTTCTACTTAAAGTAGCTGCTTTAATTTTCAGAGGGGAAAGCATGGGTTTCCAAGGGAAAGCCTTGATAAGGAAGGCGCGCAAGAATCGGGCTGAGTCCTGTGTCCACGTGTCTTGTTCTGGTGGCTCTTTTGGGTCCCAGTCCGTCTGGACCTCGAGCTGACATTATTTTAACAACGGCCGGATTTTAAGGAGTTGTCATGAAGTAATTTCTGGGATTTTGCAGCTGGGTTTCCAGATGTGGTTTGTCTCTTTCAAGATTTTAGCCCCTGAAACTTTTAGGAAGACCCACATAGTTCAATCCTCGCACATAGTTAGGTAAATGGAAGGGAGTGTATGCAATAGTCAGAGTGACAGGGAGGAGGTGGCAAAGCAAACAAGAGGACGTGATGGGCAAACACTTGGAGGAAGAGCAGCTAGTACCGACTAGGACATTGGGGACAAGGAAGAGGAAGAAATCAAGAGGACCCAGAGCTTTCTGGGCTGGATGTCTAGGGGACTGTTGTTAGAATGAACAGAAGGAAGGAAGAAAGCTTGGAAGGAAAGATTGACCTGGACCTGCTGCATTGCATGAGCTAGGCAGGAAATCCCTGGGAGGGTGAGGCCAGCATATGGGTGGGAAGTCAGGGAGAAGTACAGATTTGTAAGGCGTAAGAGTAGACGCAGGGTGGCCAGAGAGGGAGGGGCAGCAGGAGAGGGAAAGTGCTGGAGACATGTCATTTGGGCCTGGAGGGGAGGAGAGAGGCGGCAAGGGGAATGGAGGGCCCGGGAAAGTGGACGGTGGAGCAGGACCTGTCAGCTTCAATGAAGGTGAGGCTGGGTGGTGGCACGGGGCCGCCGGCCAGGGAGAGCACGTTGAGGTGGGTGCTCAATACACATCTGTCAAATTCATGAACAAATAAATGGATGGGGCCGAATTTACGAGACGCGCGGGGACTGTAGAAAATCGTTCTTGCGGTTGGGAAGGAGATTCTGGTAGCTCTGAGGAAAACGGCTTGAGCCAAGTGCCTGAGGTGGGGGCAGGGCGAGCAGCGCGTGGTAAAGAAGAGGCAGCGAGGGGACGCCCCTCCTTCACGGTGCTGGAGGGCAAAACAAAAGACAGGGATGAGGACGACACAAACGGATGAGAGACTTGTTTTAGGCCAAGAGACACCTAAACATGGTCACAGGCAAAAGAGAAGGAGAAAGGCAGAAAGAGCGTCAGAGGCAGAGGCAGAGCAGTGAGCCATCCAGGCAGGAGGGAGCCACAGGGCCCCGGGGAGGGTGCGGGGAAGGCTCTGGTGGGCATTGAAGGAGGAGGGAGCCCCAGGGCCCCGGGGAGGGTGTGGGGAAGGCTCTGGTGGGCATTGAAGGAGGAGGGAGCCACAGGGCCCCGGGGAGGGTGCGGGGAAGGCTCTGGTGGGCATTGAAGGAGGAGGGAGCCACAGGGCCCCGGGGAGGGTGCGGGGAAGGCTCTGGTGGGCATTGAAGGAGGAGGGAGCCCCAGGGCCCTGGGGAGGGTGCGGGGAAGTCTCTGGGCATTGAAGGAGATGAAGGGCATGGCTTGGGTCCTTTCAGTGAAGTAGAAAATGGAGTGTCATGGGGAGAGGAGAGACCTGTTTTTCTCCAATATCAACTCTTGACGCTCAAATCTCCCAGCTGTCTGCTCTGCAAGTGTATGCGTTTGGCCAGAGTGAGAACAGTAAGTTTCAGTTGTCTGACAGCCTGATGGAACCTGACGGGCCTGGCTTGCGTCCTGGTGAGAGTCAAGGTCAGTTCATTCTGGCCAACACTTGAGCAGCAAGAACAAGGCTATGAATATTTTTTAGAATAAAACTTGATTAAGTCTTCAAATTTCTCTGCCTTACAACTTCAGCAAGATGGTTTTAGCTTACAAACATTAAAAGTGGATGCTATCATTTTATTTTAAGGGCAGTATTTCTTAACATGTGGTCCACGGACCACCTATACCAGGATCACTCTGGGCATGTGTTAAAATGCTGAGGCACCCTGCTTTTGGAGAACCACTCTTTTTTTTTTTTTTTTTTTTTTTTCAGAGAAGGGGTCTTGCTTATTGCCCAGGCTGGTCTCAAACTCCTGGCCTGAAGCAATCCTCCCACCTCAGACTGTCCATGCTGGGATTTTAGGTGTGCGCTACCATGTCCAGCTGAGAACCGTTTTCTTACCAAAAGTAACTCTCCATAGTCTCTCCGTCCACTAGGATTTCTCTCTTTTCTTTTTTTTTTTTTTAAAGATAGGTCATACTTGAACACAGAATTTCTTACCTACAAATAACCTACTCAGGTTTAGTAGATTGAGTTACCTGCAAACTGCTTTCCTAAATAGCTGAATAATCAATCTGTGGCAGGAGTGGCTTCAGATGTTTAAACGACGGTGAAAGACAAATGCGGTAACTGTGGTTTTTGTCGTAACGAATGCTCATCTCTTCCTCCTCACAAGCCCAACAGACTGAGAGATTTTGACAGCGCCTTCTCCCCTAGACAATAAAACTATGTCCTCCGCATGCAGTGACTCACCTGTCCTCCTGTTTGCGGCAGCAGGAAACTCTAATCAACTCAGCTCAAGATGAGCAGGTTCTCTAAATAAAGATGTAAAACGAGGACTATCAGGACACAGCCTCGTTTAGCAAGATTTTCTTTCTTTCTTTTTTTTTTTTTTTTTCCTGAGATGGAGTCCCGCTCTGTCGCCCAGGCTGGAGCGCAATGGCACGATCTCAGCTCACTGCAACCTCCGCTTCCTGGGTTCAAGCAATTCTCCTGCCTCAGCCTCCCGAGTAGCTGGGATTACAGGCACCCGCCACCACCCCCTGCTAATTTTTGTATTTTTAGTAGAGATGGGGTTTCATCATGTTGGCCAGGCTGGTCGTGAACTCCTGACCTCAAATGATCCACCTGCCTCGACCTCCCAAAGTGCTGGGATTACAGGTGTGAGCCACTGCACCTGGCCGATTTTCAATCGATGCTATGAAGCAAAGAGCAGCAGGTGAAGGATGGGGCCTGTCCTGGATCGTGCCCCTTTGTTCACAGGCCGGGATATGGGGAAACAGGCACACTCTTGCACACTGCCAACAGGTCTGTAAATTGGCACAAGCTTTCTGCAAAGAAATTTGGCAGTATTTCTGTATTAATAACATGAAAAATTTTATAGCAGCATTAACCAGTAATTCCAGTGATAGAAATTTAAGTTAAGGAGATGAGCTGAAATAATGTAAACGAAACATTATACACGAAGTTAGTCATCAGGGCTTTATTTAAAATAAGCAATACATTGGAAACATTCTAAATGTCCAACAGTAAGTTAACAATATGAGCTTTTTCTACGATGATTTATTATTTAATGTTTAGGCCGAGTGTGGTGGCTCACACCTGTACTCCCAGCACTTTGGGAGGCTGAGGTGAGCGGATCACCTGAGGTCAAGAATTTGAGACCAGCCTGGCCAACATGGTGAAACCCAGTCTCTACTAAAAATACAAAAATTTAGCGTGGCATGGTGGCACACACCTGTAATCTCAGCTACTTGGGAGGCTGAGGCAGGAGAATCACGGAGGTGGAGTTTGCAGTGAGCCGAAATCATGCCATTGCACTCCAGCCTGGGCAACAAGAGCGAAACTCCATCTGGAAAAAAAATGTTTAAAGGCTATGTCCACTATTCCATAAGGGCATGGACACACAGACACACACACACAGTGTCTCTCACACACACACACACACAGTGTCACACACACACAGACACACACACACACAGTGTCACACACACACAGTGTCACACACACAGACACACACACACACAGTGTCTGTCTCACACACACACAGTGTCACACACACACAGACACACACACACAGTGACACACACACACAGTGTCACACACACACAGACACACACACAGTGTCACACACACACAGTGTCACACACACACAGACACACACACAGTGTCACACACACACAGTGTCACACACACACACAGTGTCACACACACACAGACACACACACACAGTGTCACACACACAGACACACACACAGTGTCTCACACACACACACAGTGTCACACACACAGACACACACACACAGTGTCACACATACATAAGCAACACACAAACACACAGAACGGGCATAAAGTAAGATGTGTTAAGGAGACATTGCGAGCAGGAGGCGGTGGAGTCCACGTGGCCTCTGAGCTCTCATCGCACAGAGAGGTGGGTACGGTGGACACACAGCAGGATGTGGTCCAGGAGAGAGACCTGCGCCTGTTGAAGGGGAAATGGGGATGGTAACAGCGCTTCCAGTGGGGAAGTGGCTTTGTTAGGAAGGAAGCCACCAGAGCTCAGCGGGGGAGTTTTATACAGCACCCTAGATTTTGCTGCGGAGCGGAGCTCTCCCAGCCCCCTGAGCCAGCTCTTGTAGGACTCCAAAACGGGGAAGCAAGGAACTGCCATCCGAGACATAAAAGATGTGCCTCTTCTCGGGCTATGTTTACAAAGCTAGTATCTTGAAGAAATGCTCATATCAGGTATGGCTAAAAAGGCAGGACACAAAATTATGTATACTGAATAAGTTAAACTATGTATATATACACACACACACACACACGTTTTGTTTCTGTTTTTATTTTTCTTTTTTTGAGACGGAGTCTCACTCTGTCACCCAGCTGGAGTGTAGTGGCGCGATCTGGCTCACTGCAAGCTCCGCCTTCCGAGTTCACGCCGTTCTCCTGCCTCAGCCTCCCGAGTCGCTGGGACCACAGGCGACCGGCTAAAACTATATATTTTTTAAAGCATAAAAAAATCCTAGAAGGAAGCGTTATCTAGTAGCAAGATTATGGGTTTTGATCTTTCAACTATCTAAATGTTCCCAAATGCACGTAACTAGTATCTGTGTTTTCTTTGGCATATTTCAATGCAGTTGTACAATTTTGTCCACAAAGATTAAGCACGTTTTTTGTTAGATTTATTTTTATGTACTTTTTTTTGGTCACCATCATAAACACTATAGAATTAAAAATATTTTCTCTTTCACTGATATATAGGAATGCAGTTTTTTTTTTGTTTGTTTTTTAATCTTGTTTTGAGGCAGAGTCTCCCTCTGTCATGCAGGCTGGAGTGCAGTGGGGCGATCGTAGCTCACTGCAGCCTTGAACTCTTGGGCTGAAGTGATCCTTCCCCATCAACCTCTGAGTCGCTGGAACTCTATGTGTGTGCTACCGGGCCCAGCTATTTTTCGTTTTTATTTCTGTAGAGACAGGATCTTGCTATGTTGCCCAGGCTGGTCTCGAATGCCCAGCCTCAAGTGTTCCTCCTGCCTCAGCCTCTCAAAGCACTGGGATTACAGGCATGAACCACCACACCCAGCTGGAATGCAATTATTTTTAAAATTTTGATTATGGATGTAAAACTTTGCTAATAATTTATATGTTTGGGAAGTTTCTATGTAAACAATTATGTTATCTGCAAATAACCATTGGCTTATTTCATCCCTTCCATACCCAAAATAACTTTTGTGTACTCTCATACCTTTTGTTTATTTTTCTCGTCTTATTTCACCAGCTAAAACCTTCAACCGAATGTTGATTAGAAGCGGTGATTGTTGGCATCTTGGTTTTATTCCTGATTTTACGGAAACGTTTCCAGTGTTTTAAGTATAATGTTTACATAGGGTTATAATTGACATTGTTTATCAGGTTAAGAGAGTTAACGTCTCCTTTTAGTTTGCCTGGAGTTTTAACGGGAATAAGTGCTGACTTTTATCAAATAATTTTCCTGTATCTGCTGCGGTGATTGTGTTTCCCCTCCGTTCTGTTTATATGGTGATTTACATTAAGAAAGCATTGTCTTTATCTTGCATTTCTGATTTAAACTCAGCTTGATCGTCATGTACTTTTAAAATTCTTATTTATTTATTTATTTATGATAGAGTCCTGCTCTGTCACCCAGGCTGGACTGCAGTGGCACAATCTCAGCTCACTACAACCTCCGCCTCCTGGGTTCAAGCAATTCTCGTGCCTCAGCCTCCCGAGTAGCTGGGATTACAGGTGTATGCCACCAAGCCCAGCACACAGCTGTAATCCAAAAAAAAATACAATTTTTTTTGTATTTTTACCAGAGACAGGGTTTCTCTAGGTTGGCCAGGCTGGTCTGGAACTCCTGGCTCCAAGTGATCCACCCGCTTCGGCCCTGCCAGTGTTGGGGTTGCAGGTGTGAGCGACTGCGTTCGGCCATGATGCACTTTTTAAAATTCTACTTTGACTTGTTAATATTTTATTTATGATGCTTCCATCTATTATTAATCTGTAGTTTGTCTTTCTTATCCAGCTCTGGTTTCCAACCTTATAAAATTAGTAGCAGATCATTTCCTCCTGTTCTAAACTCTGAATAAGTTTGTATAGAATTGAAATTACCTATTCCTTGAATGTCTGATTTGCCTGTAAACTCATCTTAGCCTACATTTTTTTGTGGGGTGGATAGATTATATATACATATTTTTTTTTGAGACGGAGTCTTGCCTCGTCACCCAGACTGGAGTGCAATGGCGCGATCTTGGCACACTGCAACCTCTGCCTCCCAGGTTCACGCCATTCTCCTGCCTCAGCCTCCTGAGTAGCTGGGACTACAGGCACCCACCACCATGCCCGGCTAATTTTTTTTTTCACCGTGTTAACCAGGATGGTCTCGATCTCCTGACCTTGTGATCCGCCAGCCTCGGCCTCCCAAAGTGCTGGGATTACAGGCGTGAGCCACCTCGCCTAGCCTAGATTATATTTTTTAAACTGTTGATTCAATTTAAAATAGTTTATAGCGACCGGTCGAGGTGGCTCATGCCTGTAATCCCAGCACTTTGGGATGCCGAGGTGGGTGGATTAGCTGAGGTCAGGAGTTTGAGACCAGCCAGGACGACATGGTGAAACCCAGTCTCTACTAAAAATACAAAAATTAGCCAGGCGCGGTGGCAGGCGCCTGTAATCGCAGCTACTTGGGAGGCTGAGGCAGGAGAATCTTGAACCTGGGAGGCAGAGATTGCAGTGAGCCGAGATCACACCACTGCACTCCAGCCTGGGTGACAAAGCAAGACTCTGTCTCAAAAAAATAAATAAATAAAACAAAATTAAATAAATAAGATAGTTTATAGCCAGGTTTTCTTTTTTTCTTAATTCATTTTTGATAAGTTATATTTTTAAGGACACTATATCCAATTTATCTACGTTTTCATATTTTTTGGTATAGATTCATCAGAGCACTGTCTCTTGAATTTTTTTCTGAAGTTATGTACCCTTTTTTGTTTCTAATGATCTTGGTATCTGTGTCTCTTCCGTGTCTGTCTCCCTCCTCCCCACTCTCTCGCTTTCTCTTGCCAGGTGTTTGTCTGTTTTATTATCGAAGAACTAACCTTTGGCTTCATTGATTCCATTTTTAATTGTTTCTATAGCGAGTTCTTATCTGTTACCATATCCTTCGTTTTACTTCCTTTTTCTTTTTTCTTCCTGGTCTTTCCAGTCCACCGTTTTGCTGGCGGTTCCAGCTTTTTGCAGGGAAACTCAGGGCAGTGTCCTGACCGAAGCTCTTGCTTCCTTTCCTTTTTCAGCCTTTCAGTCAGCAAATTTCCAAGGGCATTCATTGACTCACCATCTTAGCTGTTAACTTCTTCACTCTTGAGTGTTTCCCTTTCTTTCTTCTCATCTCGCCTCTGCATTAGAAAACATTTGTTACATTTATAACATGTATTTAACGGCATCGGCTGGTTTTGCTATTAAAGGCCCGTGTCTTCTTCCCTATCACTAAAACGGAGCTGTGCCACTTTTATAAAGAAACAAAAATCTTTAAAAAAAAAAGGATGGTGCTGTAGATGTAAAAGAGCTGATGCAGGCTCTGAAAAGATGTTAATTGCCAAGAATTTACACGTTCAGAAAGTTTGGCACCTAGATAGCTCCTGTCTGTTTACTCAAAGCCTGATGATAGACAAATGCTCTTAATTATGTTCTCAGGAAAATGAAGTAAGGTTAACAATAACTGCGTGGAGAATGTTTTTAAATTTAAACCTTATTTGGAGAAACCAAGTTTTGCAAATTTTCTCTAGGAGAAAGCAGGCGTCGAGTTTAGAGTCCTATCAACAAATCTCATCATAATTCCAACTAAAGGAAGTTTCTGTTTAAAGTTGAAGCAGAGTCATTTCGGATTAAGCCAGGGGCCCAGGGACCTCCCAGCGGGCTCTGCAGTTCAGTCCGTGGCTTTGTCCACGTGGGTTTAGAAGTGTGTCACCAGCAAGCAGTTACTATTAATGAAGTGCAGAAGCTTGCGAGTGAGTCGCTTTTTTAACAATTAGAGCTGATTCATAACCATTCTCACTCACTTGAGAGTCTAGGCCGGGCACGGTGGCTCAGGCCTGTAATCTCAGCACTTTGGGAGGCCGAGACGGGCGGATCACGAGGTCAGGAGATCGAGACCATCCTGGCTAACACGGTGAAACCCCGTCTCTACTAAAAAAATACAAAAAACCAGCTGGGCGAGGTGGCGGGTGCCTGTAGTCCCAGCTACTTGGGAGGCTGAGGCAGGAGAATGGCGTGAACCCGGGAGGCGGAGCTTGCAGTGAGCTGAGATCTGGCCACTGCACTCCAGCCTGGGCGACAGAGCGAGACTCTGTCTCAAAAAAAAAAAAAAAAAAAAGAGAGTCTAAATTGCTCTCTTAAGATGAGAAAGTGGCGGAATTACAGTCAATTCCAGAAAGTGTACTTGAGCCTAAATTCTTCCCTGAGACTTTATCTCTCTGAATATCATCTTGCCAACTATCTGGGAGCACTGAGATTTAAAAAAAAGGGTGGGAGCGGTGGTTCACACCTTTAATCCCAGTGCTTTGAGAGGCTGAAGCCGGAGGATCACTTGAAGCCGGGAGTTCCACACCAGCCTAGGCAACATAGCAAGATTCCACCTCTACAAAAATAAAAAAATGACCCAGGCGTGGTTGTGTGTGCCTGTAGTCCCAGCTACTCAGAAGGCCAATTACACGGCTGAACTTCAGCCTGGGGGACAGAAGACCTTGTTTCCCTCTCTCTCTCTCTCTATATATATATATGTGTGTGTGTGTGTGTATATTCTTTTGATATATATATAATATCTATCTATATATGTGTATATATATTCTTTTGATATATATATAAAATATCTATCTATCTATATATGTGTATATATATTCTTTTGATATATATATATAATATCTATCTATCTATATATGTTTAAAAAGAAAAAAGTTTGAGAACAGCTAGGGAACTAATGAAAACCCAAAAGAGTAAGTTTCTAAGAAAAAAAAAGCAAGTTTTCTTGGTTTCTTCTTGGTTCAGAGACTCAGAGACTAAGGTAATATTCAGGAAGATGGTATGTGGCTAGTGTAGGTGCTATGAAATATTTTAAACAAAAAAATCCAATATTTAAACATTCTGCCTGGGAAATATTTTTCTTTCTTTATTTAATAGATTATTATTATTATTACTATTACTATTTAAGACACAGGGTCTCGCGATGTTGCCCAGGCTGGTCTCAAACTCCTGGCCTCAAGTGGTCCTCCCACCTTGGACTCCCAAAGTGCTGGGATTACAGACATGAGCCACCATGCCTGGCCTCTGCCTGGGAAATAATGTTTTAAAAAAAAGTAGTTATGACCAATGATATTAGCCTCATGGTAGTCTGTGACCAGGACGAGAGTATATGCATTTACCGCTTGGGTTTTTTATTAGATTGGGATAAATGTTAACGAAACAGAACAGTAGAAATTTAGTTTATTTTTAAGAAAGATAACGCTGTAATTCAAGGTGAGAGAGTTAACCCGGCTTACAGCAGGGTACCGTTGCCGTCTTCCCATGGAGTTTAAAACAGTTCATTCACCATTCTAGTCTAACCTTACCTTCCTCCCCACAACGAAGACAGCCGGGAGCTGGAGAAGACCATGGGCTGTACTCCTGGGACTGTGCTTTTCTAGGCGATTTGAAGCAGTGCTTCTCAGGGGCCTTCCTCTGTGGGGATCCTGCACCCCCATCTCTCTCTCTCTCTTTTTTTTTTTTGAGACAGAATCTTGCTCTGTCGCCCAGGCTGGAGTGCAGTGGCGTGATCTCTGCTCACTGCGACCTCCACCTCCTGGGTTCAAGTGATTCTCCTGCCTCAGAGTTTTGAGTAGCTGGGATTACAGGCACCCGCCACCATGCCCAGCCATTTCTGTATTTTTTTTTCTGGTAGAGACGGGGTTTTGTCATGTTGCCCAGGCTGGTCTCACACTCCTGACCTCAAGGGATCCACTCGCCTCGGCCTCCCAAAGTGCTGGGATTGCAGGTGGGAGCTACCATGCCCAGCCCTATCTCTTATTATTTTTTTATTCCCCAAATATGTACAATTGCAATATATTAATTTTTCATTTTTTCTTTTTATTTCACTTTTTTACTTTAAGTTTCGAGATACATGTGCAGCAAATGCAGGTTTGTTACATAGGTATATGTGTGTCATGGTGGTTTGCTACACCTATCAACCCATCACTTGCATGCATTAGCTATTTATCCTGACACTCTTCCTCCCCTTGTCCCGCCCCCTACAGGCCCTGGTATGTGCTGTTCCCCTCCCTGTGTCCATGTGTTCTCATTGTTCAACTCCCACTTATGAGTGAGAACATGCAGTGTGTGGTTTTCTGTTCGTGTGTTAGTTTGCTGAGGATGTCTTCCAGCTTCATCCATGTCCCTGCAAAGGACATGATCCCATTCCTTTTTTTTATGGCTGCATCGTATTCCATGCTGTATATGTACCACATTTTCTTTATCCAGTCTGTCAGTGATGGACATTTGGGTTGGTTTCATGTCTTTACTATTGTGAATAGTGCTGCAATAAACATACATGTGCATGTATCTTTATAACGGAATGATTTATATTCCTTTGGGTATATACCCAGTAATGGAATGGCTGAGTCAAATGGTATTTCTGGTTCTAGATCCTTGAGGAATCCCCACACTGTCTTCCACAATGGTTGAACTGATTTACATTCCCACCAAGAGTGTAAAAGCGTTCGTATTTCTCCACAGCCTTGCCAGCATCTGCTGTTTCTTGACTTTTTAATAATTGCCATTCTGACTGGCGTGAGATGGTATCCCATTGTGGTTTTGATTTGCATTTCTCTAATGATCCATGATTATAAGCTTTTTTTCATATGTTTGCTGGTGGCATAAATGTCTTCTTTTGATAAGTGCCTATCATATCCTTTGCCCACTTTTTGATGGGTTTGTTTTTTGTCTTGTAAATTTAAGTTCCTGGTAAATTCTGGATATTAGACTTCTCTCGGATGGGTAGATTGCAAAAATTTTCTCATTTTGTAGGTTGCCTGTTTGCTCTGATGATAGTTTCTTTTGCTGTGCAGAGCTCTTTAGTTTAATTAGATCCCATTTGTCTATTTTATCTTTTATTGCAATTGCTTTTGGAGATTTCATCATAAAATCTTTGCCCATTCCTATGTCCTGAATGGTATTGCCTAGGTTTTCTTCTAGGGTTTTTATGGTTTGGGGCTTTACATTTAAGTCTTTAGTCCACCTTGAGTTAATTTTTGTATAAGGTGTAAGGAAGGGGTCCAGTTTCAGTTTTCTGCATATGGCTAGCCAGTTTTCCCAGCACCATTTATTAGAGAATCCTTTCCCCATTGCTTGCTTTTGTCAGGTTTGTCAAAGATCAGATGGTTGTAGATGTGTGGTCTTATTTCCAAGGTCTCTATTCTGTCCATTGGTCTGTATGTCAGTTTTGGTACCAGTACCATGCTGTTTTGGTTACTGTAGCCTTGTAGTATAGTTTGAAGTCAGGTAGCCTCCCACTTTGTTCTTTTTGCCTAGGATTGTCTTGGTTATTCAGGCTCTTTTTTGGTTCCATATGAATTTTAAAGTAGTTTGTTCTCATTCTGTGAAGAACGGTAGTTTGATGGGAATAGCATTGAATCTATAAGTTACTTTGGGCAGTATGGCCATTTTCACAATATCAATTCTTCCTATCCATGAGGATGGAATGTGTTTCCATTTGTTTATGTCCTCTCTTATTTCCTTGAGCAGTGGTTTGTAGTTCTTTTTAAGAGGTCCTTCACGTCCCTTGTTAGCTGTATTCCTAGGTATTTTATTCTATTTGCAGCAATTGTGAATAGGAGTTCATTCATGATTTAGCTCTCTGCTTGCCTATTGTTGGTGTATAGGAATGATTGTGATTTTTGCACTTTGATTTTGTATCCTGAGACTTTGCTGAAGTTGCTTATCAGCTGAAGGAGTTTTTGGACTAACACAATAGAGTTTTCTGAATATAGGATCATGTCATCTGCAAACAGAAACAATTTGACTTCCTCTCTTCTTATTTAGTACCCTTTATTTCTTTATCTTGCCTGATTGCCCTGGCCAGAACTTCCAATACTATGTTCAAAAGGAGTGGTGAGAGAGGGCATACTTGTCTTGTGCTGGTTTTCAAAGGGAATGTAGCTTTTGCCCATTCAGTATGATATTGGCTGTGGGTTTGTCATAAATAGCTCTTATTATTTTGAGATATGTTCCATCAATACCTAGTTTATTGAGAGTTTTTAACATGAAGGGATGTTGAATTTTATCAAAGGCCTTTTCTGCATCTATTGAGATAATCACGTGGTTTTTTTCATTGGTTCTGTTTATGTGATGGATTACATTTATTAATTTGCATATGTTGAGTCAGGCTTGCATCCAGGGATGAAGCCGACTTGATCGTGGATAAGCTTTTTGATGTGCTGCTGGATTCAGTTTGCCAGTATTTTATTGAGAATTTTTGCATCAATGTTCATCAGGGATATTGGCCTGAAGTTTTCTTTTTGTTGTTGTGTCTCCCCTGTTTTTGGTATCAGGATGGTGCTGGCCTCATAAAATGAGTTAGGGAGGAGTCCCTCCTTTTCAGTTGTTTGGAATAGTTTCTGAAGGAATGGTACCAGCTCCTTTTTGTACCTCTGGTAGAATTCGGCTGTGAATCTGTTTGGTCCTGGGGTTTTTTTTGGCTGGTAGCCTATTTATTACTGCCTCAATTTCGGAACTTGTTATTGGTCTATTCAGGGATTCAACTTCTTCCTGGTTTAGTCTTGGGTGGGTGTATGTGTCCAGGAATTTGTCAATTTCATCTAGATTTTTCTAGTTTATTTGCTTACAGGTGTTTATAGTATTCTCTGATGGTAGTTTGTATTTTCTGAGGGTAGTTTGATATCCCCTTTATCATTTTTTATTGTGTCTATTTGATTCTTCTCTCTTTTCTTCTTTATTAGTCTAGCGAGTGATCTATTTTATTAATTTTTCAAAAAACCAGCCCCTGGATTCATTGATTTTTTGAAGGGCTTTTCATGTCTCTATCTCCTTCAGTTCCACTCTGATCTTTGTTATTTCTTGTCTTCTGCTAACTCTTGGATTCATTTGCTCTTCTCTAGTTCTTTTAATTGTGAGGTTAGGGTGTCGACTTGAGATCTTTCCAGCTTTCTGACGTGGGCATTTAGTGCTATAAATTTCCCTCTTAGCACGGCTTTAGCCGTGTCCCAGAGATTCTGGTATGTTGTCTCTTTGTTTGCATTGGGTTTCAGAAAACTTCTTGATTTCTGCCTTAATTTCATTATTTACCTAGGAGTCACTCAGGAGCAGGTTGTTCAATTTCCTTGTAGTTGTGTGGTTTTGAGTGAGTTTCTTAATTCTGAGTTCTAATTTGATTGCACTGTGGTCTGAGAGACTGTTATGATTTCAGTTCTTTTGCATTTGCTGAGGAGTGTTTTACTTCCAATTATGTGGTTGATTTCAGAGTAAGTGTCATGTGGCACTGAGAAGAATGTATATTCTGCTGTTCTGGAGTGGAGGGTTCTGTAGATATTAGGTCCACTTGATCCAGAACTGAGTTCAAGTCCTGAATGTCCTTGTTAATTTTCTGTCTTGTTGATCTGTCTAATATTGGCAGTGGGATGTTAAAGTCTCCCACTATTATTGTGTGGGAATCTAAGTATCTTTGTAGATCTCTAAGAATTTGTTTTATGAATCTGGGTGCTCTTGTATTGGGTGCATATATATTTAGGATAGTTAGCTCTTCTCATTGAATTGATCCCTTTACCATTATGTAATGCCTTTCTCTGTCTTTTTTGATTTTTGTTGGTTTAAAGTCTGTTTGTCAGAGACTGGACTTGCAAATCCTTTTTACTGCTTTCCATTTGCTTGGTAAATTTTCCTCCATCCCTTTATTTTGAGCCTATGTGTGTCTTTGCACATGAGATGGGTCTCTTGAATACAGCACAGCCATGGCTCTTGATCTTTATTCAATTTACCAGTTTGTGTCTTTTAATTAACCTTAAATATAAATGGGCTAATCTTTTAGCCCATTTATATTTAAGGTTAATATTGTTGTGTGTGAATTTTATCCTGTCATCATGATGCTAGCTGGTTATTTTGCATACTAGTTGATGCCATTTCTTCTTAGTGTCGTGGGTCTTTATATTTTCATGTGTTTTGCAGTGACTGGTACTGGTTTTTCCTTTCCATATTTAGTGCTTCCTTTAGGAGCACTTGCAAGGCAGGCCTGGTGGTGACGAATTCCCTCAGCATTTGCTTGTCTGAAAAGGACTTTACTTCCCTTTGCTTATGAAGCTTAGTTTAGGCAGATATGAAATTCTGGGTTGAAAATTCTTTACTTTAAGAATGTTGCATATTGGACCCCACTCTCTTCTGGCTTGTAGGGTTTCTTCTGAGAGATCTGCTGTTAGTTTTATGGGCTTCCCTTTGTAGGTGACCTGGCCTTTCTCTCTGGCTGCCCTTAACATTTTTTCCTTTATTTTGACCTTGGAGAATCTGATGATTATGTGTCTTGAGTTGATCTTCTCGTGGAGTATCTTACTGGGGTTCTCTGTATTTCCTGAATTTGAATGTTGGCCTGTCTTGCTAGGTTGGGAAAGTTCTCCTGGATAATATCCTGAAGTGTGTTATCCAACTTGTTTCCATTCTCCCTGTCACTTTCAGGTACGCCAATCAGTCACAGGTTTGGTCTTTTTACATAGCCCCATATTTCTCAGAGGTTTTGTTCATTCCTTTTCCTTCTTTTTTCTCTAATCTTGTCTGCCTGCCTTATTTCAGCAAGATAGTATTCCATCCCTGATATTCTTTCTTCCACTTAATCGATTCGGCTATTGATACTTGTGTATGCTTAACGAAGTTCTCATGCTGTGTTTTTCAGTTCCATTAGGTCATTTATGTTCCTCTATAAACTAGTTATTCTAGTTAGCAGCTCCTGTAACCTTTTATCAAGGTTCTTAGCTTCTTTGCATTGGGTTAGAACGTGCTCCTTTGCCTCAGCGAAGTTTGTTATTACCCACCTTCTGAAGCCTACTTCTGTCAATTCGTCCATCTCATCCTCCGTCCAGTTCTGCTCCTTTACTGGAGAGGTGCTGCAGTCATTTGGAGGGGAAGAGGCACTCTGGCCTTTCAGGTTCTCAGTGTTTTCTTGTTGATTATTTCTCATCTTCATGAGTTTGTCTCATTTCGATCTTTGAGGCTGCTGACCCTTGGATGATGTTTGTGGGAACTTTTTTGTTGATGCTGTTGTCATTGCTTTCTGTTTGTTTTTCTTTCAGTAGCCAGATCCCTTTTCGGTAGGGCTGCTGCGATTTGCTGGGGGTTCACTTCAGGCCCTCTTCATCTGGTTCGCTCTCCTGCACCTGAAGGTGTCACTTGAGGAGGCTAGAGAACAGCAAAGATGGGTGCCTGCTCCTTCTGGGATCTCTGACCTTGAGGGGCACCTAACTGATGCCAATAGGGACACTCCTGTAGAGGGTGTCTGACAATTCCTGTTGGGGGCTCTCACCCAGTTGGGCAGCACGGGAAGCAGGACCCATTTAATGATGCACTTTGGCTGTGCCTTGGTGGAGGGGGTGTGGTTTGGTGGGGGGAAACCCACTCATCTGGGCTGCCCAGATTCCTCAGAGCCAGCAGCAGAAAAGTCTAAATCTGCTGGTTCACAGAGACTGTCTTATTTTCTACCGGAGATTTTTTTCGTTAAGCTTTCCTCCAGGCAAGTCTCTAAACCACTGACCTGGAGCAGGTTTTATTGACCAGACCTGACCCTGGGGCTCATTTGGCAGCAGTGTTAACTGGCCACCCTGATGCAGGCTGTGCTGTGAGTCTGAATGTTTCCTTCCCTACAGGTGCCATTTAGTCTCCACGGCAGGGAAACTGCCTTCATCTTTTTGTACCTCTCAGGGCTGTTTTAAGGAGAGGAGTATTTGGCAACTTGAGCAAGAAAGACTGGCCACTTCAAATCACATCAGATACATGAAATTTCAGTTTTGTTTCTAGATTTCTTGAAAACAGATTGATGACACCTTTTCATTTGAAAAGGACATCCACATTACAGTATTTTAAAAACAACTAATTTATGTCATTGACAATTTACTTTTGAGGCCCTGAAGGTGCACAGCAGAGCCCTCAACCAGACAGCTGGTACCTCTGCAGAATATTAACCTTATTTCTGCTCTGGGTGTTTTGAACTTGGCTAATTACCAAAAATCTCCTTCTTCTGATTAAGAGTTTTAAATCTGGCTACTGTCACCTTGCAGAAACAGCTCTGTTCAAAGAAGGAGCAGTGCCCTAGCCTTGATGTTCATGTTCCCTAAGGGGACAACACCTCCTGATACATGGAAAAAGGGTTTCAATCAATCACCAAATACCACAAATCTCTTGAAATTGAGTTTATTGTTGCATCATAATAACCCTATGGGAAAGAATTTTAGCATCAACATAAGAAATAGCTTTGTTATTGGGCTTTTCTTTCTTTTTTTTTTTTTGAGACAAGGTCTGACTTTGTCGCTCAGGCTGGAGTGCGCTGGCGCAATCTCGGTTCACTGCATCCTCTGCCTCCTGGGCTCAAGCCATCCTCCCACCTCGGCCTCCCTAGTAGCTGGGACCACAGGCAAGCACAACCATGCCCAGATAATCTTTGTATTTTTTCGGTAGAGATGGGGTTTCATCTTGTTGCCTATGCTTGTCCCAAACTCCTAGACTCAGGCGGTCCACCCACCTCAGCCTCCCCAAGTGCTGGGATTACAGGCATGAGCCATGGCACCCAACCAGCTCTGCTGTTTTTTAATGAACATTTTACTTTTTGGAAGGTAAACATTTTGTGGAAAACTTTGATACAAACTGCCCAGTCTAATGTAAAATATAAAATGAAATGAGATTGTCATCAATGACTCTCTATTGTGCCTATGTCCTTATCAATGTGCCTAGACTCTTGTTAAGACCATCTGCCAAAAGGGCCACCTTTTGACTTTCACAGGCCCTACACACATATCTTCCTGGGCCCCTCCTTCTGTAAAAGAAAAACATTAAAAATTATGTTATGACTGCAAAGACTAGCAATCAAGGCTGAATTCATTATTACCGTTTTTTTTTTTTTCCTTCTTCTAATTGTAAAAGAAATTAACATGAAAACATTTTCTGGATTCTGGAAAGTACCTTGGGCCATGGTGCCTGTGACTTCTGGGCCTCGCTGTTCCATTGGCCCTGCTGGCTATGATAAGGGGGGGCACCCTGAGAAGCTGCTCAGCAAGGTTTGCGCTGAGCTCGGCCACCATCTCCCCACGTGATTTTGAAAACAGAATAGAATTCACTTTCACTCCAGTTAAAAAGAAAAAGGGATCCAAGTTCTGGATTGTAAGTAGAGGGAACCAATAAGCGCCAAAGAGATGTGCAAAGACCATCTACAGGGAAACCAAAATGAAATTAAAATAATTACATGTGTGAGTATAAGGCAGGGACTCTTCTGCCCCACCTCCCCCCACAAAAATACCATTATTCCAGAAAAGAGGGAGTGTCACTCTCACTTGGGTCTTCATCAGTTTCTTGTATCATTGGGCGTGTGCTCTCAATTACTTTATGTAGAATGAACAAAGCTGTTTGAGCAAATGCCAGTAGGACATAGATTCAGGCAGGCAGCACATTCATGTATAAAGCTCACAGCATTTTCCCTCTCCCTGTCCTGCTGGGGCAGCAAGGTTCCTAGGCTTTTCAGATGGGAAACAGAGAGAGAGGAGGGAGAAAAAGAGAATCACAAGTAAGAAATTTAAGGGGATGGGATTAGGAGATGGGTTGAGCAGAAAAACTGACAGGAGTCAGTACAAGACTAAGGAGAAGCAAAGAAGATGATGAAAAGGAAGAAGGCTGCACATCTACTAGGGAGTGTTTGAAAAATACATGTATAGGACATAAGGGTAATTTGATTTTTTTAAATGCTTAATGTACATGCATTTTAATTAAACATTGTTGTGAGACTAAAACACGTGAATCTCGGCTTTTGGGCTTTATATGGGGAAAGTAGAAGGTGCACTCAATCAGTAATTCCATTATAGTTCTTCCAGAATAGGCCGGAAACAGTGGGTCATGGCTCTAATCCCAGAACTTTGGGAGGCTGAGGCGGGAGGATCCCTTGTGCCCAGGAGTTCAAGACCAACCTGGACAACATAGCAAGACCTCATCTCCACAAAAAAAAGAATTAGCTGGGCATTATGGTGCATGCTTGTGGTCCTAGCTACTTGGAAGGCTGAGGTGAGAGGATTGCTTGAGTCCTATAGGTCGAGGCTGCAGAGAGCCCTGAGTGTGCCACTGCCCTTCAGCCTGAGTGGCAGAGCAAGATGCTGTCTCAAAAAACAAAACAAAACAATCTTTGGAGGCAAACACAATGGCGACAAGATGTTGGCAAGTGTTATTTATTGCAGTATTCACTATCAGTAGGTGTCTGCATATGTGGGCAAAAACCTTAGCTCTGGTTAAATAAATAAACACTACACTCATCATTGTAATAAGAGCTTCAACTTCACTGAGCTTAAACTCTCAAGTCTCACGATATTTTTCTGTCTTCTATTTAAAGAAAATAGTAATGTGACAACACCGCTTCCCTCATCCACTCCAAGTAGCTGTATTTCTACGAAGAGCATTCCTCACGAGACATCCCCTTCAGGTGAAACAACCACCTCACCCCATTCCAGTGTGAGCAACACATTCCTGATGACATCACAGGTGCAAACAATGAAAATGTCCACAGACTCCACTCCAGGAACCACAGGGGAAACATCAACAACTGGAAGTAAAAATCCTACTGCAGTCACCTCAGCAGGCTCAGTAGCAATGACACTAGAGGGACAATCAACTGCAACTTCTTCAAGGACCTCTAATCAGGACATATCAGCTTCATCTCAGAACCACCAGACTAAGAGCATGGAGACTACCAGAGAATCTGAAACTGGCACCCTCACACAGATGGCCACATTAACTTTTTCATCCTCCCCAAGTGTACACAATGTGACAGAGACTGTTTCTCAGGAGACATCTACTCCAGGTAAAACAATGACCTCATACCCCTCGAGTTTCAGCAACACACCCGTGATGACAACATCCACAGACTCCACTCTTGGAAACACAGAGGAGACATCAACACTGGGAACTAAAAGTCCTTCCCCACTGGCCTCAGCAGCCTCCATAACAGCTGAGACAAATGGACAATCAACTGCAGCTTTGCTGAGGACATCTATTCAGGACAAATCAGCTTTTTCCCAGAACCACCGAACTCACAGCATGCAGACCACCAGAAAATCTCAAATCAGCACTCTCACACAGATGACGACATCAACTCTTTCCTTCTCTCCAAGTACACACAATGTGACAGGGACTGTTTCCCAAGAGGCAACTCCTCCAGGTGAAACAACCACCTCATCCCCCTCCAGTTTCAGCAACACACCCCCAATGACAACATCTACAGACTCCATTCTTGGAAAAACAGAGGAGACATCAACACCTGGAACTAAAAGTCCTACTCCAGTATCCTCAGTAGAGTCTATAACAGCTGAGCCAGCAGGACAATCAACAGCACCTTCCTCAAGGACCTCTACCCAGGACATATCAGCTTCTTCTCAGAACCACCAGTCTCAGCGCACAGAGACCACCAGCGAAGCTCAAACTGGCACCCCTACACAGATGATGACATCAACTCTTTCCTCTTCCCCAAGTGTACTCAATGGGACGGAGACTGTTTCTCAAAAGATGTCTCCTCCAGATGAAATGACCACATCATTTCTCTCCAGTGTCACCAACACGCTCATGATGACATCAAAGACTATAACAACGACAACCTCCACAGACTCCACTCTTGGAAACACAGAAGAGACATCAACACCAGCAACTGAAAGTTCTACCCCAGTGACCTCAGCAGTCTCAATAACAGCTGAACTGGAAGGACAATCACAAACAACGTCCTCAAGAACTTCTATCCAGGACACATCAGCTTCTTCGCAGAACCACCAGACACAGAGCACAGACACCACCAGAGAGTCTCAAACCAGCACCCTCACAGAGATGTCCACATTACCTCTTCCATCCTCCCCAAGTGTACACAATATGACAGCAACTGTTTCTCAGGACACATCTCCTCCGGGTGAAACAACTGCCTCATTCCTCTCCAGTGTCACGGACACATCCATGATGACATCAAAGATGATAACAACGACAACCTCCACAGACTCCACTCTTGGAAACACAGTGGAGACATCAACACCGCTTACTGGAAGTCATAGGTCAGTCACCTCAGCTGCGTCAATGACAGCTGAGCCAGAAGGACAATCACCAGCAACTTCCTCAATGACCTCTTCCCTGGACACAACAGGTTTTTCTCAGAACCACCAGACTCAGAGCATGGAGACCACCAGAGAATCTCAAACCAGCACCCTCACACAGATGCCCACATCCACTCTTTCTTACTCCCCAACAGTACGTAACGTGACATGGACTGTTTCTCAGGAGACATCTCCTCCAGGTGATACGACCACCTCATCACCCTCCAGTGACACACCCGTGATGACATCCAAGGTTATAACAATGACAACCTCCACAGACTCCAGCCTTGGAAACACAGGGGAGACATCAACACCGCTTACTGGAAGTCTGATGCCAGTCACATCAGCAGTCTCAATAACAGCTGAGCCAGAAGGACAATCAGCAACTTCTCTGAGGACCTCTACTCAGGACACATCAGCTTTTTCTCAGAACCACCAGTCTCAGAGCACGGAGACCACAAGCGAAGCTGAAACCGGCACCCTCACACAGAGATCCACATCAACACTTTCCTCTTCCCCAAGTGTACTCAATGTCACAGAGACTGTTTCTCAGGAGACATCCTCTGCAGATGAAATGACCACCCCATCTCCCTCCAGTGTCACCAGCACACCCATGATGACATCAAAGGTTATGACAATGACAACCTTTACAGAATCAATTTTTAATAACACTGAGGAGACATCGACACCTGGAACTAAAAGTCCTACACCAGTCCCCTCAGCAGCGTCCATCACAGCTGAACCAGACGGACAATCAGCAGCACCTTCCTCAAGGACCTCTACCCAGGATATATCAGCTTCTTCTCAGAACCACCAGTCTCAGAGCACAGAGACCACCAGCGAAGCTCAAACCAGCACCCTCACACAGATGATGACATCACTTTCCTCTTCCCCAAGTGTACTCAATGGGATGGAGACTGTTTCTCAAAAGATGTCTCCTCCAGATGAAATGTCCACATCATTTCTCTCCAGTGTCACCAACACGCTCATGATGACATCAAAGACTATAACAACGACAACCTCCACAGACTCCACTCTTGGAAACACAGAAGAGACATCAGCACCAGCAACTGAAAGTTCTACCCCAGTGACCTCAGCAGTCTCAATAACAGCTGAACTGGAAGGACAATCACAAACAACGTCCTCAAGGACTTCTATCCAGGACACATCAGCTTCTTTGCAGAACCACCAGACACAGAGCACAGACACCACCAGAGAGTCTCAAACCAGCACCCTCACAGAAATGTCCACATTACCTCTTCCATCCTCCCCAAGTGTACACAATATGACAGCAACTGTTTCTCAGGACACATCTCCTCCGGGTGAAACAACTGCCTCATTCCTCTCCAGTGTCACGGACACATCCATGATGACATCAAAGATGATAACAACGACAACCTCCACAGACTCCACTCTTGGAAACATAGTGGAGACATCAACACCGCTTACTGGAAGTCATAGGTCAGTCACCTCAGCCGCGTCAATGACAGCTGAGCCAGAAGGACAATCACCAGCAACTTCCTCAATGACCTCTTCCCTGGACACAACAGGTTTTTCTCAGAACCACCAGACTCAGAGCATGGAGACCACCAGAGAATCTCAAACCAGCACCCTCACACAGATGCCCACATCCACTCTTTCTTACTCCCCAACAGTACGTAACGTGACATGGACTGTTTCTCAGGAGACATCTCCTCCAGGTGATACGACCACCTCATCACCCTCCAGTGACACACCCGTGATGACATCCAAGGTTATAACAATGACAACCTCCACAGACTCCAGCCTTGGAAACACAGGGGAGACATCAACACCGCTTACTGGAAGTCTGATGCCAGTCACATCAGCAGTCTCAATAACAGCTGAGCCAGAAGGACAATCAGCAACTTCTCTGAGGACCTCTACTCAGGACACATCAGCTTTTTCTCAGAACCACCAGTCTCAGAGCACGGAGACCACAAGCGAAGCTGAAACCGGCACCCTCACACAGAGATCCACATCAACACTTTCCTCTTCCCCAAGTGTACTCAATGTCACAGAGGCTGTTTCTCAGAAGACATCCCCTGCAGATGAAATGACCACCCCATCTCCCTCCAGTGTCACCAGCACACCCATGATGACATCAAAGGTTATGACAATGACAACCTTTACAGAGTCCACTTTTAGTAACCCTGAGGAGACGTCGACACCTGGAACTAAAAGTCCTACTCCAGCCCCCTCAGCAGCGACCATCACAGCTGAGATGGAAGGACAATCAATAGCACCTTCCTCAAGGACCTCTACCCAGGACATATCAGCTTCTTCTCAGAACCACCCATCTCAGAGCACAGAGGCCACCAGTGAAGCTCAAACCAGCACCCTCACACAGATGATGACATCAACACTTTCCTCTTCCCCAAGTGTACTCAATGTGACGGAGACGGTTTCTCAGAAGACATCTCCTCCAGATGAAATAACCACATCATTTCCCTCCAGTGTCACCAACACGCTCATGATGACATCAAAGACTATAACAATGACAACCTCAACAGACTCCACTGTTGGAAACACAGAACAGACATCAACACCAGGAACTGAAAGTTCTACCCCAGTGACCTCAGCAGTCTCAATAACAGCTGAACTGGAAGGACAATCACAAACAACTTCCTCGAGGACCTCTACGCAAGACACATCAGCTTCTTCTCAGAACCACCAGACTCAGAGCATAGAGACCACCAGCAAAGCTCAAACTGGCACCCTCACACAGATGATAACATCAACTCTTTCATCCTCCCCAAGTGTACTCAATGTGACAGAGACTGTTTCTTGGGAGACATCCCTTCCAGATGAAATGACCACATCATTTCCATCCAGTGTCACCAACACACCCAGGATGACATCAAAGACTATAACAATGACAACCTTTATAGACTCCACTCCTGGAAACATAGTGGAGACATCAACACCAGGAACTGAAAGTTCTACCCAAGTCACCTCAGGAGCCTCAATAACAGCCGAGCCAGAAGGACAATCATCAGCAACTTCTTTGAGGACCTCTACTCAGGACACATCAACTTCTTCTCAGAACCACCAGTCTCAGAGCACGGAGACCACAGGTGAAGCTGAAACTGGCACCCTCACACAGAGATCCACATCAACACTTTCCTCTTCCCCAAGTGTACTCAATGTCACAGAGGCTGTTTCTCAGGAGACATTCTCTGCAGGTGAAATGACCACCCCATCTCCCTCCAGTGTCACCAGCACACCCATAATGACATCAAAGTTTATGACAATGACAACCTTTACAGAATTCACTTTTAGTAACACTGAGGAGATGTCGACACCTGGAACTAAAAGTCCTGCTCCAGCCCCCTCAGCAGCATCCATACCAGTTGAACCAGAAGGACAATCAGCAGCACCTTCCTCAAGGACCTCTACCCAGGATATATCAGCTTCTTCTCAGAACCACCAGTCTCAGCGCACAGAGACCACCAGCGAAGCTCAAACCAGCACCCTCACACAGATGATGACATCACTTTCCTCTTCCCCAAGTGTACTCAATGGGATGGAGACTGTTTCTCAAAAGACGTCTCCTGCAGATGAAATGACCACATCATTTCCCTCCAGTGTCACCAACACGCTCATGATGACATCAAAGACTATAGCAATGACAACCTCCACAGACTCCACTCTTGGAAACATAGAAGAGACATCAACACCAGGAACTGAAAGTTCTACCCCAGTGACCTCAGCAGTCTCAATAACAGCTGAACTGGAAGGACAATCACGAACAACGTCCTCAAGAACTTCTATCCAGGACACATCAGCTTCTTCGCAGAACCACCAGACTCAGAGCACTGAGACCACCAAAGAATCTCAAACCAGCACTCTTACACAGAGAACCACATCAATTCCTTCCGTCTCCCCAAGTGTACACAATGTGAAAGGGACTATTTCTCAGAAGACATTTCCTCCAGGTGAAACAACTACCTCATCCCTCTTTAGTGTCACAAACACACCCATGATGACATCAAAGAAGATAACAACGACAACCTCCACAGACTCCACTCTTGGAAACACAGGGGAGACATCAGTACCTGTTACAAGAAGTCTTATGCCAGTCACTTCAGCAGCCTCAATAACAGCTGAGCCAGAAGGACAATTACCAGCAACTTCCTCAAGGACTTCTACTCAGGACACTACAGGTTTTTCTCAGAACCACCAGTCTCAGAGCACAGAGATCACCAGTGAAGCTCAAACTGACACCCTCACACAGATGATGACATCAGCTCTTCCCTCTTCCCCAAGTGTACTCAATGTGACGGAGGCTGTTTCTCAGAAGACATCTCCTCCAGATGAAATAACCACATCATTTTCCTCCAGTGTCACCAACACACTCATGATGACATCAAAGACTATAACAACGACAACCTCCACAGACTCCACTCTTGGAAACACAGAAGAGACATCAACACCAGGAACTGAAAGTTCTACTCCAGTGACCTCAGCAGTCTCAGTAGCAGCTGAACCAGAAGGACAATCACGAACAACTTCCTCAAGGACCTCTACGCAAGACACATCAGATTCTTTGCAGAACCACCAGACTCAGAGCATAGAGACCACCAGAGTATCTCAAATCAACACCCTCACACCGGTTACAACATCAACTGTTTTATCCTCACCAAGTGGATTCAACCCAAGTGGAACAGTTTCTCAGGAGACATTCCCTTCTGGTGAAACAACCACTTCATCCCCTTCCAGTGTCAGCAACGCATTCCTGGTGACATCAGAGGTGTTCAGAATGCCCACCTCCAGAGACTCTACTCTTGGAAACACAGAGGAAATATCACTACCTGTAAGGGGAACCATTTCTGCAATTACTTCTAGAGTTTCAACCATATGGTTGTCAGACACACTGTCAACAGCACTCTCCCCCAGTTCTTTACCTCCAAAAATATCCACAGCTTTCCACACCCAGCAGAGTGAAGGTGCAGAGACCATAGGACGGCCTTATGAGAGGAGTTCAGTGTCTCCAGGTGTGTCTCATGAGACATTTCCTCCACATGAAACCATAACATGGCCTTCCTCATTCTCCAGTGAAGACCGCACAACTCGCTCACCAAAAGAACTGCCCTCAACACCAACAGGTGCTGCCACTAGGCTTGTCACAGGAAGTCCAATAGTGCCAGGGACAGCTGGCACTATTCCAAGGGTCCCCTCTGAGGTCTCAACAATAGGGGAATCAGGACAGCCCACCACACACCCCTCCCACAGCACAACTCTCCTGGAAACAACAGGGGCAGGTGCCCAGACACAATGGACACAAGAAACGGGGACCACTGGAGAGGTTCCTATCAACAGCCCAAGCTACAGTGTGACTCAGATGATAAATACGGCCACATCCCCATCTTCTTCACCTATGCTGGATGGACACACATCACAACAAATTACAATGGCACCATCAACAAATCATTCAACAATACATTCCACAAACACCTCTCCTCAGGAATCACTGGCTGTTTCCCAGAGAGGTCACACTCAAGCCCCGCAGACCACACAAGAATCCCAAACCACAAGGTCCATCTCCCCTGTGACTGACACCAAGACAGTCACCACCCCAGGCTCTTCCTTCACAGCCAGTGGGCACTCACCCTCAGAAATTGCTCCTCAGGACGCACCTACCATAAGTGCAGCGACAACCTTTGCCCCAGCTCCCACTGGGGATGGTCACACAACCCAGGCCCCAACCACAGTACTGCAGGCGGCACCTAGCAGCCCTGACTCCACCCTGGCGCCCTCAGGAGGCGCATCACTTTCCATAACAGGTGCCCTTCCTGGTGTAGTGTCAACACCAGGGGTCCCAGAAGGACGATGGACATCAGCCTCTGCCAGCACCTCACCTGAAACAGCAGCAGCCATGACCCAAACCCACCAGGCTGAAGGCACAGAGGCCTCTGGAGAAACACAGACCAGTGAACCGGCCTCCTCAGGGTCGGGCACCACCTCAGAGGGCACAGCTACCCCTTCCTCATCCAGGGCGAGCAGCACAACACCTTCAGGAAGCGAAGGAATATCCATCACAGGAGAGACCACATGGTTCTCGCCAAACCCCTCCAGGGACAGTAACACAACCCAGTCAACAACCGAATTGCTATCTGCCTCAGCCAGTCATGATGCCACCCCAGTAAGCACAGGAATGGTGTCTGCGATTGTCCCCAGCACCTTTCCTGTCACCCTCTCTGAGGCCTCCACTGCAGGGAGACCAACAGGACAGTCAAGCCCAACTTCTCCCAGTGCCTCTCCTCAGGAGACGGCCGCCATTTCCCGGATGGCGCAGACTGAGAAGACAGGAACCAGCAGAGGGTCTGACACCATCAGCCTGGTGTCCCAGGCGACTGACACTTTCTCAACAGTCACACCCACACCTCCTTCGATCACATCCAGTGGGCTCACATTTCCACAAACCGAGACCCACACTCTGTCACCTTCAGGGTCTGGTACAACCTTCAACATGGCCCTTGTCAGCAACAGCCATGGCACCCAGACAACAGTGCCAACCTCGTCACCTGGGACCACAGAAGGGCCACCTAAGGTCAGTTCCAGCACCCTGAGTGATGGCGCCTCTCATTCTCCTTCCACAGTTGTGTCCACCAGTGAGGGTGTTCTGACCACAAGCAGGAGCTCAGTCATCCATGAGACCGTACCCGCAGCAGTCTTTACCCCGTTACATTCTGGTAACAATGCCTTAACAATTACCACGCGGGTGCCTGCATCGTCAGTGGGCGTCTCAAGCACGCCCAGCCCTGAGCACCCGGAAGCTACTAAAAGGGTGACCCCCACACCCAACCCCATGATAAGGTCCACGCACGAGAGTTCTACAAGCAATCATAGTGGCACGATGAATTCTACGCCAACCTCGTCATTCTCCTCTACCACCTACCTGTCAATCCAGACCACTCTGGAAGCTTCTTCAGCATCTAAGTATCCTAAGAACACATTTCCCACTCCACAGCCATCCAGAGACTCAGCTTCCTCCAGTGACATGAACACAGCTCAGACCACACTGACTTTCTCTCCTTCCAGCAGTCACTCTCCATTCTCTCCAGCATTCCCTGGCCCTGCTGTCACGTCGAACTCCACCACCCTACTCACAGGTCATGCCACCCCTCTTGCCGTCAGCAGCGCATCCTCAGCATCCACAGTATCCTCGGGCTCCCCTCTGAAGACGGAAACATCAGGTAGCTGCCATCTGCCTTGTCTTCGTCTCTCCCAGTGGCCCCCTTGGCTGAATTCAGCCTAAGGAGTACTTGAGAACACTGGCGCATTCACATTATCCGGTGGGACTGAGTCAGGTCCCACAGAGGAGGAGGTGATGGGTGTGGTGGGTGACAGGCTCACCCCACTCTCTGCCCCAGTCGAAAACCGCTGATGTCGAGAGTGGTTTGGATATGACCAGTGGACAGACAAGGAGTTTCCAGCTCTCTCTTCCAGCTCCTGATTTCTTTGAATCTCTTTGACTCTGCTGTTTTCTTACTGTAAGAACCACCCCTGCCTTCTCTTTTCATGTGTCCAGGAATGATGACAACCTCAGTGAAGACCACCACCACCTCAGTGAAGACCACCACCTCCAAGACCACCACAGCCCCATCCCCACCCCCGACCACCTCCCAGGCCGCCACCTCCGCCACTCCCAGCACTGCCACGCACAGCCGCTCCACAGCTGCCCCCGCCCCTGCCCCCGTCCCCGTCCCGCCTGAGAAAGGTGAGTGAGGCCGTACAGGTGAGACATGTGCGTTTTGAGCGGTGACGTAACTGATGGCTCCCTCTCAGCCTGCTTCCCACAGTCTCTGCTCTTTCGGGTCGGGAGGGCCTTACTGAGGACAGGGACACAGCATTGGAGTCGCTGCTGAGGGCTGGCTTTGTGCATGGCACTGGGCCAGGGGCTGGAGACAGAGAAATGACCCTGGTGCCATTCAGCAAGGGACAGATGGACTGTCTGGTAGAGGCGGTTAGAGGACTCATGCCAGGGTCTAAGCGCACACAATGGAAAGCCCTAAGGAAGGCAGAGCCAGGGGGTGGAGAGCACCCCGGGCAGGGAGGAGGGGCAGGGAGGAGGGCGGGAACAGCTGGAACAAAAGTGCAGAAGGTATGGCGGTGGAAAGTGGACCCGGTGCTGCATGGGGAGCGGATCCCCGAATCATTTGGGGTGGCTGAAAATGAGAACAAGAGGAGCAAAAAGTGCGGCCAGCATGCAATCCTGTAGGTAAGGAGAGCCAGGGAGGACTGTTTTGCATTGTACAAATCGCATTTAACAAGTGGTGCCTGCAGTGGCCAGATGTGCAGGCAGCGACCAGGCCAGGAGAGCCTACGGGATTCCAAGCAGGACCAGGGGAGGGCCCCAAGGAGTCGGCAGCTGCGAGAAATATTTGGGACCAGGTTTCTCAAACCGGAGCCCAAGAACCTCTAGGGAGTCCTAGGTTAAATTCGAGGAGTCTTCACGTTTAACCGGAGAAAGGCCATCTTAGGAAGCAAGTCTCATTCCCTGAAAAGGGCTCTGCAGTCACGAATCTTCACTGCACTGGACTTTTGTCATTTTTTTTTTTTTTTTGAAACGGAGGGTTGCTCTTGTCGCCCAGGCTGGGGTGCAGTGGAGCAATCTTGGCTCACTGAAACCTCCACCTCCCGGGTTCAAGCGATTCTCCTGCCTCAGCCTCCCGAGAAGCTGGGATTACAGGCGTCCACCACCACACCAGGCTAGTTTTTGTATTTTTAGTAGAGACGAGGTTTCTCCATCTTGGTCAGGCTGGTCTCGAACTCCTGACCTCGTGATCCACCCGCCTCGGCCTCCCAAAGTTCTGGGATTACAGGCGAGAGCCACCGCGTCCGTCATGGACGTTTGTCATTTAACCCTGAAAAGGATTGGGACTACCTAAGAGATGGCGAATCGTTTGCTGGATTCTGCTAGCAGGACCTGTTTTTCTCCGAGCTGGGGAAGGATGAGAGGCGCAGTTCGGGAGTAAAATGACCACATGCGTTCAGTGTGGGTGGAGAGGGAGCCACAAGAGCCCTTGCTGGCTGCCTCTGGGGCCCTCGGGGAACGGGGCAGGTGCGCGCAGCGCGCGGGGAGGGCTCTGGGATCCCTTTCGGCCCTAAAGAAGGCCCAGGCCCCCTCAGACGTCCTGCTCGTCTTTGTCCTGGCCAGGAGCTTCCCTCCTCCCCTACGGGGCCGGCGCCGGGGACCTGCAGTTCGTCAGGAGGACCGTGGACTTCACCTCCCCGCTCTTCAGGCCCGCGACTGGCTTCCCCCTCGGCTCCTCGCTCCGCGATTCCCTCTACGTGAGTCCCGGCGGCGGCCTCGGCTCCCTGGGCCGCTTCTCTCCCCAGCTCCGAGACAACCCAGAGGAAGCAGGAGTGGAGGCAGCCTCGGCGGGGCCCCTCGTGCGCCCCACAGCCCCCTTAATGTCAGGCGTCTGCCGAGGAACACGGGGCGCCAGGCGAGGGCGGACGCCTGCTGGGCCCAGCGCTGCTCTGCGCGGCCTTCCCCGGAGCAAAACGCTGCGCTTGGGAAACGGAGCTGTTCCCGCCGTGCCCGCGTTCTGGCATTAGTCTCTGGCCCCCCGGTCCCTGTCCCCTGGACGGAGTTGGAGGGGCCGTCCTGGCTCCCGCGGCCCTCAGGGGGAGGCTGTGGGACGCACCATGAGAGGGCGACTCAGCAATGGTGAGGTGTCTACACCTGCTGAGCCATGGAGAGAGATTTCCACCCGAGCGATGGAGAGAGGGTGTCTACACCCCCGAGCGATGGAGAGAGGGTGTCTACACCCCTGAGCGATGGAGAGAGGGTGTCTACACCACCGAGCGATGGAGAGAGGGTGTCCACACCCCCGAGCGATGGAGAGAGGGTGTCTACAGCCCTGAGGGATGGAGAGAGGGTGTCTACAGCCCTGAGGGATGGAGAGAGGGTGTCTATAGCCCTGAGTGATGGAGAGAGGGTGTCTATAGCCCTGAGGGATGGAGAGAGGGTGTCTACACCCCTGAGTGATGGAGAGAGGGTGTCTACACCCCTGAGGGATGGAGAGAGGGTGTCTACACCCCTGAGTGATGGAGAGAGGGTGTCCACACCCCCGAGCGATGGAGAGAGGGTGTCTACACCCCTGAGTGATGGAGAGAGGGTGTCTACACCACAAGCGATGGAGAGAGGGTGTCTACACCCCTGAGTGATGGAGAGATGATGTCTACGCACCTGAGTGATGGAGAGATGATGTCTACGCACCTGAGTGATGGAGAGGGTGTCTAAAATCCTGAGTGTTGGAGCGAGGGTGTCTACACCCCAGAGTGATGGAGAGAGGGCTCCACCCCCTGAGTGATGTAAAAACGGTGTCTACACCCCTGAGTGATGGAGAGAGGTTGTCTACACCCCTGAGTGATGGAGAGAGTGTCTACACCCCTTAGTGATGGAGAGAGGGTGTCTACACCCCCTGAGTTATGGAGAGAGGGTGTCTACAGCCCTGAGTGATGGAGAGGGTGTCTACACCCCTTAGTGATGGAGAGAGGGTGTCTACACCCCCTGAGTGATGGAGAGAGGGTGTCTACACCCCTTAGTGATGGAGAGAGGGTGTCTACACCCCCTGAGTGATGGAGAGAGGGTGTCTACAGCCCTGAGTGATGGAGAGAGGGTGTCTACAGCCCTGAGTTATGGAGAGAGGGTGTCTACACTGCTGAGTGATGGAGAGAGGGTGTCTACACTGCTGAGTGATGGAGAGAGGGTGTCTACACCCCTGAGTGATGGAGAGAGGGTGTCTACAGCCCCTGAGTTATGGAGAAAGGGTGTCTACACCCCTGAGTGATGGAGAGAGGGTGTCTACACCCCTGAGTGATGGAGAGAGGGTGTCTACACTGCTGAGTGATGGAGAGAGGGTGTCTACAGCCCTGAGTGATGGAGAGAGGGTGTCCACACCCCCGAGCGATGGAGAGAGGGTGTCTACAGCCCTGAGTGATGGAGAGAGGGTGTCTACACCCCCTGAGTTATGGAGAAAGGGTGTCTACAGCCCTGAGTAATGGAGAGAGGGTGTCTACACTGCTGAGCGATGGACAGAGGATGTCTACAGCCCTGAGGGATGGAGAGGGTGTCTACACACCTGAGTTATGGAGAGAGGGTATTTACACACCTGAGTTATGGAGAGAGGGTGTCTACACCCCCGAGCGATGGAGAGAGGGTGTCTACACTGCTGAGTGATGGAGAGAGGGTGTCTACACCCCTGAGTGATGGAGAGAGGGTGTCTACAGCCCTGAGTTATGGAGAGAGGGTGTCTACACTGCTGAGTGATGGAGAGAGGGTGTCTACACCCCTGAGTGATGGAGAGGGTGTCTACACCCCCTGAGTTATGGAGAGAGGGTGTCTACAGCCCTGAGTGATGGAGAGAGGGTGTCTACACCCCTTAGTGATGGAGAGAGGGTGTCTACACCGCTGAGTGATGGAGAGGGTGTCTACACCCCTGAGTGATGGAGAGAGGGTGTCTACACCCCTTAGTGATGGAGAGAGGTTGTCTACACCGCTGAGTGATGGAGACAGGGCTCCAGCCACTGAGGGATGGAGATAGGCTGTCTACACTTGTGACTGATGGAGAGAGGGTGTCTACACTCCTGAGTGATGGAGAGCAGAGTTTCCATCTCCTGAGCCCCACATGATGTGTCACAAGCTTCAGGATGGGGCCCAGGGGACTGGCCAAGAGGGATGTGTCTGTGATTGGCTGGTCCACAGCCGGGGATCTGCAGTGAAACAGGACCAAGCCGACCACCCAAGGACCCAAGGGATGCCTTAAGGGTGGAGTATTCTGTGAGATTATACGGAAAGGGCTCTCCCAAAGCCAGGACACAGGAGGTGACTTCCCGGGGTTGTTAGCACCTCTAAAGCTCTACCCTTGGGGGTCACGCTTCTGTGGAGCTGGACCAAGGCTGGGACTTTCCTCCCCACCTTCCTCCCTGAATGGTAACCACAAAACCTGTGTGCTTAGTTCACAGACAATGGCCAGATCATCTTCCCAGAGTCAGACTACCAGATTTTCTCCTATCCCAACCCACTCCCAACAGGCTTCACAGGCTGGGACCCTGTGGCCCTGGTGGCTCCGTTCTGGGACGATGCTGACTTCTCCACTGGTCAGGGGACCATATTTTATCAGGTGAGCCTTTCAAAGCCTGGCGGTCAGGATCCCGCAGCAGCTGGCAGAGGAGAAAAAGAGCTGTGTGGAAGGCATTGCCAGAGTCGCTGCTGTGACAGCCCCTGCAGCAGGGGACTGAGGCTTAAATATGGGTGTGGGAGGAAGCTGGCAAGGGATATTAAGCTGACTCAGGAATACCCCAACCCAACCATGAGAAGACCTGCAGGTGATGGGGATGGGAGCTGACAATTCAGCCTTTGATTGTAAAATCAGGCTGTAGGGGGTCTATCCTAACAAGAGTGAGTCAAGAGGGCCTGTCCTGTGCTCCTGGACTGGGTGAATAACTCCAGTTAGAGGAAGCACGTGATGAAAGCTACTGCAGGAAGTGTGGACCATGTGCCTGCCATGGACGAAGTGTGGACCATGCCCCTGCCATGGACACGGCAGTGTAGAGGCTCCAAGAGGGAGCGTCTCATGCCTGTTCTCAAGGAGCTGCAGATTAGGCATGGGGAGGTAAAAGTGGGCCCGAGTGGCTTTGCTCTCTGGGCCAGTTTGAGCTAAGAGACGCTTGAGTTCAAGTCCAGAGGTCTTGGACCTCTGGGCCAGGACTCTGCATTCTGCACACTGCAGGCCTTCCTGCAGCCCGAGTTTGAATTGAACTTCATGTCAGAAGAGCTCACGGCAAAAATGCAGGCCTGGGACAGGGAAGGGCAGGCCATGTGGGTGGGTCCCCAGGCAGAAAGTGGGGGTCCATGTGCGGGAGTGGGACCCTCGTTGGCTTGTTCTCATCTGCCCTCCTTTCCTAGGAATACGAGACGCTCTATGGTGAACGCAGGCTGCCAGTCCTGCAGACCGAGTCTTGGATTAGAAAGATCACAAACAATGGCGGCTTCAAGGCCAGGTGGACCCTAAAGGTCACGTGGGTCAATGCCCACGCTTATCCTGCCCAGTGGACCCTCGGGGTGAGTAGACCCGTGGGCAGCTCCCAGGGAGCCATCTGGGGGTCAGACATCCTAGAATCCTAGGCAGGGGCTACTCTTCCAAAATCCTCTCTGGCTCTAGGAAAGATTGCTAATTATAGCAAGCCCACCCACTGCCACCCCCGCTCCTCCCACTGCTGGCAGAGCACTCACTGTGGGCCCGGCCGGCCTCAGCCCTTTGCCTACTTGACCTCACCGCAGCCCAGCAAACCAGATATTATTAGGTTGAAACATAGCAAGTGGCATTTTTGTAAGTCAAAAATGTCTGGCTCTTGGGAATTTCATGTGGCTCAACTAGGTATTCTGATCCACATTTTACAGATGAGGAAGACAATGGTTAGAGAGGTTAAGTAACTTGCTCAAAGTCATGCCACTGCAAATGGCAACGCCAGGCCTGCAGTGGAGCTTCTTCTGACTCCAGCCTCTGGCCATTAAGCATGGGCTCATCCAACGGGCATGGGGCACACCACACCATCTCCTCTGTCCTCCCTCCGAGGACCCGCTCTTGTAGTCACCAAGTTCTTCCTTATGTCTGATCTAAAGTCACTCATTTCTTCATTCACTTGACAAAAGTTCACTAGTCACCTACCGTGGACAACGTGTGCACCTTCAGTGAACCCCAGTGTCATCCATGCTGTTCAGGTGGAGGGGACAATTTGGACAATGTCCTTAAATATCCGCGAGGGAGCTAACAAAGCCTCCTCTCTAGCTCTCTGGTATCTTGGCTGATCTCTCAGGTTCTGGTAGCTTTCTCTTACAAACACTCATCTAACTGAATTATAACCCAGAACCCTTTATCTCCCTTCCTGGAAGAAAGTCACCAAAAGGCAAATCCACTGTGGTAAGTGTGTTCACACCCAGGGTGAAAGCTGCCCTCATTGACCCAAAACTTGCCAGCATTTTGGGCCCATGCCTTTGCTGTGGGCAGACCAGGAACAGGTGCTGTACATGTCCAGGCAGGGCTGTGGGACGGGCGGGTGGACATAAGAGAGGAGACCCCGGATCTCTCACGGGCATCCCTGTGTTTTCTTCCACCCACCCCCAGAGCAACACCTACCAGGCCATCCTCTCCACAGACGGGAGCAGGTCCTATGCCCTGTTTCTCTACCAGAGCGGTGGGATGCAGTGGGACGTGGCCCAGCGCTCAGGCAACCTCGTGCTCATGGGCTTCTCCAGGTAGGATGGGAGGGGTTGTCAGCACTGAGCAGATGGCAGGGAGGGTGCAGAGTGGGGTTTCACTGCACACACACTCCCACCCTGGGCAAGATGTGAACCCTCCTGGCTGGTGCTTCTGACTCACGCTGACTCCAGCTCCCGCTGGGGCCGGGCATCTGGCTGCTTCCCACGACAAGAACACCCATTTGTCCACCACACCCTCTCCCATCCCAGTCCCTGTGCGTTGTAATAATTCCCAGAGCTTTGGCTTCCCTGATTTCCACTACATTAGCTGGCCTCTCTTACCTTCTCAAATATCATGATAATAACAGCCAAGACTGATGACACTAACACTTCACGTACATTATTGCATGTCATGATCACAACCACCCCATGAGGCGGATACGATTTATCATCCCCACTCTACAGATCAGGAAACTGAGATACAAATAGACTGACAATTTGCCTAAAGTCCCAGAGCTGGGAAGTGGCAATGTGATTTGAACCCAGACATCTGAGGCTAGAATCTGCCTTCCCGACTTCCTGAGAATTCCAGGGGGCACCAAAAGCTTATAAGGAGCTGGTGGTGAAGGGAGAGAGGAGGCACGGGGCTGTGGGCGGTTGAAATATGGATTTCCGTGTGTGGGAGGCCGTCTCCGATGCAACAGTGCACCGTCTCTGTCCCATATGCTGGTGTGTGGCAATCAGTGCAAAGGCCACATGTCTTGTTCTTCACTTGATCTTAGCCAAAAGGCCGAGAAGCGATGTCTTTTGTCCTTGATAATTGCTGCAAATGGTCTTCTCCTACACTGAATGTGCTCAGGTTACCCCTTTGATTACACTGCTTTCACTGGTTACTTGGTGTGCTGTGAAGGTGAAAGGAGGGGAATTACCCAACTGCCTAGGAATTTCACATGGTCCAAGTACACCCAAGGAAGGTGTCACACAGGGGTGCGTCATCCTGCTTGTGTCAGGGAGGAGGAAAAGCCCAAGAGTCCCCACTCTGCAGCAGGCACCCAGGATGGGGCTACAGGCCGCCGCTCCAGGCTTCTCTCCTTCCTGAGCATGCTCGGACCCCACACCTGCAGATGGTGATGGCCATAGTGGTGGTCGTGGTGGCGATGGTGGTAGTGTTGGTGGTGGTGGCGGTGATGATAGGGTTGGTGTTGATGGTGGTGCTGATAGTGGTGGGGGTGGAAGTGGTGATGGTGGTAGTGGTGGTGATGGTGGTGATTTTGGTGGTAGTGTTGGCAGTGGTGGTGGTGGCAGTGGTGGTGGCGATGGTGGTAGTGTTGGTGTTGGTGGTAGTGCTGATGGTGGTAGTGTTGGTGGTGGTGGTGGAAGTGGTGATGGTGGTAATGGTGGTGATGGTGGCGATGGTGGTAGTGGTGGTGGTGGTGGCGGCGGTGGTGGTGGTGGTATTGGTGTTGGTGGTGGTGCTGATGGTGGTAGTGCTGGTGGTGGTGGTGGTGGCAATGGTGGTAGTGGTGGTGGTGGTGGTGGTGGCGGTGGTGGTGGTGGTATTGGTGTTGGTGGTGGTGCTGATGGTGGTAGTGCTGGTGGTGGTGGCGGTGGTGGTGGTGGCAATGGTGGTAGTGGTGGTGGTGGCGATGGTGGTAGTGTTGGTGGTGGTGGAGGCGGTGGTGGTGGTGGTGGTGATGGTGGTGGTGGTGGAAGTGGTGATGGTGGTAGTGGTGGTAGTGGTGATGGTGGTTGTGGAGGTGGTGATGGTGGCAGTGTTGGTAGTGTTGGTGGTGGTGGTGGTGGTGATGGTGGTAGTGTTGGTGGTGGTGGTGGCGGTGGAGGTGGAAGTGGTGATGGTGGTAGTGGTGGTAGTGGTGATGGTGGTGGTGGAGGTGGAGGTGGTGATGGTGGCAGTGTTGGTAGTGTTGGTGGTGGTGGTGGTGGTGATGGTAGTAGTGTTGGTGGTGGTGGTGGTGGTGGTGGCGGTGGAGGTGGTGATGGTGGTAGCGTTGGTGTTGGTGGTGGTGACAGCAGTGGCAGCACCTGTTGTATCGAGGCCTCACTCAGTTCTGAGGGATTCGCAGATGTTACTGCATTGAATCCTCACCGTACAGCTAGGTCGTGCTACTTTAATCCCTTTTACACAGATGTGAAAACTAAGAACCAGAGAGGGTCAGTAAGTTGTCCGTGGTCACCAAGCTAGTAAGTGTGGGGATCAGCAGTTGAATCCGTCACTGCCTAACTCCAGAAACTGGCTCTTAACCATCACAATACACTGTCCCTAGAGTCTGTCCCGCTCCAAACCCTCTGCCTGTTGAAGGGAAACAAACAGAAATGAGGCCTGAACTCTGTTGTTTTCACGCCCGTCTCGTGACCAAGCGGACCTGCCAGTTTCTTGCAGAAGCGGAATTGGTTAGAGCCTCCTACCTCTGCCCATCCGTCTTGTCCCCTCTGCTGCTCAGTGCTGGGGCTGGACAATGGGGGTTGGCTGACCCACTGACCCACTGCCCGCCTAGCTGGCTGACCAGCTGCTGACCGGCCAGCGGGACGAATGGACGCCTTGCAACCGCGAGGCAAGAGCCTGTGCATGACGGAGGCCTGAGAGAGTCTCTCGTTCCCTGCAGTGGAGACGGCTATTTCGAAAACAGCCCACTGATGTCCCAGCCAGTGTGGGAGAAGTATCGCCCTGATAGATTCCTGAATTCCAGCTCAGGTAGAAGTGCCACCTTATCACCCCTGAGCTGGCCTCAAGCCCTCGTGTGTCCTCCAGCCCACACACCACCGCAGTCCTAGAGGGCCGCTCCCTAACGTCACCACCGTCCTGAAGGGCCTCCCCTGCACAGTCCAACCTCCTACAGGTCTAGGTGGGATGTGGCACCGCCCAGGGGGCTGCTGGTACCTCCTGCACCCCTGGACACAGCACAGTCTCAGAGGGGGCTACATCTTCTCCCTCAGATGAACCAACCCAAGAGGGCTCTCAGGGGGGCCCAGATCCCAGAAGTGAGGACAGGGTCTTGTGGGAGGTGGGATTTGAATGGGCAGTTCAGACAATTCTCCAAGTGTCCTGCCCAGAGCAGGAATGAGAACCCAGGTGAGATCCTTTAAGAAAATCTACCGGCCGGGGTGCGGTGGCTCACGCCTGTGATCCCAGCACTTTGGGAGGCCGAGATGGGTGGATCACCTGAGGTCAGGAGTTTGAGACCAGCCTGGGCAACATGGTGAAACTCTGTCTCTACTAAATACACAAAAATTAGCCAGGCATTGTAGCGCACACCTGTAATTCCAGCTACTCGAGAGGCTGAGGCAGCAGAATCGTTTGAACCCGGGAGGTGGAGGTTGCAGCGAGCCGAGATCGCTCCACTGCACTCCCGCCTGGGTGACAGAGCGAGACTCCATCTCAGAAAGAGAGAATCTACGAAGGAGAGGCCGACATTCATCATCATCATTTACTGGGCACCTGCTGTGTGCTGGACACTGTGCTAACAGCCAGAAACATTTTAAAACGGAAAAAGATCAACTATGTTTACTCTCAAAGAGCTTTCATGTGGGTAGAAAGACAAGTGTCAAGAGGCAGACGATGATGCCTTCTCCGACTCAGTCCAGAGGCCCCAGTGGGAAAGAAACAATAGTTTCCAAAATGTGATAGGATAAAGGACAGTTTAGCCTTAGAACCCAGCCATGTGAATTGTGAAGTATAAATCCAGTTCTATTTGTTCTGTGGCAACCACTTTTGGTAAAGAAACAGACGCTAAGTCAAGTAATGGGCTTTGGGGGAGGAATCCTTGCCCACCTGACGTGGGCCCTTTTTCCCTCCCCATCCCCGGACCCCAGACCTAGGCCCTGGATAAGCCCTTTCTCTCTCCCCATCTCCTGACCCCAGGCCTCCGAGGGCTGCAGTTCTACAGGCTACACCGGGAAGAAAGGCCTAACTACCGTCTCGAGTGCCTGCAGTGGCTGAAGAGCCAGCCTCAGTGGCCCAGCTGGGGCTGGAACCAGGTCTCCTGCCCTTGTTCCTGGCAGCAGGGACGATGGGACTTACGATTCCAACCCGTCAGCATAGGTGACACCACCTTCCCGCCCCCCACAAGCTCACCCACCACCCTCTCTGCTCGCGCCCTCAGCCTCCCGCCCTCTCTGCTCGCGCGCTCTTCCCAGAAACAGCCCCTGCTTGTTCCCGCCCTGCCCCTGGCATCCCCGGCCTGGGCCTGAGTGGGACTGGACTTGTTTCAGGTCTCTTGGGCCTCGGCAGCAGGCAGCTCTGCAGCTTCACGTCCTGGCGAGGAGGCGTGTGCTGCAGCTACGGGCCGTGGGGAGAGTTTCGTGAAGGCTGGCACGTGCAGCGTCCCTGGCAGTTCGGTGCGTGAGTCCATGGAGATCTCAACCCCACCTTCCCAGCCAAGCAGGGGACCCTCAGCGTGAAGCCTCTTGTCCTCATTCCTTCCCAGACCCTTCCCCTCTCTGGGCCTCCATTTCCTGATCTGGTAACATTAGGAAGCTTCCAACATCCCCACCAGCGGACATTCGGGGATGTGTGAGCTGAGTGCCTCTTTGCCCATCTCCGTACCTGGCTCCGCATCCCTAGGCCAGAGTGGGGCCATCTCTCCAGGCAAGAAGAGAGCACCTAGGCTGACCCTGTCCCTGTAGACCCGGATGAGCAGGATGTTTGGGGGAAGACTGAGAATCAGCTCCCGCAGAGACCCTCCAAGGGAGCTGCAGAGCACAGGGGCGTGGGTCACGTGGTCTGTGTCCTCCCGTTCTCTCCCCTGTCCCTTGGCAGTTTCCACAGTTCCCTGACTGTCAGCCGTGCCCTCCACACTCCCATTATGTTGAGAGTGTCAGTACTTGGCTGTCCACCCTCAGGACAGGAAATCTGCTTATCCCCTACCATGCACCCTGCTGCACAGTGGCCCCAGTGCCTGAAAAAGAGACAGCACCCTGTCCACTGCCCAGGGTCACGAGAGGGCCGTGCTGGATTCCAAAGCCATGCTCTTGCCACCAACACCACCCCGTCCTACCCAGCTCTCCACCGACACTGCCCTGCCCTGCCACCAAGCTCTCCACTGACCCCGCCCTGCCACCCAGCTCTCCGGCTGGGTCCTCCAGGTCCTCAGCCTCCCCGACTCACTGCTCCTCTCTGCAGCCCCGGAACTGGAACCGCAGAACTGGTGCTGCCTCTGGAATGACAAGCCCTACCTCTGTGCCCTGTACCAGCAGAGGCGGCCCCGCGTGGGCTGTGCTACATACAGACCCCCACGGCCTGGTGAGCCTCAGGGCCCAGGCCCAGGCAGAGCCTCTGGGGAGGGGGAGCTTCTGGGCTTCCAGGAGGTGGCATCTGGATGAGGAGTAGGGGCAGAGCTGTGGCCACAAGGGAAGATGGAGATGACGCCAGTGATGGGCGGACGGCCAGTGGAGGGGCTTTGTACCTGGTGTTGGGGAAGGAGTGAGAATAGTGGGGCACAAAAGTGCAAGGAGCCTTGAGGGGAGGAATCTGTGCTCCGTGAACATCTCCCCTGCTGAGTCCACCTGGACAAGTGTTTCCCCTGACTACAGTGAGGAATCCCAGCCCCGAGTCCACCTGACAGGTACCCCCCCAACTATAATGAGGAATCTCAGCCCCGAGTCCTCCTGACAGGTGCCCCCCACTGCCCGGCCCCCGACTGTAGTGAGGAATCTCAGCCCTGAGTCCTCCTGACAGGTGCCCCCCCCACTGTAGTGGGAAATCTCAGCCCTGAGTCCTCCTGACAGGTGCCTCCCTGACTATAGTGAGGAATCCCAGCCCTGAGTCCACCTGACAGGTGCCCCCCGGACTGCAGTGAGGAATCTCAGCCGGGCACTTGGTTTGTCATGCTGAGGCGGCATCTCTGCTGAGGCGGCATCTCTTTTTTCCCCAGCCTGGATGTTCGGGGACCCCCACATCACCACCTTGGATGGTGTCAATTACACCTTCAATGGGCTGGGGGACTTCCTGCTGGTCGGGGCCCAGGACGGGAACTCCTCCTTCCTGCTGCAGGGCCGCACGGCCCAGACTGGCTCAGCCCAGGCCACCAACTTCATCGCCTTTGCGGCTCAGTACCGCTCTGGCAGCCTGGGCCCCGTGACGGTGAGTGAGGGGCGCGGGGACCTCCCTGCATTGCATCCACAGGGACCTTCAGCCACACACTGAGGCTGAGGAGAAGGAAGACAGCGAAGAAGAGGAAGCCGGGCAGGAGGGAGGGAGCCACACCCCATCCGCGCAGCTGTCCCGGAGTAAATCGTGCGGATGGGGGATTACGGCTCTGGCGCCACGGTTTCCCAGCTGTTTGGCTTCGAAGAAACTACTTAACTTGGTTTTCTCCTGGTAGGAACGGGGATAACATGACTTGCCTCACGGGCTGTTGTGAGAGCTAAAGGGGCTCATCCGAAAACCATGCCTGGCCCTGCGGAGCACACGGTAGACGGGGCTGGCGTCACTCGGGCCGCGGCCTCCAGCGCCTTCCTCCAGGCCCAGGGCGCAGCTTCCAGCCCCGGGGGCTCTCCCAGCCGCTCTCCTGGGCGTCGGCTCCACCTGCGGGTCGGGCTCAGACCCCTTCCCATCTCCTTCCAGGTCCAATGGCTCCTTGAGCCTCATGATGGAATCCATGTCCTGCTGGATAACCAGACTGTGACATTTGAGCCTGGACATGGAGACGGCGGAGGTGGGCTGGGGAGCGCCCTGCCTCCGGGAGCAGCGAGCTGGGCGGGAAGCCGTGTTGCGGTGCAGGGCCGAGCGCATTGCGGTTCAGGGTCCAGTGTGTGGCGGTGCAGGGTCCAGTGCGTGGCGATCCAGGGCCCAGCGCGTTGCGGGGCAGGGTCCAGGGCGTGGCGATCCAGGGCCGAGCGCGTTGCGGTGCAGGGTCCAGTGCGTGGCGGTGCAAGGCCAAGTGCGCGCAGCCTCTTTCCCCGGAGCGGGGCCTGCAGCTCGCCGGCCTCTTCTCCCGCCTCCAGTGCAGATTCCTCCAGGCTTCAGTCCCGGGGCAGGGGGAGGGGCAGGGGTAGGGGGAGGGGGAGGGGGAGGGGCGGGCAGGGGGAGGGGCGGGGGAGGGGGCGGGGGAGGGGCGGGGGGGAGGGGGAGGGGGAGGGGCAGGGGGAGGGGCAGGGGCAGGGGGAGGGGCAGGTGGAGGGGGAGGGGCAGGGGGAGGGGGAGGGGGAGAGGGATGGGGAGGGCTGGTGCGGGCCGGGCAGGGCGCGGGTTCGGTGGGGGCCGCGGTGCCGACCTGGCTTCCTCTCCGCGCCCTCCCGATGCTCCAGGCCAGGAGACGGTCAACGCCACCGGAGTCCTCCTGAGCCGCAACGGCTCCGTGGTCTCTGCCAGCTTCGACGGCTGGGCCGCCGTCTCGGTGATCGCGCTCTCCGACATCCTCCACGCCTCCGCCAGCCTCCCGCCCGAGTACCAGAACCGCACCGAGGGGCTCCTGGGTGAGGGCGGCGCGCACCTGCCTCTGAGGCTCTACGGAGCCGGAGCTCGGACCCCCACGCCCGCGGGCCCGGGCAGCCCTGCTCGGCCTCCCTTTCTCCGCCTCCTTGGAGCAGAACCCTCGGGCACGGAGCGGGCCGGGAGCGGAGGGGCTTCTCCAGCCGCCACCGAGGCACCCTTTCTGGCCACCTCCCGCTCTAAGGGAGCATCAGGGGTGGGCTCCGGAGAGTCGGGGGCGGGGTCACAGCCATCCTTTGGCCCTTTCCTCTTGCCTCCCACATCCTCCCGCCCTCTTCCATGGCTGCCCGCGTTCCTCCCACCCCTCCCGGAGGCAGCTGGGCAGGGTGTGAGGGCCCGTCCTCCCGGCTCCCCTGGAGGCCTGACAGCAGGTGCGACGGCAGAGGCTGCCAGGCCCTGGCCTCTCCCCACTGCGTTCACTGGATGCTCCCCAGGAAGGGGACAGCTGTGTGCCCAGGGTGGCCAACCTCCCACTCTGACTGTCCCTCAGGAGTCTGGAATAACAATCCGGAGGACGACTTCAGGATGCCCAATGGCTCCACCGTCCCCCCAGGGAGCTCTGAGGAGACGCTTTTCCACTACGGAATGACCTGTGAGTCTGGGCAGGGTCTCGGGGCAGAAGGGGCAGGTAAGGAGAGCCAGTGTGTTTAGGTCGTCCCCCTCAGCCCTGTAGGAAGCAGACCTCCATCCTCCCTAAGGTCCGAGGAATCTGTGCCCCCCCTCGGCCCCCCAGGACTGTCCCCTCAGGACCAGTGCACCTGCCTTTCTCTAGCTGGAGGAGAGAATGGGGTAGGTCGAGCGTCCTCTCTCACTGCAGCAGGCGTTTCCAGACTCAGAAGCTAGTAACCGCTGTTGCCCTGCACTCCCACCGCCCCGCTCCAGGCCACATAAAGTGAGGGGTAGGGGTGGACACAGAAGGAATAAGGCTGAGTGCCATGCCCGGTACCATCACGCTCTGTGTGTTACAGGGCAGATCAACGGGACAGGCCTCCTTGGCAAGAGGAATGACCAGCTGCCTTCCAACTTCACCCCTGTTTTCTACTCACAACTGCAAAACAGCTCCTGGGCTGAAGATGTGATCTCCAGCTGTAATGGAGACAGCTCATGCATCTATGACACCCTGGCCCTGCGCAACGCAAGCATCGGACTTCACACGAGGGCCGTCAGCAAAACCTACAAGCAGGTGAACGCCACCCTCAGTAAGTGGCCCGAGCCCCTGGGAGGCCTTTTCAGAGCAGAAGCAGATGAGGAGCTGCCCTTCCCTGACCCTGCTTTACCCTGTGCATCTGCATTCACTGAACAGATTCTTTTGCTCCTGTTATTCCTCTGCTCAGACCCTCCAGTGGCTTCCCCCGCTCTCTCCATCCTAGCAGTGGCCTTTGGCCCAGTTCGGCTTCTCAGAGCTCTTCTAGTGCTGGACCCCTTCCCAGCTCCCTGCACTCCAGCCTGCTCAGTCTGCCCCCCGCCATTTCTCAGAGCTCTTCTCCTAGTGCTGGACCCCTTCCCAGCTCCCTGCACTCCATCCTACTGCTGGACCCCTTCCCACCTCCCTCCACTCCAGCCCCGCAGGCTCCTCTGTGTTCCTCAAACACACCAGGCATGTGCGCTCAGCTCCCAGGCTTCACACGTGCTGTTCTCTTGCCTGAATGCCTTTTCCTTCCCTGGACAGCCACACGCTTGCCCCTCACCTCCTTTATGTCTTTATTCCAATTCCCCTCCTCAGCAAGGGCTCTCTTGGCCGCCCTGTCTAAAATGGCACATTCACCCACACTTCCTGTTTGCCTTCCCTGCTTTATTTTTTTCTCCTTAGCATTTATAATTACTCAACATATTTTATAATTTTCACAGGTATCTTTTTTATTATTCATTCATGACTGTATCCTCACTACCCAGAGCAATGCCAGCCACTTAGCTCAATAAATATTTGTTAAATGACAGATTGAATGGATGTGTGAACCAACTATGAAATGGAAATGGCAGGGCTCCGAGAAACAGCCCCGTGAAAAGGTTTCACTCCCTCTCTATTTCTGGACAAATGTGATGTGCGTTTCGATGTGACTCTCCAGGTTTTTTTCGTTTTCTTTCTTTTCTTTTCTTTTTTTTTTAAGATGGAGTTTCACTCTTGTTGCCCAGGCTGGAGTGCAGTGGCGTGATCTCGGCTCACGGCAACCTCTGCCTCCCGGGTTCAAGCTATTCTCCTGCTTCAGCCTCCTGAGTAGCTGGGATTACAGGTGCCCGTCACTACGCCTGACTAATTTTTGTATTTTTAGTAGAGACGGGGTTTCACCATGTTGGTCAGGCTGGTCTTGAACTCCCGACCTCAGGTGATCTGCCGGCCTCGGCCTCCCAAAGTGCTGGGATTACAGGCATGAGACACCACGCCCGGCACCCTTCAGGTTTTCAGCCCTTTGCCGAAGGTACAACTCTGTAACGGTCTAAACAAATCTGCTCTCGAATTCGCTTTTTGTCATACCCAGCATAGCACCATGTTCAGGAAAGAATCCGAAAGGAGCTCTTTTTGAGGAGGCTGGGGGAGAGAGAGAGGCTAAAGATTTGGCTAGGTGGGCAGTACAGTCCCAGCCTGCTGTGCGTCAGTCGAGAGCGGGTACACAGAATAATTCCTTCTTCCAGAGGTGGGGCACAGTCCTGGGAATGCCTCACACATATTAGATTTGAGAAAGAGAGGAGGCTGATAAAGCAGGAGACTGCCCTCCCTCGGAACCCCCATCCCCTCTTTGTGTTTCAGATCAGTACCCGCCCTCCATCAATGGTGGTCATGTGGTTGAAGCCTACAAGGGGCAGACCACGCTGATTCAGTACACCAGCAACGCTGAGGATGCCACCTTCACGCTCAGAGACAACTGGACTGACTTTAAGCTCTTTGGTAAGAATGTTTGGCTGGGGAGAGTGGGGAGGTGGGTAGGAATGAGGTCAGAGTCAAACTTTGGGAAATTTTGCATCGCTATACCCAGCAAAACTTGCCATCACTCTTTCATTTGAATATCCAGGACCAGCATTTCTGAGGAACGATACGTATAACTCAAATAGGTGCCCCCCAGTAAGTAGTAGTGACAGGCTTATGGTGATTTGGTCAGATAGGTAGAGTGAATGTGGGCACATAGAACTGATTCAAGGCTGGGCGTGGTGGCTCAGGCCTGTCATCCCAGCACTTTGGGAGGCCGACGCGGGTGGATCATCTGAGGTCAGGAGTTTAAGACCAGCCTGGCCAACACGGTGAAACCCCATCTCTACTAAAAAAACAAAAAAATAGCCAGGCATGGTGGCGGGTGCCTGTAATCCCAGCTCTTCGGGAGACTGAGGCAGAAGAATCGCTTGAACCTAGGAGGCAGATGTTGCAGTGAACTGAGATCGCGTCACTGCACTCCAGCCTGGGCAATAGAGCGAGACTCCATCTCAAAAAAAAAAAAAAAAACTGACTCAAAGATCATTTAATCTCAATCTGATCATACGCAGTCATCTTTAATCATTATGCATTCACCAAAGTATTAGAATAATCAAGTGCAACATTTAAAATGACCAATTTACAACATTTTTATATCTATTAAAGGAAGGATCTAATGTAGGACAAGACTTAAAGAAATATAAAAAATACTTTCATTTGGTACCTTTCTTGCTCTTTTTATGTCTGGTAACCGTGTTTACCTAGCTGTGTCTCTCCTTGTCTGATTTCCTGGGCTAGGACCCAGTAACGTACCATCGTTTCCTCTCCATAAAGGTGTTAGAGACCCTGAGCCCTGCATCCACGATCAGGGCCAAAGGGTCCCAGCACAAGGGATGCCGCTGCCTGTTGCCAGCACTAATTCTGTGGGTGACTGTTCTTGGCTAAACCAAAGCCCCAGGGGGCATATCTGCATTTCTTTACCTCTCTGCCTGACGTTCTTTCTCTCCGTGTGCCAGAAGGGACTGCTTTGCCCACATCCCTTTTGCCTCACATGCGTCCTCCCAAGTGTGAGACAATTGTGCCCCACGTGCGTCCTTCCAGGTGCAAGACAACGGCGTTGGGAGATTTTATTCTCCACGGGCTCCATCCCTGGAGGACGATGGTCTGGAAATTGCGTTCGTCTGTTCTCTGTCACTTCCTTTCAATCTGCTGTTCTAGGCTTTCCTATTTTCTTGAAAAGTGTAAGTTGGATCAGAAGATGTGTAGCAGTGTTTCACTACAGTGTGGTGTCTGAAGGGGGTGTTGGGAAAGGCCCAGGAAGTGGGGGGTGGGTGAGAAATCAGGGCAAAGGATGGGGCTGCTGTGAGAATGAAGCTGGTTTGGCTGGCAGCATAGCCTGGGGAGGTGCCTGGAGGATCCTGGCGTTGATCCTCCATCCCCCAGGATGTGCCATCCTGGTGCAAGCCCAGCGAGGGCTGCCCTTTGGGGTTTCTTCAGTGGGAAACTGCTTTTCCCTCTGTGGTGTCCCCCGTTACAATCAGTATGTTGGACTGGTGCCACCTCCTTCCAGCTGGGAGCGTGACCAGGATCACCCGATACCAGCCTTGCTCAGAGGAAATCACCAATGAGATTTGTCTGGGGAGTGGGGAGGTGGCCTGAGATGGGTGGGAGAAGCCCCGCATCAGCAATCAGGGTGTTGGATGAGGATGCATCAGACCACAGAGCTGAGGAGTCTCCCGGCTCTCAACGTTCTCATCTTCCCCGGGGCAGAGAATGGGACGTTGCTATGGACACCCAAGTCGTTGGAGCCATTCACTCTGGAGATTCTAGCGAGAAGTGCCAAGATTGGCTTGGCATCTGCACTCCAGCCCAGGACTGTGGTCTGCCATTGCAATGCAGAGAGCCAGTGTTTGTACAACCAGACCAGCAGGGTGGGCAACTCCTCCCTGGAGGTGAGTGTTGGGAGGCAGGTGAGGAGTTTCTGTGCCGAGGGGAGAGGAAACGGGAGTGGAACGGATGCTGTGATTCTGCCTCTGCTGGGTGTGTTGGTGTTGGGAGGTGGGTGGAGCAGATTCCAGTCTCAGGCCATAAACTCACATGGGAAGAAAGAGAACTTTCTGGCCGGGTGCAGGGGCTCATGCCTTTAATCCCAGCACTTTTGGAGGCTGAGGCAGGCGGATCACAAGGTCAGGAGATCGAGACCATCCTGACCAACATGGTGGAACCCCATCTCTACTAAAAATACAAAAATCAGCCGGGTGTGGTGGCGGGCGCCTGTAGTCCCAGCTACTTGGGAGGCTGAGGCAGGAGAATCGCTTGAACGCGAGAGGCAGAGGTTACAGTGAGCCAAGATTGCGCCACTGCACTCCAGCCTGGGCAACAGAGTGAGACTCCATCTCAAAGAGAAAGAATGAAAAGAAAGGAAAGAAAGAAGGAAGGAAAGAAAGGAAAGGAGAGACAGAAAGAAAAGAAAGAAAGAGAAAGAAGGAAGGAAGGAAGGAAGGAAGGAAAGAGAAAGAAAGGGGAAGGAAGGAAAAGAAAGAGAAAGAAAGAAAGAAACTTTATTGGAGAAAAAGAAAGAAGAAAGAAGGAAGGAAGGAAAGAAAGGGGAAGGAAGGGAAAGAAAGAGAGAAAAAGGAAGAGAGAAAGAAAAGAAAAGAAAGAGAAAGAAAGAAACTTGATCGCTTATAGTTCAACTGGACTTTTCTCTCCCACCTCCCCTCTGCCAGGTTGGCAGGAAGCCTCCACCTCAGTCTTTCTCACAGTGCCCAATGGTTTCCAGTTCCACAGCTCTGTGGCAAAGCTCAGCAGAGGGCCCTGCGGTGTGGGGTGGAAGGTGGTCATGGGGTCCCTGGGCATGAGTCCACACAGGTTTCCATCCCAGCTCTGCCCCACTTCCCCTTCAGACCCAGGGAGAGGCTCTGCTGCTTCTGTGCCTTGCTCAGACATAGGACACCTTTTACGAGGCCGCTTATGGTCCTGTCTGCCTAGAAGCACCCCACAGCCATTTCTCCCTAGGATGTCATCATCACGGTGCTGGGAAGAGAGCTGCTGGTCGCTCTATCTTGACACCTCCAAGCCCCTTTGCTTTCTCTTTTACTCTCTCCCTCTGGCTAAAAGAAACATCTTTTTCAGTTTGGAGAAATTACTTCTCCATGTTTCTAGCCAAGATACTTGGCCTAATTCCACGACTCTTGTCCTATCTGCTTTTTAGTTTTTATTTTTGGTTGTAAAGGAAGAGCCAGAAAGTGTTTATCTGGCAACACAAAACCACCTCCTTCACCCTTTACACACACACACGCACACACACATGCACACGCACACAGACACATACACATACACATCCTTCTGAAGCATGAGCAGAGAATGGGGACTTGAAAGGGATAGAGGTAGTGATGGTTGGTGGGGTGGGGGGTAGAAAAGGATAAAATACACAATGGGAAAAAGACAGATTAAAATCAATCTACTATTCTGGAGCTGCCCCGAGTTGCTTCAGTAAGGGAGTTAGAAAGGGGAGTGCAGGGAGCGTGGGGAGATATTGGAGCCACAGCCTTTGCTGGGCTGTTGTTCTGGTTGCTGTGTTTTCTCAGTACTTAGCAGGGAGGTTCCGTCTTCTTGGTTTGGGGGTCAGCAAGGGAGGTCAAAATGTCAGCTTATATGAAATCCAGTTTGCAGGCCACATAGAAGCCTGAGGCAGGTGGATTGCTTGGGCTCAGGACTTCGAGACCAGCCTGGGCAATATGTGAAGACGCTGTCTCTAATAAAAATCAAAAAATTAGCTGGGCATGGTGGCATATGCCTGTAATCCCAGCTATTTGGGAGGCTGAGGCACAAGAATTGCTTTAACTCAGGAGGGGGACATTGCAGTGAGCCGAGATCGAGACATTACACTGCAGCCTGGAAAACAGAACGAGACTGTCTCATAAAAAAAAGAAAAAGAAAAATACAAAAATTAGTGGGCATGGTAGTACATGCCTATAGTCCCAGCTCCTCAGGAGGCTGAGGTGGGAGGATGGCTTGAACCTGGGAGGTGGAGTTTGCAGTGAGCCGAGATCAAGACACTGAACTCCAGCCTGGGTGACATAGTGCGACCCTGTCTCAAAATAAATAAATAAGGAATCCAGTTTTCAAGCAACAGTACATACACACATACATGATACATACATTGATACATACATACATGATACACATACATGGATATATACATACATTGATACATACATGGATACATACATACATACATGGATACATGCATACATACATGATACATACATACATTGATACTTGCATACGATACATACATGCATGGATACATACACACATGGATACATACATACATGATACATACATTGATACATACGTGGATATATACGTGCATGGATATATACACACATGATACATATATACATACATGGATACATACATAGATACATGGATACATTCATTCATTCATTAATGCTTCAATCATTCACGCATCCCCTGTCTTACTCTAGAAAGGATTTCAGGCAAAGAGCTAGAGTGTGAGAGGGAAGAGGCTGAGATCCTGGTGCAGGGCCAGGCAAGGAGTCGGAGTAAATAATGAACCAGGGAGGCCAAATGGGCAGGACTACCGTGTGGCTTTAGGGCCTTGCAGCCCCAGGGCCTGGTCAAGAAGATACTCACCAGGTGCTGGTGGAGCTGAGACATGACTCAGGCAGGGTCCACGGGTTCCCAGGCCAAAGGGGTCAGTCAGAGACAGCCAGAAGCCCTTACCAGTTTGGTCTCCTGGCCGCCCGTGATCAGCAACCTTCCTCCAGATGGCCGGCTGCAAGTGTGACGGGGGCACCTTCGGCCGCTACTGCGAGCACTCCAAGGACGCCTGTGAGGAGCCGTGCTTCCCGAGTGTCCGCTGCATTCCTGGGAAGGGCTGCGAGGCCTGCCCTCCACACCTGACTGGGGATGGACGGCACTGTGCTGGTGAGCCGGGAACAGGGCCTGGAGGAGGGACTTCTGGGAGCAGCTCACAGCTCAAGGGTGTGGACAGCCAAAGGCAAACTATTTCTCTCCCTTCTCCGGCAAGCCTTTAGAATGCACAATCTAGGTAGGTAATCTAGGCAGGTATGGGAAATCTAGGCAGGTACGGGAAATCTAGGCAGGTATGGGAAATCTAGGCAGGTACGGGAAATCTAGGTAGGCCTGGAAAGGGGGTGGCAGATGGTGTGGTGCTGAAGGAGAAGAGGTTGTACAGGCATAGGGGAGGGGACGGGGCTAAGCATCCCTGAGGCATTGATGGGGGAAACCCTGGGCAAAAGACTGAAGATGGTCTGCCCAGGGGAGGAGACTTCAGCAGCGGCCAGGGAACCGGGCAAGCTGGCTCCTCGGGCTCCCTGGGGGTCTTCAGAGACACGAGGCCCAGGATCTCTGCATCTCACAAGTCAGGACGTTTGGAGGGGCTGGCGTGGGGATCCGGCAGCAAAGGTGCCTGATTTTCCCTTTGAGTCCTCCCAGCCACCTGTTCCTCCCGCTCTGAGCCATCAGAGTCTGATGAGGGAGATCACAGCAAGGCCTTTACCAAGCCCCCTTAGGCACCCAAATAAAATGTAGAGGTCACTGTGCCTTCAGAGCCGAGGCCAGAGTGGGTAGAACCACAGATTTTATAAACGCAGAAGAGGAGACGGAAGTGAGAGGCGAGGGCGTGAGGAAAGCCGGCTGGGGGCCCCTCCTCTGCCAGCCTTCAGGGTCCTTTCTGAAGCAGAAGGCCTGAGAAACACTCCAGTCCCTCTCTAGAAGTGGAAGAATACCTGCCTGGTCGAGGAAAGGGGTTGCCTTGCAGAGAAACGCCTGGAAAAGGGGGGAAGGATGGTTTGGGGTTCTGAGTGGCCCACAGCAGAACACTGGGGGAAAGAAAGCAGGCCTGTCCCAGAGCGGGTTTCCACGGGCTGGGCTCTCCCTCCGCTGCCCCAGTGCGCTGCTGCTGACCTCCCTGCTCACTCTGCAGCTCTGGGGAGCTCTCTCCTGTGTCGGAACCAGTCCTGCCCTGTGAATTACTGCTACAATCAAGGCCGCTGCTACATCTCCCAGACTCTGGGCTGCCAGCCCACGTGCACCTGCCCCCCGGCCTTCACCGATAGCCTCTGCTTCCTGGCTGGGAACAACTTCAGTCCAACTGTCCACCTAGGTACCGCCCTCTCACCCCCACGCTCCACCCAGGCCCCGCCCTCTCACCCCCACACTCTACCCAGGCCCCGCCCTCTCACCCCCACGCTCCACCCAAGCCCTGCCCTCTCACCTCCACGCTCTACCCAGGCCCCGCCCTCTCACCCCCACGCTCCACCCAGGCCCCACCCTCTCACCCCCACGCTCCACCCAGGCCCCACCCTCTCACCCCCACGCTCCACCCAGGCCCCACCCTCTCACCCCCACGCTCCACCCAGGCCCCACCCTCTCACCCCCACGCTCCACCCAGGCCCCGCCCTCTCACCCCCACGCTCCACCCAGGCCCCGCCCTCTCACCCGCACGCTCCACCCAGGCCCCGCCCTCTCACCCCCACGCTCCACCCAGGCCCCGCCCTCTCACCCCCACGCTCTACCCAGGCCCCGCCCTCTCACCCCCACGCTCCACCCAGGCCCCGCCCTCTCACCCCCACGCTCTACCCAGGCCCCGCCCTCTCACCCCCACGCTCCACCCAGGCCCCACCCTCTCTACCGCCACGCTCCACCCAGGCCCCGCCTTCTCACCCTGGCACTCCACCCAGGCCCCGCCCTCTCACCCCCACACTCCACCCAGGCCCCGCCCTCTCACCCCGGCACTCCACCCAGGCCCCACCCTCTCACCCCCACGCTCCACCCAGGCCCCACCCTCTCACCCCCACGCTCCACCCAGGCCCCGCCCTCTCACCGCCACACTCCACCCAGGCCCCGCCCTCTCACCCTCGCACCCCATCCAGGCCCCGCCCTCTCACCCTCACACCCCATCCAGGCTCCGCCTTCTTACCCCCGCACCCCACCCAGGCTCCGCCCTCTTACCCCTGCGCCCCACCCGGGCCCCGCCCTCTCACCTCCACACTCCTCCCACCTTTGGGGAATGGGATATGATAATGGGATGGGGAAGCTCTGGGGTCACAGGACAGCTCCGGATTTCTCTGGGATGGTGTAAGGTGCGGGCTGTAGGAGCTGGCGAGGGCAGCTGTCACAGCAAGGACCACGGGGCTGTGTGGCCTGTGGAGGAAGGACGGAGGCAGAGACTTCACAGCTGGCTCAGTGAGATGAGCGGCCGGAGGCCAGGGGCATAGTGGAGTGAGCGCTAGGGTGAGGGCCACTTCTCCGGTGTCTTCAGTGACCTGTCACTGTGGAATGGAGCCGTTGCCCTGGGCTGGCCCGACGGACTTCTTGGGTAAGTCTGGGTAAACCGTGGGGTGATGATACATTTGCTTCTCCCATCTCCAGAACCTCCCTTAAGAGTCATCCAGCTCTTGTTCAGTGAAGAGGAAAATGCCTCCATGGCAGAGGTCAACGCCTCGGTCAGTGCTGCAGGCCGCGCTCCGGGTGGGAGGGGACGCTTGGCGGGTTCAGGCGAGGGCGGAACCATCCCTGTGCGGCCTTCATCTTGTCATCCATCTGGATTCAATTGCCAGAGAAGGCCGGAGCCTGTTGCCCCATGGGAGGTGCAGGGCATTAGGAAGTGAGGAAGGCCGGGGACAGAAACCTCAGCTCACCACAAGCAGAGGCCAGGGTGCCAAGTCACCCCAGCCGAGACCTCTAAGCATCTCGGGTATGACCTGGAAGAAACCAAAGGACGTTTCACCTCCAGGGAGTCTTCCCTGACTTCCCAGAGGGAACTGGGTGCTCCCTGCTCTTGGCTTCCATGCCATACCCCAATCACAGGCAAAGTTGCACAACTGCCGAGTGTTTGAGGCTCTAGCATCCTGCACACCCAGAATCAAAACCTCTGCGCTGCCCCTCACTAGAGCAGGTATGTTAATTACACACATTATGTAACAGGTCATCTGTAAACACAGGGACAAGCATAGCACCTGAGTCAACAGGCTGTCTCACCGTTTAAATGATGTGCGTCAAGCATTTAGTACGGTGCCCGACACGCAAGTATTCAAACATTGTAATTGCTATTATTACTACTGCACACATAGCACTCCACACTCCCCACTCCCCACTCCCCACTTCCCACTCCACACTCCCCACTTCCCATTCCCACTCCCTACTTTCCACTCCCCACTCCCCACTCCACACTCCATACTCCACATTCCCCACTCCCTACTTCCCACTCCCCACTCCACACTCCCCACTCCCTACTTCCCACTCCCCACTCCACACTCCCCACTCCCTACTTCCCACTCCCCACTCCACACTCCCCACTCCCTACTTCCCACTCCATACTCCCCACTCCCTACTTCCCACTCCCTACTTCCCACTCCCCACTCCCCACTCCACAATCCCCATACTCCCCACTCCCTACTTCCCACTCCCCACTCCATACTCCCCACTCCACGCTCCCCACTCCCCACTCCCTGCTCCCCACTCCACACTCCCCACTCCCTGCTCCCCACTCCACACTCCCTACTTCCCACTCCCCACTCCCCACTCCACGTGGTAAAATCTGTTGACATTTGTCACCTGCACCAGACTATGCACTCTTTGAGTTTAGACTCCACCTAAGTCACCTTGACACCCACAGCCCCTGACCACCTCCTAGGTCTACTTAACCCATGTTCAGTATACTGTGGAGGGGTCATGAGTCATGCAGCAGAGGCGAGGCTGAGGAGGGGGACAGAATGGAAAACCCTTCACTCACAACAAACGTTATTAAGCAAGGACCCGCGACAGTCACTGGGCTAGGTTAGAGTGCGAGGATGCAGAGACGGTGAGGAATGTGCTGGGGTCCTGGGGCTCCCGTTCCAGGAGGAAACAGGGATGAATACACCCATCAAGGTGGGAGGGGGTCTCCCCTGGGGCTCCTGTTCCAGGAGGAAACAGGGATGAATACACCCATCAAGGTGGGAGGGGATCTCCCCTCTGGATGGGGCCTCACCCCCACCCGCCCATCCCCCATCCTGTCCTAGGTGGCATACATACTGGGGACCCTGGACATGCGGGCCTTTCTCCGCAACAGCCAAGTGAACCGAATGTAAGTGGGACTGTGTCCCCCTGAGCCCCCAGGTCCTCTTCCTCATCCCCCGCTCCCTGGCCCCCCTCACCGTCACCCTCCCACACAGCGATTCCCCAGCACCTGCCTCGGGAAGCCCCATTCAACACTGGATGGTCATCTCGGAGTTCCAGTACCGCCCTTGGGGCCCCGTCATCGACTTCCTGAACAACCAGCTGCTGGCTGCGGTAGTGGAGGCGTTCTTCTACCAGGTTCCACGGAGGAGGGAGGAGTCCAGGAACCATGTGGTCTTCCAGCCCATCTCCAGGGAAGACGTGTGGGATGTGACAGCCCGTGAGTCCATCCATTCCAGGGACAATGTGGGGGTCACTGCAGGGGGCGGGTAAACGGAGGTGCTTCCGCCCACACAAACAAGTTAGTTGAGTTTTTCTGTTTGCTTGGTTTTGAGAGAAAACGTGAACATTTTATCCAGCTTCCTTTTAGATTCAAGAGCAGGAGCAGCCAGCACTGCTAAGGCAGTCCCATGTATGCAGCTTCACAGAGCAAGTACTCAGCCAGGGCCTTGCTGACTGTGGCCGCTAATAAAACAGCAGCAATTTATTTTCATAACATTGCTAATAGTTTTCTTAAGATGCCATTGCACTTAAACATACACAAGGACACCCCCATCATGTCTGTCCTCCAGCTGCAGGCTATTAAGCTGGAGACTGGAGACTGGCCAGGGACAGAGGCAACTCTTCCCTGAAATGATGTGACCCTGTGCAACCACCTTCCCCAGGCCAGGCCAGGCCTCAACACCCCCCAGCACCTTCTCCAGGCCAGGCCAGGCCTCAACACCCCCCAGCACCTTCCCCAGGCCAGGCCTCAACACCCCTCAGCACCTTCCCCAGGCGAGGCCTCAACACCCCCAAGCACCTTCCCCAGGCCAGGCCAGGCCTCAACACCCCCCAGCACCTTCCCCAGGCCAGGCCTCAACACCCCTAAGCACCTTCCCCAGGCCAGGCCAGGCCTCAACACCCCCCAGCACCTTCCCCAGGCCAGGCCTCAACGCTCCTCAGCACCTTCCCCAGGCGAGGCCTCAATACCCCCAAGCACCTTCCCCAAGCCAGGCCAGGCCTCAACACCCCCCAGCACCTTCCCCAGGCCAGGCCTCAACACCCCCAAGCACCTTCCCCAAGCCAGGCCAGGCCTCAACACCCCCAAGCACCTTCCCCAGGCCAGGCCAGGCCTCAGCACCCCTGAGCACCTTCGCCAGGCCAGGCCAGGCCTCAGCACCCCCGAGCACCTTCCCCAGGCCAGGCCTCAGCACCCCCATCTGAAAATGAGATGAGATTTCTGAGCCCCCTTTCAGTGCTGACAGCCCCTGGTTCTCCTGGAACAGGTATAAGTTGGCAAGCTTGTCAGAGTAACAAACGAATAACACATCCTATTTTCTGTATAGGGCAGAGAATAGGGCAGTGGCCACCCCAAACACAACAGAAAGTGCTGTTTTACTTGGGTCTGGGACCAAGCAAGAGCTTCTCCTAGAATGCAGGCTAAGCCTGCTCTCTCCTGGAGCAGTGGGTGAAATCCCTCAGAACTACTGTATGTTGGGGAGTTGGGGTAGGAGGCCCAGGGAGGCAAACCCTGACTATGCAATTAAGGAAAACCTATAATTTTTATTATACAAGTATCCTGTGTTTATTGCAGAAACTTTAGGAAACACAAATTTAACAAAAAGAAAAGAGGGAAAAAACCCTGTAATCCCAATCCCCAGAGAGACAACAATATTTTGTACATATCCTTCTGAACTTTCATTTATGCCTAAGAACTTCACACATCGATTTTTTATTGAAGGATCAAATCATTCCTAATGTTTGATAACCTCCTCGTTAAACATTTGTGAACAGATTATCTCATATATTGTATCCATATTCCCATTTGACATATTATAATGGTAGGTTTGAATATAGTGTCATATTTTAAAATACATTAGAATAATCATTTCCATTTTTTGAGTGCTTACTGTGTGTCAGGCAGTGTACTGAGTACTGTGGACATATTACCTCATTTAAATCTCACAGCAGCATAAGTGCTATTATGATCATTTCCTTTTAAAGATAAGGAAACTGACACTGAAAGAGTTAAGGAATGTTCCCTGAATTACACATCTAGTTACTAGTAGAGTTTCAGTTTCAACCCAGGTCTGGCCACCTTCAAAGCATACGCTCTTTAGGAAAGCATTTTCCATAGAAAACTTTTTCCATAGGAAACTTTTTCCATAGGAACTGTCATCCCTTGGTAAGGATGTGCAGTTTATTTAACCCGACCCCACTTCTGAAACGTTGTTACTATTATCCACCACGCTGATCTGAATATGCAGGGGCATATGTATCTGTGCATCTCTCTAATTACTTCTCAGGAGAAACACCTGAAAAAGAATTCGTGGTTGAAAAGGTATTGATTTAGTGTTCATCAGTTGCTTTCTGTGTTAATCTATGTCCTTCCCGACAGTGAACGTGAGCACGCTGAAGGCTTACTTCAAATGCAATGGCTACAAGGGCTATGACCTGGTCTATAGCCCCCAGAGCGGCTTCACCTGCGTGTCCCCGTGCAGTAGAGGCTACTGTGACCATGGAGGCCAGTGCCAGCACCTGCCCAGTGGGCCCCGCTGCAGGTGCATAGGGCTGCGGCCAGGAGGTGGATGACAGTGCTGGGGAACCCAAGCTGGGCAAGACACCGCAAGGGGTCCAGAAATTAGGATGGCTCCCTTTGTAACGAGAAAGATCGGAGACCTGGGAAGAGGGGACAGTGGGAAGGGAGAGTTGTGAGTGCCTGCTCTGTGTGGAGAATATATTACAAACTCTGAAACCCAAAGGAGCCACAGGGGGTATTGAAACCATTTCGAAGATGAGAAAACTGCAGCTTAAAGATGACCGGGAACTTGCCCGGGGAGCCAGTAGGTTAAGCAGCAGGGCATGGTTTCCAAAGCCAAACATTTTTTATTTTTTGAGATGGAGTGTCATTCCGTCGCCCAGGCTGGAGTGCAGTGGCGTGATCTCGACTCACTGCAACCTCCACCTCCCGGGTTCACGCCATTCTCCTGCCTCAGCCTCCCGAGTAGCTGTGACTACAGGCGCGCACCACCACACCCAGCTGATTTTTGTATTTTTAGTAGAAACAAGGTTTCGCCATGTTGGCCAGGCTGGTCTCAAACTCCTGACCTCAGGTGATCCGCCCACCTCAGCCTCCCAAAGTGCTGAGATTACAGGCGTGAGGCCCAAAGTCGAACCCTCCCACCTGATCTGGCTGCTGCTTCCCTGCTGTCTCCTTGTGGGGAAGGAACCTGCAGTCCTGTGTCTAGGGCCAGCCCTGCCCCTCAGTCACGGGAGGCGCCTTTGCCCCTGCTCTCACCAGCAGTCCCGGGGTTCCGCTGGTGAACAGCGCAGGAAGCCGCGGCGCACGCAGGCCTGGTCTCCGCGCCCTCCGCCAGCTGCAGTTCCAGATCCGCCGAAGAAGGGGGTGGGCGGAGCGGGGGCGGGGCCCAGCTCTCCGGGCGGGGCGGGGCCGGGGCGGGGCTGTGACTGCGCATGCCCACTTGTGGCCAGTCGGCATCCCTGCTGCCCAGGCACAGCTGACTGCACGCGCAGCTGAATTCACTCCACGTTTTTGTTTTTGTTTTTGAGACGGGGTCTCTCTGTCCCCCAGGCTGGAGTGCAGTGTTGCAATCTCGGCTCACTGCAAGCTCCGCCTCCCGGGTTCAAGCGATTCTGCCTCAGCCTCCTGAGTAGCTGGGACTACAGGTGCGCGCCACCACGCCTGGCTAATTTTTGTATTTTTAGTAGAGATGGGGTTTTACCGTGTTGGCCAGTCTGGTCTTGAACTCCTGATCTCAAGTGATCCGCCCGCCTCAGCCTTTCAGAGTGCTGGGATTCCAGGCGTGAGCCACCAGGCCCGGCCCAGGCCCATGTTTTAAAGCCCACAGCTTCCTCTTGGCCCAGTGGCCTCACTTCAGAACGGCCTCAGGGCTGACTCAGCCTTTCTCTCCGGAGAGTGGGGCAAGCCCAGCCTCTCCTAGAGAACATCTTCCCCAGCGGAAGAGGCGGGGCTGGGAGGCTGAGCTCCCGCCTCTGACACGCTGTCTCTCTCTCGGTCCCCAGCTGTGTGTCCTTCTCCATCTACACGGCCTGGGGAGAGCACTGTGAGCACCTGAGCATGAAACTCGACGTGTTCTTCGGGATCTTCTTTGGGTCCCTGGGCGGCCTCTTGCTGCTGGGGGTCGGGGTGTTCGTGGTCCTGCGCTTCTGGAATTGCTCCAGGACCAGCTTCTCCTATCTCCTGCACTCAGCTGAGGCCTCGCCTTGAAGGGACAGCTGTGGTCTAGGCTACCTCAAGACCCACCCCATCCTCACCGCACACTTAAGGCGCCATTGCTTTTGGGAGACTGGAAAAGGGAAGGTGACTGAAGGCTGTCAGGATTCTACAAGGGGAGTGAATACTGGGACTCAAGACAAGACTATACCTTATCCATAGGCTCAGGTGCACAGGGGGAGGCCATAATGACAAGCATGGAGGGGTCCTCACGCAGACACCCCCACAGAAGGACACTGGCCTGTGCACGCGTGCGCGCACATACACACACACACACACACACACCAGAGTTCATAATGCAGTGATGGCCCTAAGTTAAGCAAAATATTTCTGCACACAAAACTCTCTGGTTTACTTCGAATTAAAGTCTATTTAATAAAGCTGTCTAACTTTTTGTGTCTTCAAAACCAGAGATTCTATTCCTGATTTTCTTCTGGTGGCCGAAGGGCTGGGCACAGGCTTCTCCCAACCATCCGAGGGCACAGTGTGTGGAGGTTAAGTGTTGGGCAGGCGGTGGAGCAGTGGGGCAGCTGGATCCAGTCCTAATCAGCCCGGTCACCCATGCTGGAAATCCTCAGTTGCTCCACCCTAACCTTGCTTCAGGCTCCACATCATCTTCTTCTTCCCCCACCCCAGCACAGGCCAAAGCTTCCCCTCTAAGGAGGAGGGCGAAAGAGATACCCCAAGATGGAGTGACCCAGACTCTCTCCCAGGACCCCTCCCCACCTGCCTGTCCATCAATTTCAAAAAGTCATAAAAGGATCAATGTACAGTGTGTTTTCCTGTCTGGTGGCTGTCCCCACCGCCTGTGTTTCATGGAAGAGGGATTAAACCATTTCAGCTCCCTTTCCAGGAACCAACTCAAGAAACATGCCACCACCCCACCCTTAGATCTGGAGGACCCGATCCCTAATACCTTCTCTGTCCTTTCCTGGACCCCAGATGGAGTCTTCTGAGGTTCTCCATCCCACAGCCCTTCAGCCCTACCCTGCCTCCACTTGTCCCCGGCAACCTGATCAGCTTCCACATAATCCTCTCAGCAGGCAGGACTTTTACACCTATCTGGTGTAACAACTCCAATACCATTGGTCCCCAATTCCTGTGTCTAGAAAATCTCAATTCCAACTTTATGCAGAAACTAGGTAGCTGCCTCTTAGTTCTAAATCCCAAATCCCTGAAGAGAGAATCTGACTGGTCCAATTTACATCAGTTGTTTATGCCTGGTCCAATAAAATGCAGTCATGGGGTCAGAAAGGAAGTCACATGGTGCAAAGCAGGTGTTCAAGCTCACTCTTGCGGGTGGGTAAGTGCTGTTGAAGGAAGCTCCCAAAGGAATATCTTTGGTTGGGCACAGTGGCTCACGCCTGTAATCCCAACACTTTGGGAGGCTGAGGCGGGCGGATCACTTGAGGCCAAGAGTTTGAGACCAGCTTGGCCGACATGGTGAAATGCTGTCTCTACTAAAAATACAAAAATTAGCTGGGCATGGTGGCACGTGCCTGTAATCCCAGCTACTCAGGAGGCTGAGGCAGGAGACTCTCTTGAACCCAGGAGGCAGAGGTTGCAGTGAGCTGAGATCATGCCACTGCACTCCAGCCTGGGTGACAGAGCAAGACTGTCTCAAATATGTATGTGTATATATATATAAATACATATGATCTTTGTGTTAGTCAGGGTTCCCTAGAGGGACAGGACTAATAGGATAGATGTATATATAAAGGGGAGTTTATGAAGGAGTATCGACTCACACAATCACAAGGTGAGGTCCACAATAGGCCGTCTGCAAGCTGAGAAGCAGGGAAGCTAGTCTGAATCCCAAGATCTCAAAAGTACGGAAGCCGACAGTGCAGCCTCAAGTCTGTGGCCGAAGGCCCGAGAGCCCCTGGCAAACCACCAGTGTAAGTCCAAGAGTCCAAAAGCTGAAGAACTTGAAGTCCGATGTTCGAGGGCAGGAAGCATCTACCACGGGGGAAAGATGAAGGCTGGAAGACTCAGCCAGTGTAATCCCTCCATGTTCCTCTGCCTGCTTTATTTCTAGCTACACTGGCAGCTGATTAGATTGTGTCTACCCAGATTGAGAGTGGGTCTGCCTCTCCCAGTCCACTGATTCAAATATTAGTCTCCGTTGCCAAGACCCTCACAGAGATACACCCAGGAACAATACTTTGTGTCCTTCAGTCCAATCAGGTTGACACTCAATATTAACCATCACAGTCTTTGATCTGAGCAGACTCCAAACTGTCTACGTTATATGGAGAATGACTTCTCCCAATGGGTGATGCCACTCTCCTATGTACAAAGCTGTAGCTTTACCCTCATATGCCCCAAAGTAGAATGTAATGAAGTCTCCATACGAAACCATAGTCACAACATTCATTTATCAAGAAGTAAGCACACAGCATAGATGACTTCGCTGGTGAATTTTACCAAATATTTAAGGGAAAATAATACCTATTTTCTGCAATCTTTTCTAGAAGACAGAAGCAGCAGGAATACTTCCTAAGTCATTTGTCAGTGTCACCCTAATACCAAAACCAGACAAAACCATTACAAGACGACTGACTATAGACCAATATCTCTCACATAGATGCAAAAATTACCAACCAAATATTAGCAAATTGAGTTCAACAATACGTAAAAAGAATTATAGGCCATCACCAATAGGGATTTATCCCAGGTATGCAAGACTGGTTCAATATTCAAAAATCAGCTAATGTAATCTGTTACATCAACAAGCTAGAGAAGAAAAATATTCAAAAATCAGCTAATGCAATCCGTTATGTCAACAGGCTAGAGATGAAAAATCACAGGATCATATCAGTGGATGTAGGAAAGGCATTTGACAAAATCCAACCCTGCTCATTATTTTAAAAAAAGAAAAAAACTCTCAGTAAATTAGAAATAGGAACTTCCTCAACTTGATAAAGGATATCTACAAAAACTGAGCTGGGCCCAGTGGCTCATGCCTATAATCCCAGCACTTTGGGAGGCTGAGGCGGGCGGATCACAAGATTAGGAGTTCGAGACCAGCCTGGCCAATATGGTGAAACCCTGTTTCTATTAAAAATACAAAGATTAGCCAGGCATGGTGGTCAGTGCCTGTAGTCCCAGCTACTCGGGAGGCTGAGGCAGGAGAATCGCTTGAACCCCAGAGGCGGAGGTTGCAGTGAGCTGAGAACGCACCACTGCACTCCAGCCTGGGCGAACAGTTGGAGGACTGATATCACCTGACTTCAAGGCTTACTCTAAAGCTATAGTCATGAAAACCGCATGATACTGGCAAAAGAATAGACAAATAGATCAATGGGACAGAATAGAGAGCCCAGAATATTAAAAGTAATATTTCTAATCGACCTGTATAAATGTGTCAACTGATCTTTGACAAAGGAGCAGAGGCTATGCAATGGAGCAGAGATAGTGTTTACAACAAACGATACTGGGACAACTGGACATTCACATGCAAAAAAATAAATATATTTATATATAGACACAGACCTTATACCTTTCATAAAAACTCAGAATGAATCATAAACCTCAATAAAATGAAAATGAAAAACTGAAAGACCCAAGAAAATAACATAGGAGAAAATCTAAATGACCTTGGGGATGGTGATGACTTCTTAGATACAATACCAAGGGCATGATCCATGAAGGAAATAATTGATGAGCTGAACTTCATTAACATTAAAAACTTCCTCTCTGTGAAAGACAATGGCAAGAGAATGAAAATATTTGCAAAAGTCCCATCTGATTAAAGACTGTTATCTAAAAATACACAAAGAGCCAGGTGCACTGGCTCACACCTGAAATCCCAGCACTTTGGGAGGCTGAGGTAGGCGGATCACTTGAGGTCAGGCATTTGAGAACAGCCTGGCCAACATGGGGAAACCCTGTCTCTATTAAAAATACAAAAATTAGCTGGGTGTGGTGGTGCATGCCTGTAATCCCAGCTACTCGGAAGGCCGAGGCAGGAGAATCGCTTGAACCCGGGAGGCGGAGATTGCAGTGAACTGAGATTGCACCACTGCACGTCAGCCTAGGCAAAAGAGTGAGATTCTGTCTCAAAAAATAATAATATTTAATTAATTAAATATACAAATAACTCTTACAACTCAACAATAAGAAAATGAACAACCCAATTTTTTAAATGGGTAAAAAAACTGAACATACATATCACCAAAGAAGGTATTCACATGGCACATAAGCATCTAAAAAGACGTTCAACATCATGTCCTTAGGGAACTGCAAACATCGCACAACCAATACACACCTGTTAGAATGACCACAATTGCCAGGCATTGTGGCTCACACCTGTACTCCCAGCACTTTGGGAGACTGAAGCAGGAGGATGACTTGAGCCCAGGAGTTTGAGACCAGTCTGGGCAACAAAGCAAGATCCCATCTCTACAAAATATTAAAAAATTATATGAGCATGGTAGCAGGTGACTGTGGTCCCAGCTACTCTGGAGGCTGAGGTGGGAGGATTGCTTGAGCCCAGGAGGTTGAGGCTGCAGTGAGGCATGATCCAGCCTGTACCCCAGCCTGAGCAACACAGTGAGACCCTGTCTCAAAAGAAAAAGAAAAAGAAAAAAAGAATGACCAAAATCCACAGCATTGAAAACTTCAAATGCTGTTCAGGATGTGAAGCAACAAGAACTCTCCTTCATTACTGGTGGGAAGGCAACATGGTACAACCACTTTGGAAGACAATTCGGTAGTTTATTTTTTTATTTTTCTTGAGACGGAGTTTCACCCTGTCACCCAGGCTGGAGTGCAGTGGCGTGATCTCGGCTCACTGCAAGCTCTGCCTCCTGGGTTCACGCGATTCTCCTGCCTCAGTCTCCCGAGTAGCTGGAACTACAGGTGCCCGCAATTTGGCAGTTTCTTACCAAACCAAACCATACTCTTACTATGCAGTCCAGCAATCACACTCCTTGGTATTTACCCAAAGGGATGGAAAATGTTTTTGTCCACACGAAAACCTGCACATGGAGATTTATAGCAGCTTTATTCATAATTTATAGCAGCTTTATTCATAATTGCCAAAACTTGGAAGCAATCAAGATGCCCTTCAGCAGGTGAATGGGTAAATAATCTATGGTACATTCAGACGATGGAATATTATTCAGTGCTAAAATGAAATGAACTATACAGCTATGAAAATACATACAGAAAACTTAAATGCATATACTATGTGAAAGAAGAGAATCTGAAAAGGCTACTTACCTCATGATTGCAATTATATGGTATTCTGGAAACGGTAAAATTATGGAGACAGTAAAAAGATCAGTGGTTGCCAGGCGTTAGGGATGAATAAGTGAAGCACAGAGGATTTTTAGGGCACTGAAACTACTTATTTTTCTGTATGATGCTACAATGGCAGAAACATTTATTTTATTTTATTTTTTGAGATGCAGTCTCGCTCTATCGCCCAGGATGGAGTGCAGTGGTATGATCTCGACTCACTGCAACCTCTGCCTCCCAGGCTCAAGCGATTCTCCTGCCTCAGCTTTCCAACTAGCTCCTCAGTCTTCCAAGTAGCTGAGACTACAGGTGTGCGTCATCACACCCAGCTAATTTTTGTATTTTTAGTAGAGATGGGTTTCGCCATGTTGGCCAGGCTGGTCTTGAACTCCTGACCCCAAGAGATCCACCTGCCTCGGCCTCCCAAACTGCTGGGATTACAGGCATGAACCACCGCGCCCGACCAGCCGATACATTGTTGAATAGAGAATGAATGTCCAACGCCAAAAATGAACTGTAAACTCTGGACTTTGATGAGGATATGCTGACGTGGACGCATGGACTGTCACACATGTGCCCCCCGTGCAGGGTGTTGATGGTGGGGGAAGCTGGGCGTATGGATATGTGTGTGTGGCAGGGGGTATATGGGAACTTTCTGTATTTTCCACTCAGGAAAATTTTGCTGTGAACCTAAAACTGCTTTAAAAAGTAAATTTTATTATTTAAAAGATGATTTTAAAATTAATATATTTAAATTTTTAAAAGAATTAAGCACACATTGTACTGAGGGGGTGGCTAGGGAGTCAACCGTCCGTCAGTTGTGAGGAAGTGGAAGGCCAGCAGGCACGAAGGAACTGATGAGACAGCCCTCACCTGGCCGCCAGAATCCCACTTCCGTGAGGACTTCGTCATGTGACTCAGAGTCGGAGCCAGCAGGAGGCCCAAAAGCTACGACTCACCCGAAACCCACCAGGGACTATTGGCAAAGGATTCACCCGCCATGGAAGACGTGGGAGCGCTGTGGGCGCTGCGTGTCATCAACTGTGGAGATTGTGAAGGATTCACCCGCCATGGAAGACGTGGGAGCGCTGTGGGGGCCGCGTGTCATTAACTGTGGAGATTGTGAAGGATTCACCCGCCATGGAAGACGTGGGAGCGCTGCGGGGGCCGCGTGTCATCAACTGTGGAGATTGGGAAGGATTCACCCGCCATGGAAGACGTGGGAGCGCTGTGGGCGCCGGTGTCATTAACTGTGGAGATTGTGAAGGATTCACCCGCCATGGAAGACGTGGGAGCGCTGTGGGCGCTGCGTGTCATTAACTGTGGAGATTGTGAAGGATTCACCCGCCATGGAAGGCATGGGAGCGCTGTGGGCGCCGGTGTCATTAACTGTGGAGATTGTGAAGGATTCACCCGCCATGGAAGACGTGGGAGCGCTGTGGGCGCCGGTGTCATTAACTGTGGAGATTGGGAAAGGATTCACCCGCCATGGAAGACATGGGAGCGCTGTGGGGGCCGCGTGTCATCAACTGTGGAGATTGGGAAACCGGAAAGAGCAAAAGCAAAGTGGTGAGTGGGGAGCAGAGCTGCCCCAAACCCAAGGTCCGTCCTCCCGCGTCCACTTCCGACGCTGAGCAATGGAGGGAGCGGGAAGACAGTGTCTGTGTGTGATGGACAGCTCCTCCCGAGGCAGAGGAGAGGCCTGATGCGTGGGGGGAGGTTGAGAGCTTGATACGCTGAAGGAGACCCGCAAATTGGAGGGAAGAGAGGAGGCGGGGACCCTGGTGGGAGGCGATGCATTAAAAGTAGGGCTGTCTGGGCCAGGTGCGGTGGCTTACGCCTATAATCCCAGCACTTTGGGAGGCCGAGGCAGGCGGATCACCAGAGGTCAGGAGTTCAAGACCAGCCTGACCAACATGGTGAAACCCTGTCTCTACCAAAAATATAAAAAATTAGCTGGGCTTGGTGGCACACACCTGTAATCCCAGCTACTCGGGAGGCTGAGACAGGAGACTCCCTTGAACCCAGGAGGTGATGGTTGCAATGAGCCCAGTTGGCACCACTGCGCTCCAGCCTGGGAGACAGAGCGAGACTCGGTCTCAAATAAAATACAAACAAAAATAATAAAAGTAGGGCTGTCCGATTTAGCAAATGAAAATGTAGGAAGCTCAGCTTAAATTTCAGATTAACCACAAATAATTGTTTTAGTGTAAAGACATCCCATGAACTATTTGGAACATTCTTTTTTTTTTTTTTTTTGAGACAGAGTCTCACTCTGTCGCCCAGGCTGGAGTGCAGTGGCACAATCTCAGCTCACTGCAAGCTCCGCCTCCCAGGTTCATGCCATTCTCCTGCCTCAGCCTCCCGAGTAGCTGGGACTACAGGCGCTGCCACCACACCCAGCTAATTTGGAACATTCTTGTATATTTTTAAGTGTTCATCGTTTATCTGAGGTTCTCATTTAACTGGACGTCCTGTGTTTTCTTGGTGAGCCCAGTCAAAGCCACTGAGGCCCTGACTGCATGGGAGGAAGAGGCGTCCCAAGAAAGGAGAGGGCACCTGGGGACACCCTTCTCTAGCTGCCCCTTCATGAGTGGGACAGTTAGAAGGACAAGAACACAACCATCCATTTTCGTCAGCTCATTCCCTGGCTCCAAGTGGTCTGAATTCTGTCGCTTTGGCCCCTGGAATAAAAGAACTGACTGACCCTTCCCCGGGGTGCCAGGTGTGAGCTTGCTTGGAAGAAATAAGGGCGCAGACCCCCGTCCCCTGCTGGTGGCAGGCAGCCGGGACACCTTCAGTGGGCTCGGGAGTGGCAAAGGGAGCTCTCTGGGGCAAAGCTTGGCTAAAGACACAGACTCCCTTGCCCATTCTTCCCTGCTTCAAAGGAGCCTTCCAGAAACTCCCCGCAGGCCTGAAGTAAGTGGCTTAATGACTAGGATAATGAGTAACAGGTAACTGGCATGATACACACCTTTACGCATTTATTGGCACCAGAAAGTGACATGCTGTCCACTCATTAAAGTGTGGGGCACACCCATGGAATTTGTTTCCATTCAAATGCTTTGCATAATATGGTGGCCAATTCCCCTCACAAGGGATGAAGGCAGGACTGGCTATGGCAGAAGCTTCAGATGAGGTCTCTGGTCAGAGAAGTTCCACCTCACATTGTCTTCATCATTGCTATCTTCATCACTTCTGTGCCGTCTCAGAGCTCACGCCAAGTCACAGGTGACTTTAGACAGGCCATCTTGTTTAGGTCCACGCTTAAATTTGTCTTTATAAAACATGTGACATTTTTACCTCATATACACACACCTTTAGAATCTTAAATAGCTGGAGAGTTTTCTCCAGGCACTTCTGGCTCCTGTTGGTTTGGTAACATTACTCCTGCTAACTTTGGTCATCTCCAGTAATAGAGGTGTGCGCACACACACACGCACATACACACACATTTACACACACACACACATTCTCTTTCTTCCTCTTTATTGTTCCTCCCACCACCACATGCAATCATAATGATACATTTTAGTTCCCAAATGCTTCTAATTTGTTTTGTTGTTGTTGTTTTGAGACAGGGGCTCGCTCTGTCGCCAGGCTGGAGTGCAGTGATGCAATCTCTGCTCACGGCAACCTCCACTTCCCGGGTTCAAGTGATTCTCCTGCCTCAGCTTCCTGAGTAGTTGGGATTACAGCCACATGCCACCACACCCAGCTAATTTGTGTATTTTTAGTAGAGATAGGATTTCACCATGTTGCCTAAGTTGGTCTCAAACTTCTGGCCTCAAGTGATCTGCCCGCCTTGGCTTCTCAAAGTGTCGGGATTACAGGCGTGAGCCACCGCACCCAGCCTCTGATTTGTGTATCCCATATTTTACAGATTTTTTAAACTAGTCAAATTTTACATTTTTTTACTTCCAAAAATAACAATAATCAACATTATATGTACATATATGTCATGTACATATATGTGTGTACATGTGTCCTCATATGTAGTAATTAATATTACATGAGCCCCTGTATTAGGTATCACCAATTTGAGGAAGTACAAAGCAAGAGAAGAACAACTATTTAAGAATTGGGTTTATATAACAGTGGTGCTGTTGTCATTTTTGTCAACTGCTCTCCATTCATGCCTAATTATAGTGCAGCTTCAGAACAATTATATCATTAAATTTACATTTTGTGTGACTTCAATACCGAATGCCATTTTCTTAACTTTCAGAGCCCACTGAAAGTTTCAGGGCCATCTGCTTATGTGGCCCACCATTGTCCCAGTCACTCTGCAAACACATCAGTGCCCTCAGGTGGAGGGCTCCATGCTAGCTTCTGTGATGACAGAGGTGAATACTACTGACTGCTTGTCCTAGAGCACCTACAATGTAACAAACTTGTAAATAAAATAAGCACATTATTGTACAGCATGTTAAGTGTTATAACAGAAACACAAGTAAAGAGACCAGAAAATCAGCACCTCTGTAGGGAATCTGACAAAGTCATGGAGAGGTGCCACCTGAACTGGGCTTTGAGGAATGAATAGGAGTTTTCCAGGCAAAGGGACCAGGGGAAGAATCATGATGTGCAGACACTCCAGATGGAAGCAGGTGTGCCTGGGGTTAGCGAGCTGCTCCCTGTGCAAGGAGCACAGGATATGGAAGATGGGGCCACGACCTGGAGCTAAGGTAGTTGGCTGAGGCCGTATCATGAAGACCCTTGCATACCAAGGTGGGGATTTCATCCCGGAGGTAGGAACAGGAGTAGCTTTGATTTGGGAGAGGAAGGCTCTGAGATGGTATAAAAGGTAGCTTGGAGTTAAAAAAAATTTTTTTAGTTCCACTTTTAGAAAATAAGAGAAGATAAAATAATATTTCATGAACTTTTTTCCATCTTAATACATGTTTCAACAACGCTTCTGTAGCTTGCAAAAAATAACACTATAGTGTGTAAGCAAACTGTTACATAGGGAGATTTTAGGTTATTTGTGTTTCATTTTGTCTTTTTCATCTATTAGTTGTTATAAAAATTAGGCACGGATTCTTAATTACTTCCTTAAGATAAATCAGTCACGAAACTGCTGAGTTAAAGTGTGTACATTTTTCAGGCTTTAAATAAATCAGTTAAATTGTCCTCCAGAAAGGCTGTACCAATTTCTTTCCTCCTAGGAGTGTTTGAGAACGCCCGTTTGCCCAGCACCCAGTACGGATCAGTACAGACATGCAACAAGCAATTTCTCACTGTATTAATGGACCTGTTTTTGTTAGTGAAATCACACGTTCTTTTTCATTGCGGGAGTGGTGGTGGGAGGAGAGGACATTTGTATTTCCTCTTTTGTGAACTACCTGTTGCCCTTTATCCATTTTTCTACTGGTGTGTTCGCCTTTTTTTTTTTTTTTCTTGCTCTGTAAGAGTTCTCTATATTTAAGTGCATCCTGTTGTTGCTATATGCGGTATAAATAAGTTCTTTCAATTTATTATTTCTGTACATGTCTAACTTCGATCCCTGGGAGAAGAGACAGGTTTGAATCCTCCACGGCACGTAGCTCAGTCTATCTTCTGAGGCAGGTGCTCAACATATTTGCCAAGATGAGCGAATTATTTTTGTTCAAGCTACTTTATGAAACTCATTCTGCCCCACTCCAGAAATGGAAGGGATCCGTCAAACGCTCACACTCCCCTTGCTCACAGCAATGTCAACGTTGTCTCCTTGTTTCCTTCATTCATCTAACGAATGTTTACTGAGCCCCCGGCATGTGCCAGGTACTGTTCTTGGCACTAGGGAAACCGTAAAGGGCAAAACCTTTCATTCTAGTTGGGGGACACAGATAATAAAGAAAACAAATAAAATACGTATGATGTTCAACTGTGATCAGCACTGTAAAGTACATCAAAGTACAGAAGGGGAGACTGAATTTTTAAGCAGCATGGTCATGGCAGACCTTGCTGAGAAGGGACGTGAAGGTGGAGGTAGAGGGTTAGCCAAGTGGATATGCAGAGGAGGAGCAGACTGAGCAATGCACAGAAAGGTCCCAAGGCAAGAGCAGGCCCAGTGCATTCAAGGGACAAGAAAGACGTCAGTGTGGCTGTGGTGCAAATTAAGGAGGCAGGGGAGGGGTGCAGGTTCTGTATGGCTTTGTAGCCGTTGTCAGAACTCTGCTTTTCTTCTAAGTGAAATGGGAGGATTGGAGCAAGGAAGTGGTGTGGTCTGCCTTATGTTGTAAAAAGACAGCCCTGGCTGACATATTGGGACTAGACTGGGGTGGGGGCAGAGCTGGAAACAGGAAGACCCGTAGTAGTGCAGGTGAGAGATGACGGCATCGTGGACCATCTTGGTGGTAGCACTGGAGATGCTGAGGAGGGGCCAGATTCTGGGCACAGTTTGATGGCAGTAGAGCCAGCAGAATTTCCTGGTGCAACATGTGAGAGAGAGGAATAAAGAACAGTGCCGAGGATTTCGGCTTGAGCAACTGAAGGATGCAATTGACATTAACTGAGATGGGGAAGATGCAGGTGGGGCAGGTCCAGAGGAAGAGATCAGAACTTCGATTTTAGAAAAACACTAATAATAATAGCTGTATCTGTATATAAGGCTGGGCACAGGGGCTCATGCCTGTAATCCCAGCACTTTGTGAGTCTGAGACAGGAGGATTGCTTGAGCTCAGGAGATCGAGACCAACCTGGTCAACATGGTAAAGCCCCTTCTTTACAAAAAAAGTACAAAAATTAGCCAGGTGTGGTGGCGCATCTGTGGTCCCAGCTCCTCAGGAGGCTAAGATGGGAGGATCACTGGAGTCTGGGAGGTTAAGGCTGCAGTGTGCCATGGTCGTACCACTGCACTGCAGTTTGGGTGAGAGTGAGACCCTGTCTCTATTTTAAAAAATAAATCGTTGTATCTAAGAGGTGGGATTATAGGACATGTTTTCTTTCTCCTCTTCCCACTTCTTACTTTGCTTGGTCTTTGGAATTTTTCAAAATTTTGAAATCATAAACAAGTTTTACTTTTATTTTAAATTTATTTATTTATCTATTTATTTATTTATGAGACAGAGTCTTGCCCTTTCACCCAGGCTGGAGTGCAGCGGCGGGATCCTGGGTCACTGCAACCTCTGCTTCTCAGGTTCAAGCAATTCTCCTGCCTCAGCCTCCCGAGTAGCTAGGATTACAGGCCCCTGCCACCACACCCAGCTAATTTCTGTGTTTTTTGTAGAGACAGAGTTTCACCATGCTGGCCAGGTTGGTCTCAAACTCCTGACCTCTTGATCCGCCTGCCTCGGCCTCCCAAAGTGCTGGGATTACAGGCACAAGTCGCTGCACCCAGCCACTTTCATTTTATTTATTTTTTTTCATTTACTTTTTGGAGACAGGGTCTCACCTTGTCACCCAGGTTGCAGTGCAGAGGTGTGATCTCAGCTGACGGCAACCTCTGTCTCCCGGGTTCAAGTGATCCTCCCACCTCAGCCTCACGAGTACCTGGGAATACAGGTGTCCACAATTACACCCAGCTAACTTTTGTATTTTTCGTAGAGACAGGGCTTTGCCATGTTGTTCAGGCCAGTCTCAAACCCCTGAGCTCAAGTGATCCACCCACTCCAGCCTCCCAAAGTGCTGGTATTACAGGCATGAGCCAGTGTGCCTGACCAAGTTTTAATTATAATAAAAAGTAAACCATATTAATTTTTTAAAAAATAATAGCATGTAAGTTATAACATATAAGAAGAATAATTGAGGCTTGTGTCCAGAACTTGAAATTTAAATTTAGGTCAATTCCACATTCTCTGTGATCCCACCGCAGGCCAGACGCTCTGCTAGTTCAGGAGATACTGAGATGAACAAAGGTGGCCCCTGCCCTGCCACAGCGCCCTGTTCAACAGGCTCCAGGCCCGTCTCAGTAAATGCTATCATCAAAGTGCAAACCAAGACCTGGGGGAGTGGAAGGAGGAGGTGCAGTGAGAATATCCACAATCCCTCTACCGTAAAAACGGCGAAAGCATACAGATCAACAGACAACCTCTGGACCACGCTGAGTGAATTTTCATGCAGGATGGAAGCACACAGATGGCTGATCAGGTCTCTCTTTACTGAAACAGAACATGTGCCAAGGTGAGTCCAAGGACACCTCTGGGAACAGGTGAAGCCCCTCCCCGCATATATGCTCCGGTGGCCGTGAGCGAGGTCCTGTTGCCACATCTGGGGTCAGGGGCTTGGACCGGCTGCCCTTCACAGGAAACTTCTTGGTACCTCTCAGCACAGTAATGCATCTGCAGTCTGTTGGTGGGGGCCCAGGCCATGGGCAGCACCTTCTTTTGGCATACAGGACAGGCCTGGCTGCAGCTGATGTCTGTTAGCCTCTCCTGATGCGCAGTAAGGAGACCTGGAAGTGAGGCGCGTGGGCGTGGAGTTCCTGGCGGAGCTGGAGAACAAGGGAGCCAGGTGGTCCTTTCAGCCCCTCTGACCCATGAGCTCGCCATAGGCAGAGGACAGGAAGGGACAGTGGGGCAGAATGCATGTGATGGACGGCAACCCTTCCTGGGCCCTTTACATGCTGGACACAGGCTGGTGCTTCCCACACATTATGTCATCTAAACCTCACAGAAACCTTATAAAGCAGGTGTTATGATCCTCATTTTATAAGGGATCAAAGTCGCATAGAATAACTTATCCAAGACCACACAGTTGGGAACTAGAATTCACACCCAGATCTAGCTGGTTCCGACGCTCATTGTCTAATTCCTGAGCCCAAACCGTGGGCTGTCCCCGGACGAGAACTGACGCCCAACCCTACAGGGCCTGGTGCCTGCGCCTCAGCTGCCCGACCTGCTCCCGATCACCCAGTTTCTTTCCGATTCCTGAAATCATTTCCGGTTTGGGAGCGCAGACCTGAGACTCAAAACTGGCTTCCTGGCTAGATGCGGTGGCTCACGCCAATAATCCCAGTGCTTTGGGAAGCTGAGGCGGGTGGGTCATTTGATGTCAGGAGTTCAAGACCAACCTGACCAACATGGAGAAACCCCGTCTCTACTAAAAATACAAAAATTAGCCGGGAGTGCTGGTGGGCACCTGTAGTCCCAGGTACTCAGGAGACTGAGGCAGGAGAATTGCTTGAACCAGGGAGGCGGAGGTTGCAGTGAGCCGAGATCGCGCCATTGCACTCCATTGCACTCTGGACAACAGAGTGAGAATCTGTCTCAGGAAAAAGAAGAGAAAGAGAAAGAGAAAGAAAGAGAAAGAGAGAAAGGGAAAAAGAAAAAAACAAAACTGGCTTTCCAGCCAGGCGCAATGACTCATGCCTGTAATCCCAGCACTTTGGGAGGCTGAGGTGAGTGGATCACAAGGTCAAGAGTTCGAGACTAGCCTGGCCAAGATGGTGAAACCTGAAACCCCGTCTCTACTAAACATGTAAAAATTAGCCGGTTTGCTGGCGCGGGCTTGTAATCCCAGCTACTCGGGAGGCGGAGGCAGGAGAATGTCTTGAACCTGGGAGGTGGAGGTTGCAGTGAGCCGAGATCTCACCACTACACTCCAGCCTGGCGACAGAGCGAGACACAGTCTCAGAAAACAAAACAAAACAAAACAAAACAAAACAAACAACTGGCTTCCCTCTTCCACAAGGATTCACACTCGCTACTTTGATTGTCATGTGCCGGGAGCATTTGTCATTTATTTGGCCATCTGGGGTCGAATCTCCGTGCTATGTTTAGGGAACTCCTTGCGGTAGGAGTCTTGATGGGCCTCGCTGCCACTAAGAGAACTCCAAGGATGCAGATATCCCTTCTTCCCATCCCCTGGCACCTGGCTGTGGACTCACGGGAGCACAAGGGCTAAGCTCTGCCTATCAGATGTTCCTACTCAGGACTTTGGCTCTGGAGCAAAAAGTCCAGCGAGACAAAAAGGCAGCGAGAACCCGTGTGAACGTGTGCGCAGGCCGCATGACGCCCGTCGGCTGTGGCAGCGTCCAGTAGTGACTCACCAGCAAGAGGGACCGTGTCCCAGCCAGTGTGTCCCACTGTCTGGCCCCCAGAGCCCCCGCACTCCCCTGGGGGTCCTCCTGCCTATGTTCCGAGCCTGCTGTCCTGGCATTGCTTTGATTCTATGCACTCTGGGACCTGCCAACAAATCCCCCTTTTACTTATGACAGACAGAGGTTTTCTTTCGCCTGCAACAAAGGATCCCACTCTCCACAGACGTATCTTGCTTCCCTCTGCAAAGGGCAATCACTTCACCTGTCCAGCCCGGCTATGAACTCTACACCTGGCATGAGACCCCCAGCCAGCATCTCTGCCAGGTTTACCCTTGCAAGGGATGACAATAAGCCTGAGCCACTTTTAAGTGGTACGGCCCCCATTGACTGTGAGAGGTGCTAAATGCAAGCTTCGGGTACTGACAAGGGCACTGCCAAAGAGGCAATCCACGTTAGACTGTGTACCGGGCCTGTTTTCACTGGTCACGTTTGTGAGCAGAGCTTAGATACTTCCCGTCATGCCCCATCTGCTACTGTGTACCGCACAGCAGGAGAACCACCCGCCCCTCAGCGAGGCCAGGCCCGTGAAATCTGCACGGAGCTGACCCAGCCTAACCTTCCAACAGGCCACAGCATCCGCATCCCCGAGAGCCCAGGCCCCGGGATTTCAGCCACACCACCCCCTTCCCCGAGAGCCCAGGCCCCGGGATTTCAGCCACACCACCCCCTTCCCCGAGAGCCCAGGCCCCGGGATTTCACCATCGGAAGTTCTGTCCAGTGGGCTTCAGGAGAATTTTCCCAACTTGTACAAATGCCTCCCAATCTTGGTCCTCATCTAGGGTGTACATCTCTGGGGTTTTTCTGCCTAGCCTCCCTGTTTTCTTGGGGCTCGTCCTTCCTCTATGGGATCCTGATTGGGTTGTCAGTCGTGATGGCCCTTGCAGGCCACGGAGACCTGCCCTTCCCCGGATGACATGAAAATTTGGGGAGAGGGGCCCAGGCGTGGTGGCTCACACCTGTAATCCCAGCACTTTGGGAGGCCGAGACGGGCGGATCACGAGGTCAGGAGATCGAGACCATCCTGGCTAACACGGTGAAACCCCGTCTCTTCTAAAAAAATACAAAAAAATTAGCCGGGCGCGGTGGCAGCGCCTGTAGTCCCAGCTACTCGGGGGGGCTGAGGCAGGAGAATGGCGTGAACCCGGGAGGCGGAGCTTGCAGTGAGCCGAGGTCACACCACTGCACTCCAGCCTGGGCAACAGAGCGAGACTTCATCTCAAGAAAAAAAAAGAGAGAGAGAAGAAAAGAAAAGTTGGGGAGAGGGAAGTGCCTTGTGAATCTATGGCTAACAAAGCTGCCTTTTCATACATATAAAGAAAGACTCTGAAGAATGAAGGGAGTAGAGCTAAGACGGGGAGAGAAAGAGAAAATCCCCGTGATCACGTTTGAGTTGCCGGATCCAGCCATACTGAAGCTGAGGAGATGCTTCTAGGTTTCTCAGATCTTGCCTTTTTTTCTTTTTTTCATAAACTGCTCTGACTTGGGTTTCTGCCACTTACAACCAAGAGTCCTGCCTACCTCCCATCAATATCACTGACCTTCTCCTCAGGGGCCAGGGCCAAGCTTCCAAGGACCAGAAGAAATTGGGGGTTGGGCAGTCATGGGGGTTGGGCAGTCATGTGTCTACACTGCAGAGAAGGAAACGAAGAACTCGGAGAAGGCAGGCAGAAGCAAAGCCAGGCAGAGATCCTCCAATGCAGCTCCCAATTCTCTGTAAGAAACGAGACTCCCTTCCAAGTGCGGTAGCTGCTCTTCCGTGTCCCGCGGGTCTTCCCGGCAGCCCCTGCAAACCTCACGCCTTCCTCTACTCCCCTGGCCCAGAAAGTGTCCACTCACCTGCTGCATCAGCCTCTCTGCCACTCTGGGGTCACTGAGGTCTTCCGGGGAGGCCACACTCAGCCGCAGGAGGAGGAAACCTACATTTTCACCTGCAAATGGAGAACAGTAAGATGAAAATCAGGGCTGGGGGCGGTGGCTCACGCCTGTAATCCCAGTACTTTGGGAGGGCGAGGCAGGTGGATCACCTGAGGTCAGGAGTTCGAGACCAGCCTGGCCAGCATAGTAGAAACCCTGTCTCTACTAAAAATACAAAAATGAGCTGGGTGTGGTGGCTCACGCCTGTCATTCCAGCTACTCAGGAGGCTGAAGTGGGAGGATCATCTGAGCCCTGGAGGTGGAGGTTGCAGTGAGTCGAGATCATGCCACTGCACTCCAGACTGGGTGACAGAGTGAGACTCCATCTCAAAAAAAAAAAATGTCCTGTTTACTGCAGCGCTGTTTGTCTTAATGAAACACTAGAAACAACCTAAGAGTCCATCCATGCAGAACTGGCTAAACAAGTGATGGTAAAACAAAACAGGACGAAGAAAGAATAGCTTTCTGAAGGACAGGGAAGCAGGGAGGAGCTGACCAAGGGGGTGACATTTCAGTTATGCAAGATGAGTGAGTTCCAGCGACCTGCCCTGCTGTACCGTACCGTGGGTAACACTGTATCGCAGCATCTCAGAGCGCAGATCTCATGGTAAGTGTTCAAACCACAATAAACACAATTTTATTCACTGGTCAGTAAAACCAAGGCAATAAGCTTGGGCGCGGTGGCTCACCCCTGTAATCCCAGCACTTTGGGAGCCCGAGGCGGGCGGATCACCTGAGGTCAGGAGTTCAAGACCAGCCTGGCCAACATGGTGAAACCCCATCCCTACTAAAAATACAAAAATTAGCCAGTATGGTGGCACACGCCTGTAATTCCAGCTACTCGGGCGGCTGAGGCAGGAGAATCACTTGAACCCGGGAGGCAGAGATTGCGGTGAGCCGAGATTGCACCATTGCTCTCCAGCCTGGGCAACAAGAGCAAAACTCTGTCTCAAAAAAAGAAAAGAAAAGAAACAATCCCACAGGTTACACGTGTGAAGAGAACTGGCTGGGGGTACAGCCGGGGAGGAAGACATTTTATGATGTACCTTTTTATGCTAATCAGCCAATAATAAAGAAAGGTATTTTTCTTTCCAGGGCAGTTTAGCTACCATCTTTAACCCTATCAGATGCGGTCGTGTTACCCACCTCCTAAGGCTGTTTTGAAGGTTAAATAGAGGAGATAACATACACGAAGCTGGTGGCACTGCCTGGCATCACACTGCCTGGCATCAGAGAGAACGTTCAGCGGGGGCCAACGCTTACTGGGTGTGAAACATGTTTATATCACCCCTTTCTACAATACAAAAGATATTCAATAATATCCTTATTTATTGAGTGGCTGTGATTAATGTTTGTATTCCCACCTCCCCCAGAAAGGTGGGAGCAAGCTGTGGATACACAGAGATGAGGCCCAAGGGCAGAGTGACAGCAAGTGGAGGTGGAGGCTACAGGCTGGCCAGAAGCTGGACTGACCAAGCAGCCTCTGACAATGAACTCTCCCCTGAGAAGTCCCTGTTTGTTGCCTCAGAGATGTAGCTTTAAACTCCCAAGACTTTGCTGTATTTATTTGTTTGTTTGTTTGTTTGTTTTTGAGATGGAGTTTCACTCTCATCACCCAGGCTGGAGTGCAGCGGCGTGATCTCGGCTCACTTCAACCTCCACCTCCCGGGTTCAAGCGATTCTCCTGCCTCAGCCTCCCGAGTAGCTGGTATTACAGGCGTGCGCCACCACGCCCAGTTCATTTTCAAATTTTTAGTAGAGACGGGGTTTCACTATGTTGGCCAGGCTGGTCTTAAACTCCTAACCTCAGGTGATTTACCCTCCTCGGCCTCCCAAAGTGCTGGCGTTACAGGCGTGAGCCACCGCTCCCGGCCTGTACCTGTATTCATTTATTTTAGGTCACTATCTATGGCATAAATCCCAGGAAATGCATCCAGCGTGTCCCACTTTCATGGGGTCCCAGCCTGTCAGAGAACAGCAGCTTGGGCCTGATGCCTGCACGCTGCTCCTCTGTGTGGCTATGGCTGGAATAGAAGCTTCCAGAGCTGCTTAACAGTGAACTTCATAGAAGGTCAGAGCTGGACAGGACTTTGGTGCCCATCCCAACCCTCTCCAACTACAGGTGGGGAAACTGAGGCCCGGAGAGGGAGAGGGACTTGCCCAAGGTCACTCGGGTTGTTAGAGGCAGAGCTGAGACTGAAAACCGTTTCTCCAGACTTCCATCTCCACCTCTTTCCATACACAACCCTCCATCTGCCTTTTCCTGATTTCGCCAAGAACCACTAGAAGATCACGAAGCGGCAACATGAGGGGCAGGCTCTGAATAGGCTCCAGATCCTTCCTTCCTCTCCACTTCTCAAGCGCGGAGACGTCCTGGAAACTCCGCATCCCAAATCCCAAAGATCACCAGCAGGAGCCACTTACCTGCACTCACGTCTGTGGTCGGCCTCGTCCGAGCAGTGGTGGGCGTGGCTGTTGGGGGCTTCATTGGGGTCTTCGCTGAGGCTGTGGTCTTGGCTAAGGTGCTGTTCATCCCTCGGCTGCTGTTGGCTGTAGTCGGAGGGACAGAAGGAAGAGGGTCCCTGCTGGTGGGGAAGGGCCCCTTGGTTGTGACGTCTGCAGTCAGTGTCTCTGAAGGGGTGAAGTTCTTGATAATGGCTTTTGAGGGGCTGTAGGAGGAAGCACAGCCCCCAGCAAAGGAAGCTGTTTTGCCCACTGTTGACCCGGCCTCTGTGGAGACGAGAGCTGCCCCTGAGACTTTGATGTAACTTGGTGTCTCCACAGAGAGGGCTGAGGTTTCTTCCAGGGGACTCCCGCTAACTGTGGCCAGAGTTCCACTGAGGGTCGTGGCCCTGGGTGCTGTCACTTCTCTTTCTGTGGCGCTGTTGGTGGGGAGTGGGGTCCCAACCGTGGCATCAGGTGCGGTTGACTCTGTGGTGCCGGCTGTGGACAGGGTCTCGGCAGAGGCTGTGGCCTCGGTGCTGTGTGGTTTTGCATCAGTGGAGTCAGGCAGAGCTGGTGGATTGGAGGTGGGCGAGGCCTTCATCCCTTCCGTGGGGATGTGATCTGTGTCTGAGGCCCCAGGGATGCTGGAAGTCGTTGTTTCTGTTTCTGTGATGCTGCAATTGATAACCTTGATGTGGGTGACGGTCACCAGGGCTTCAGTGAGGAGAGCGATGTCAGATCCCAGGGACCATGAGGGGGTGATGGCTGGATGGGGGCCGTTGGAAGAGGCGCTGCTGTCTGAGGCCAGGCCCTTAGCTTCTGTGGAGGTGTGAGCCAATGTCAATATGTCCGTTGTGCGTGTCTTTGCCTCTTCAGAGCTATCATCGGTGCGAAGGGTGTCAAAGACGGCTTCCTTGGGATCACTGCCTGTGACGGTCTCCGCTGTGGTCATTCCAGGTCCCTCGGGGCTGCCAGTGGCGGCGGATGTCTCCGCAGAGGTGGCGATCAGCACCGTGCGGTCGGGAGGTGTTTCTGTGGAAGTCCTGGTCTCTGCTTCTGGAATGGGGCCGGCTGGGGTTAAGGACCTACAGGAGGTCTCAGTACTCAGAGTTCGAGTTTCCAGAGCGGCGTGGCCTGGTGCTGGAATCATAGCGGGCACTTCTGTGTCGTCCATTGTCATCGCAGCGTCTGCTCTGCGGCTGCTGGGGCCTGTGTTGGTTAAGATTGACTTGGTGAGCCTGGGTTCCAGTGGACTTCACGCAAGCGATTTCGTTTACACCCTGGGCACTTCTGGGAGGAGGGTGGGGAGGGGAAGTGCTGTTACCTCCTTTTTCATCTACATAAGCGAACAAGAAAGAGGCAGTCCTGGGAAGCCCAGGCCCATGTGGCAGCCACAGAGCTGGGGTTGCCATGACTGGCGTCCTCTGAAGCCCTGACAACTCACTAGGGGCCAGCAAGCCCCGGGATCTGCTGGCTCTCGGCCTGCGTCTTTAACAGGGGATGAGTGGGGCCAGCGTCCACCTTCCAGGGTAAGCCAAGAAGGCAGAGCAGCGTCCAGGACTCGCAGAGCTTTCTGAACCTGTGTCCCCTTCCCCGGCCACTTTTCTCATCCAACACATACCTCCCCACGGAAGTCAAAACCCTTCAAAGATGAGAAAGGCCTTTCGGGGTGGCTGGGTGGACCGAAGGGAGGAACCTCCAGAGACAGGGTGGGCAGTGCTGCTGCCAAAGCGAGGGGGCCGGCAGAGTCCTTGGGGCTCCGGCAAGGGAAACAGGGTGCCCCACCCTGCCAAGGCCCCTCCTGAATGAGGCTGAGAACTGCAGGGTTGGAGCCCGGGAACCACAGAAACTGTGGCCAGGCATTTTCCACAGGACACAGGGAGCCAGCTCAGGCAAAACCTAGCCTTTCAGAGAGCGGCTGCTGGCACTTCTGCCTAGAGCAGAGGCCTGTTCCCTTGACTGGCCCTGAGGTGGGAGGAGCGGGGGCCCCGAGGAAGGCCACGGTAGGATATTTTCCCCAGAGACAGGATCTTGCTTTGTTGCCCAGGCAGGTCTTGAATTCCTGGGCTCAAGTGATCCTCCTGCCCCAGCCTCTTGAGTAGTTTACTGCAAGATCTTTTCTGGCCTGAGGAAGGGGGGGCCCTCTCCTGTCTGCAGGGAGATGGGGCTCTCCCTGGGAGTGGGCCAAGGAGCCTCTTGGAGAGGGTTTCTAGATTTAGCAAATAAAAATATAGGGTACTCAGTTAAATTTGAACTTGCATTTCAGATAAATGCAAGTTTATCTGAATAACTTTTTAGCATATTTCTCATGCAATATTGGCTACATACTTACACTAAAAAAAAAAAAAAAAATTGTTACCTGAAATTCAAATGTAACTGGATGCCCTGTGTTTTATGTAGTAATCCCAGTCGTGGAAGGAAAAGGATCAAATACAAACCCCCTCATTTCTCTGAGCCTTCTTGGTCCAGCCCACACAGCTAGAAGCCCAAAGGTGGCACTCTTGGAGTCTGACCTCCCCTGGCACATGGTTTGAGATAGTCTTTACCCAGCTCCACTGGTCCAAAAGTAGCCCATAGACCCCCAAAGAGGCCTAGAACCTCTCCCCAGGGCATCAGGACGGGGCCCCAGGTCCCCGCTGGCTGTCCTGTGGACCTCAGGGAATGACAAGGCAGCTCCTTGGTTGCAGCTGCCGCTGTGCTGCCCACTGCTGGCTCTGGGGCCGGATGACTCGGCCTCCTACTAGCCCGGCCAGTCTCTAGACCCCTCCCAGCCTCCATGTCCTCACCTGAGTAAACAGGGTCACAATACCTGCCTTGCCAAGGTGGTGAGGACCAGCGGAGAAGGTGAAAGGGAAAACCCTTATATTCCAAAGCCCACAAGGTAAGCATCCCTCCCCCATGGAGTCCTCTCCCCGGCCACCTGAAAGCACGCACAGTCGATGTGACTATAGTGAGGAGTACGGGCTGCACCCCCAGGCAGCGGGCGAGTCCTGGGCACCCACTGCCACCACTGGTCCATTGCAGCCCAGCTGCACACACAAATCTCACTTTGCAGGAACTGTTCCTCTGCCTTCATAATACAGTTTCTTCTCCCCACTTCAAGGCCTGAGATCATTTCTCTGAGCCTTCTTGGTCCAGCCCACACAGCTGGAAGCCCAGAGTGGTGCCCTTGGAGCCTGACTTCCCCTGGCACATTTTCCAGCTTCTCCAGGAGCCCCGGGGTGTCAGTTTTGCTGTGAAACCTCCTCATGCTCCCCAAGCCCACAGCCTTTTGGGTCCGGAGGGTCTTCTCAAATACAGCAAAGCCCGGCCCAGCCCCTCGGGAGCTCTGGAACACTGCGGCTCTCCTGGTACCATCTTCCAATCTGGTGGAGAGGAAAGCAGGTGGACTGGGGACCCTGAGTTGGAGAACCTGCTCTCTGCCCTGTGACCCTGGCCAAGTCTCTCAGCTCCAAGCCTGCATTTCTGCATCCGTAAGGTGGAGCTAACGGGACATGTGCACACCAGGCCACGGTGAGCACAGGCAGGAGGCCGAGGCGTGCAGTGCTCAGGCCTGTGTGGAGTCAGATCCTGGCTCCGAGGAGGAGTCACTGGGTCCCCAGAAGCACAGTGGCCTCATCCTTAAAGCAGTGGAGTCGGGGGTGGTCAGAGCAGGGTCATCTTGTAGGGCCATTGTGAGAGTTAAAAATATAATGTATGATAATGATGCATCAGAGTAGGTTCCTCAGTCCTAACAAACGTGCCACTCTGGTGGGGGATGTTGATGATGGGGGAGGCTGTAAGTGGTGGGGATGGGAACTCGATACTCTCTGCTCAAGTTTTTTGTTTTTTTGTTTTTTTTTTTAAACAGTTTCACTCTGTTGCCCAGGTTGGAGTGCAGTGGCGTGATCTTGGCTCGCTGCAACCTCCACCTCCCAGGTTCAAGCAATTCTCCTGCCTCAGCCTCCTGAGTAGCTGGGATTACAGGCAGCTGCTACCACATCCCGCTAATTTTGTATTTTTAGTAGGGACGGGGTTTCTCCATGTTGGTCAGGCTGGTCTCAAACTCCTGACCTCAGGTGATCTGCCCGCCTTGGCCTCCCAAAATGCTGGGATTACAGGTGTGAGCCACTGCACCCGGCCTCTCCACTCAAGGTTTAGAGCAAACCTAGAACTGCTCTAAAATAAAATAAAGCCGGGCGCGGTGGCTCACGCCTGTAATCCCAGCGCTTTGGGAGGCCGAGGCGGGCGGATCACAAGGTCAGGAGATCGAGACCACGGTGAAACCCCGTCTCTACTAAAAATACAAAAAATTAGCCGGGCGCAGTTGTGGGCGCCTGTAGTCCCAGCTACTCGGGAGGCTGAGGCAGGAGAATGGCGTGAACCCGGGAGGCGGAGCTTGCAGTGAGCCGAGATCGCGCCACTGCACTCCAGCCTGGGCGACAGAGCGAGACTCCGTCTCAAAAAATAAAATAAAATAAAATAAAATAAAATAATAAAATAAAATAAAACAAATCCCCCCCTTTTTTAATGTATGTGATGAGTTTGGCACAGCTCCTATTAACGACAGGTCAGGGTTCCTTCCCATCTTTCACAAAAGCCCTGCCTCTCAGCATCCACCCTTCCCAAGCAGTTTGTGGTAGTCGGACTTTTCACTCGGAATCTGTATTTTGAAGGAAATCCATGCCAGGTAATAAACTTGGAGGAGTCCGAATCTTGTTGAGCCACATTCTTCAGCTTTCTGCACAATGATTGCCAGCTGGCACCTCCCTGCACCCACCTCCCCACCCCACTCACTCTCCACGTTCATAAAGGCAGACTCTCAGCCACCTCTCACCATGGCAGCGCCAGGCAGGCTTACACTCACACACCGCCATCCGCACACTCTTTATCATCAACGATGGCACTTCACAGGTAGCACTGTGGTTCCTTGTCACCAACCCAAGAGAGCCTGCCCTTGCCCACACTGAAATTCACTCCCAGAGCCCCACGAGGGGGGAGGCCCACCAGCCCCTCTGGCCTCCTTACCTGCAGAGATCTCAGACACCGCAACCTCCCAGCAGAAGAAGAAAAGGGGCAGAGCCAGACCCCAGAGAGAGCCCATCCTAGCCGGCCACCGCCGCTGCAGAACTGCTGGCCGTCTCACGGGTACCTTTTCCTGCTTCCTCAAGCCAGGGAGGAGGGGCCGCCTCCTGCCGAGGTGTGTGACTGGCTAGTTGCCAGGATGTGGCCACACAAATGTGCAGGCTGAGGGCTGGCAGGTTGAGGCTGTCAGCAAGCTGACCCCCTGCCTTGCTTGCCCAGTAAACACTCCGCTGAAATTTGATTTGAAGATGTGGAATCACTAGCTTTTTTTTTGTTTGTTTGTTTTTGAGATGGAGTCTCGCCCTGTCGCCCAGGCTGGAGTGTACAGCAGTGAGATCTCAGCTCACTGAAACCTCTTCCTCCTGGGTTCAAGCGATTCTCCTGCCTCAGCCGCCCGAGCAGTTGGGATTACAGGCGCCGCCACCACGCCCAGCTAATTTTCGTATTTATGGTAGAGACGGGGTTTCACCGTGCTGGCTAGGCTTGTCTTGAACTCCTGACCTCAGGCGATTCGCCCGCCTTGGCCTCCCAAAGTGCTGGGATGACAGGCCTGAGCCACCGCGCCCGGCCAAATCACTTCCACAGTGACGCTGACCCTCAGTCTTGTGCTGGGAAGGCCACAGGGGGTCCCGTTTCACCACCTCCCCTCCCGTGCCTGGAGCTGGGGCTTCAAGTCAGACCCCGGCTTCATTCCCGGTCCTGGGCATGATTAACTCTATCTCCGAGGGCACATTTCAGAGCCAGGCTGAACCTTCTCCTCCTGCTCTGTAAATGGATAAGCCCTGCCTCGCCGGGCTGCTGTCGTAAGGATGACACGCGATAGTAAAGCTCTTACACAGTGCCCGCCACACAGTTGATGCTCATCAGAAATATATACATCTTAGGTGCTCAGTAAGTGAGTGGGAACCCTGACATCCGCTCTGATTCCCAAGTGCTGGGGAGAAAAGACAGCTCCCCGGCATGGGACAAGACTCTGATCCCTAACATCCTTCCATCTTCATCATCCTGTGATTCTGCATCCCAGTCAAAGCCAGGAACACTGGCCAGGCTGAAGGCGCAGGGCTGGGAAGAGAGAAAAGGTGAGCGTGCTCATCTGAGTTTCAGGGCCTAGGAAGAGAGGACGCGGGAGGGTGATGACTCAGAGAAGCTAGAGATTCAGCCATGAGAAGGGACATGCAGTTACTGAATATATTTCCAAACGCCCGAGAGAAGAATCTTCCTCCCTCCGTGTGCCACGGACATGGACAGTTATGGCCGCTGGCCGGTGACCACACAAGGCAGCTTGGGAATTTCCGGGCAGGAGCGCTGATGAAGGCCACTCTTGAGTAGAAGAAAGCCTGCTGGATCCACATGAGGGAATCACAACATCTCAGAACTGGAAAGAACTTTAAAACCAGGTGCAGCGGCTCACACCTGTAACCCCAGCATTTGAGAGGCCAAGGTGGACAGATCACTTGAGGCCAGGAGTTCAAGGCCAGCCTGGCCAACATGGTGAAACCCCGTCTCCATTAAAAATACTAAAATTAGCCAGGCATGGTAGTGTGGGCCTGTAATCCTTGCTACTTGGAAGGCTGAGGCAGGAGAATCTCTTGAACCCAGGATGCAGAGGTAGCAGTGAGCCAAGATTGCTCCACTGCACTCCAGCCTGGGTGACAGAGCAAGACTCTGTCTAAAAAAGGAAAAGAAAAAAAAAAAAATTGGAAGGTCCAGGTTCCATTTCCAACTCTCTCCTTAACACTGACCCAGGAGCTGTGTGAACGTACAAGTTATGTGCTCTCTCTGGGCCTCAGTCAACGTGAACTGCAAGGTCCTTTTGGCCCCATGGTCTGGGGTTCTGCGTTGGGTGTGTGACATTGTCTTGCAGAAATTTACTCTGCTCTGGGCTGTGCTGCTGGGAAGAAGGAGGGAATGGGAGAGAATGGGAGGAGGAAGAGGCCGAGGGGGTCCCATAGGGGACAAAACCCAGCACTCGGGGTGGGGATCCTGGACACCATTGATCTGTAGGCTGAGCCCCTTCCATCCTCCACTCAGCCCCAGCTCTTTGCTTATCAAATGAGACAAGGACCCCCCGGGGGGTGTCAGGTAGAGAGAGGAAGCCAGGGCCACAGCAGGGACTGTATCCTCTTAGACCCCATCTAGTAGCTGCGATCCACTCTGAGGCTCACCCCAAGGGAAGACGGAGAAGAGACTAAGCAAGAATGCGGGTCCTTTCAGCCACCCCAGCCCTCCTCCAGCCCCACCCCTGCAGGGATCGGAGCTTCCTCATTCCAGCAGCAGGTGACTCCACTCCAGCCTGTTGCAGATGAGGAAGTGAGGAATCCCCAGAAAGGAAGCCTGACTGAAAGCTTCCCTGGGTTTGCTGACTTTTGGATGATTTTCCTCGGTATTTGGGGAAATTTACAAGCCTGGGCAGATGACTGTTAGCCCTGGGGGCCATAACAGGCTTACGCAGAAAGTTCCTGGGACATATTTTCAGCCAAACTCAGCTCTCACCTTGAATGAGCACAGGAGGCCAGTTCATTAATTTAACACTTATGTATGGAATTCCTTCTATATGCCAGACATTGCTCCAGGCACTTGGAATACATCACTCAGTAAAAGAGATCCTGGCCTTCATGGAACAACTTTCCTAGTGAAGAGAGACAGCAAACTTGAACCCCAAATATCTGAGAGAGGTCTCAGTTAATTTAGAAAATTTATTTAGCGAAGGTTGAGGACTCACGTCCATGACACAGCCTCAGAAGGTCCGGGTGACCTATGCCAAGGTGGTCAGAGCATAGTTTGGTTTTACACATTTTCAGGAGACATGAGACATCAATCAACATATGTAAGATGAACATTGGTTCAGTCTGGAAAGGTGGGACAACTGGAAACAGGGAGGGGGCCCCCAGGTTATGGGTAGATAAGAGACAAATAGTAACATTCTTTTGAGTTTCTGATTCACTTTTCCAAAGAGGGCAATTAGATATGCATTTATCTCAGTGAACGGAGGGAGGGATGACTTTGCATAGAATGGGAGGCAGGTTTGCCCTAAGCCATTTCCAGCTTGACTTTTCCCTTTAGCTTAGTGATTTTGGGGGCCCAAGATAGTTTCCTTTCACATTTCTACCCCTTTCCTTTTTAAAATTTTTTGAGAAAGCATTTTAGGAGAAAATGAGTCTCTGGTCTCAGGTTTCATCTGGTCTCTCATGGCTAGGATGGTGTATTTCTAGATGGGTAGGTCCCAAGTTATTAGGAAAGCTCATTTTTAGCAGGTTGTGAAGTCTCATGTCCTGTGAAGAAAAAATAGGGGGAGGAAGGGAGAAAAACAACAACAGACAAAAGAACAGTCCTGGAAAAATCGATATAGGCCACATTACTCTGAAGTTTATACATCGGTAGGCAGGTATGAAAGTGGCTTATGTATGTAAATAAGGTTGCTGTTATTTTCTTCTGAAGTTTAAGTTGTCTAGCTTCAGTTTGCATGGCTTTAAGAAAGCACAGCTTAGCTTTCAATGACTCAAAATTAGGAAAAATGGGGAAAAAGAAAGGAAAAAATTGAAAACATTATTTTGAAGACTTGTAGCCAAGAAAAATTAGAATTTGGTTCAAACTACAGAAAACAATAAAAATTGAAAAATATTAGGCAAAACTAGAATCTAACAACAGGTGTACTATAGTTTTTAAAACATAATTTTTCTCTCTCCAGCTTCTCATTTTTACTAAAGACAAATCATGGTAGGACTGATTTCCTTTATTATACTTGGCCTGATTATTTGTATACAGTGCAGCAAGAATAATTATTTTTTTACACAGGCTTTTAAATTGGCTTTGATGGAACTTTGTTCCATAGAAGGAATCTCAGAAAAGACTTGTTTAAAGCTGAGCCCTGCCACGGATTTGTACCAACAAATACCTATGAGTTGCATGAATTCCTCTCCTCTTGAGGTCCCAAGATAAAACTTGGGGCTCCTGGGCCTGTCAGAAAGTGACATTCTTTACTTACCACAGGTCAGGAACCCTGTTCAGGGACTGTGTAGACAGGGCATGCGGCCAGTTTTCCCAAGGGGCTTTTACTGGCTCCATAAAACAAGTTTAATTCCTTAAAGGAAAGCACACCATTCCAGTCAAAGCTGTGGTAGAATAACCAGTTTCTCCAATTGTGTCCTGTTACAAATAAAAACAGATTATTATTGTACTTATGCAAATAATTATATTGTGATAAGTTAAGAATACTCACAAATAGTTTCCAAATTCTGGAGAAATCAGAGAGAAACAAATATGCCCCAAATTTTGTTCATAGGAGTAGAATAACTTGTTAAAAGCTGTCAATAGCTCAAAAGAAAAGTTTCCTTGACTCTGAAAAAACAAAACAAAGGATCAACAACGTTTTAAGCAAAAAGTCAAAAAGATTACTTCAGTCTTCTATAAGTTCAGTCCATGTAGTTAATTCCTGTTCTGCTTGATATTTATGAACACTTCAGATCTCCATGAGTCCTGAAAGTTTTTCTTCTATTCTGATGTCACAGTCTCCAAAGTTATCAGAAACCTGCATTCAAGAGTACCTTTTAGAGTTTTATAGCTGATTATAAAACCACCTTTTTTTTTTTTTTTTTTTTTTTTTTTTTTTTTTAATAGACAGTCTCACTATCTCACTCAGGCTGGAATGCAGTGGGGTGATCTTGGCTCACTGCAATCTCTGCTACCCGAGTTCAAGTGATTCTCCTGCCTCAGCCTACCAAGTAACTGAGATTATAGGCACCTGCCACCATGCCTAGCTAATCTTTGTAGTTTTAGTAGAAACAGGGTTTAGCCATCTTGGCCAGGCTGGTCTTGAACTCCTGAGCTCATGATCCACCACTTCGGCCTCCCAAAGTGCTGGGATTACAGGCGTGAGCCACCATACCCAGCTATAAAACCACCTTCTAAAGAGGACCAAAACAAGACAATTGTCTGTGGGTAACAAAAAGTTTTAGGGGAGCCATAGTCAAAGACACAATTGACAAGGAAATTTGTTGCCTCTGTGGCACAAAATAATGTAATATAACAATTACAATTATTACCAATAATGTACACTAAGTCATAACAAAATTATAGGAGTTTCCCATAATTTTAGAACACATACCAATAACATATTTATACAAATACAGTCCAAAGAAACCAAACACAATTTCATACTTGACAATGCTTTCTGTATAATTTTTATAATAAATAAGCCAAATTATGTCATTTTTGGACTTTAGGAAACCTAGTATCTTAAATGATTAGGACAGAAAAATACATAATTTATAATTTGATTTTGGAAAGTTTGTCAGATATCAAAGGTTTAAAACACTTGATATCACAGGTCGTTGTAAAATAGGTCACTGATTTGACCAAAGTGATAACTCAAGCATTTAAATAAAAAGGCAAAAGTCTTCATTGTTTGGGAGAGGAGACTTAATTTGCAAATAATAAGCCCTAATTTAAAACAACAGCAGGAAGCTAATTACATTTTTCAAAATTTTATATAAGCAATGTATAAAATTTTAATATTGACCATAACATATAACTTCCATAAGCCTTTTATAACCTTTATTAAGGAGTCAGTAATGCTTCAAGAAAACCTTGTTGATCTGACACAGGGCCACATGCTGGTCTTGTGTCAGTGTGCCATTGACAGTAATGGTTAATTTACAGAGAAACTCAATGTATTTCCTCTCTCAAAACTGGCCCTTACAATCTCACATGCCCATGCTAGTCCCTGGGCCCTGAGGAGTTGAATAACTTGAATTTCTGCATCTCAGGAACATAGTTCATTTTGATTGGCATCTTCTACTGGGCCTGAAGATGAGGCTTGAATTCCTGTCAGTGTTTAAGATTTAGCAGAACTTGGTGTCCTTTTTAGACCCAGGACTCAAAGCCCTGTAACTTCATGTCACAAGGACTTTAAAAGAACATACAGCAAGATACATGGATGTAATAACCTTAATTTAAGAAAAATTTTTCAATCTCAGTTTTTTTCTAAGCAAACCAAAATTTAATAATAATGGCAATTAGTGTGATAAACCATGAAATCTGTTAGGCCAGTTACCAAAAGGGAAAAGAAAAGACCTTTGGCTCTGCACAGAATATTATGATGAAAGAAAACATTTCCTTTAGACCTTTAAGAGAACATTGTTATCATCAGGCCACAACAAATAGAACTTGAGGAAAAAAACTTGTATAAGCTGCAAATGAGTTGAAGGGGACCGTTACTATTTTGCATCCTTTCAAAAGGGAGAGAAAAAAAATAGTGAGATGCAATAAAAGTTGAACTTTGGGTTATAAAAAAATTAGAGTCTCTTATAATTTATTAAGAGTAAATCAATCCCTTAAGAGAATTTCATTGTTCTAACTAATTATTTAGTGTATAAGTGGTTTTTTTTTTTTTTGCATTAAGCCCAATCTCTAGAAAGACCATTATAATTTCCCTTTAATTATAGACAACTTAATCATATAAAAGTTTCTTGGTTTGTTTTTTTTAAAAAAAAAAAAATCCTCTTATTGTGACTTACACAGACTGTTCATGATATGCTTGGATTTTCTGGTCTATCCTGAACATCTCTTTCTCAAACAACCAGTCATTTTATTTTAGGACTATGTTTACCATACAAAATTCTTTCTCATATAAAATTATGTCTCTTTAAGCTTTCTTACTAAAAAGAAAACCCTCTTTATAACTTTCTTTACATCTCTCTTATTTCCTGGTTCCTTTTACCTTGTTTTATATATAACCTTTAAATAAACCTTGAATTAGACAAATATTGTTCACCTTTTAAAAAAGGATGTACATTTTCTTAGAAAGTTTTTCTACAATTTATTTTTATTAGAAAATACTCAAATAATGGAATATCTATTATTTAATTTAATATAACTTAAGATTCCAAATTATGATGAGTTTGTCTACAAGTATTTGTCCCATTACATTTGCCTAATTATTTTATTTTAATTGTTTACCTAGATTATTTATGAAAACTGCAGTAGTCATCATTTAAAGTTATGGAACTGCCATTGCAAAATCATAACTGAGACAGTCAGAAAGATGTGACCTAACCAACTCCATCTTGCTTCTAACCTCCAAGCTGTCCTTGTTCATTCCTGGCGGAGGCTGAACTAACTTTAGGAGGAACTTAGTTTATAGTCTAGCTTTGAAACAAAGTGGATAACAGTCCTTTCCCAAAACAAACCTTATTCCCTGTGGACTAGACTGCCTAAAGCCACAAGGTTAGAAGTTATGGTAATCTTACTAAATTCATGATGTAGCTGTTTTCATTAAACCCATATCAATGTCCTAATTATTAAAAATTACATAAGCAAAGATCATCCTGTCTTGGGCTGGGCTTATAGTTTTGTAACCTCTGTGCCATATTTTAACACCTTATATTATTTGGCAGGGATAAGTATAAAATTGCTTGATTAATAAATGCAAACAAAAATGTATGTGGCAATTCTTAAGATATTTCTAATATTACTTTACCAATAATTTTAAAGCTAGCTTACTTATTAAAGATTTTACTTAAGTTAGGTAAACTTGAAAAAGCACTGGCTAGTCTTTTCTTTCTTCCTGATAAAGTGTTTGATTCAAGCATTTTTCTTTTCTTTTCTTTTCTTTTTTTTTTTTTTGAGATGGAGTCTCACTCTGTCACCCAGGCTGCAGTGCAGTAGTGTGATCTCAGCTCACTGCAACCTTCACCTCCCAGGTTCAAGCAATTCTCCTGTCTCAGCCTCCTGATTAGCTGGGACTACAGGCACATGCCATCACGCCCAGCTAATTTTTGTATTTTTAGTAGAGACAGGGTTTCACCATGTTGGCCAAGCTGGTCTCGAACTACTGACCTCAGGTGATCCACCCGCCTCGGCCTCCCAAAGTGCTGGGACTATAAGTGTGAGCCACTGCACCCAGCCAAGTGCTTTTATTTTCTTAAGCCAATTAATTAGAGCTCTTTTTTTTTTTTTGAGGTGGAGTCTCGCTCTGTTGCCCAGGCTGGAGTGCAGTGGCCGGATCTCAGTTCGCTGCAAGCTCCACCTCCCGGGTTCCTGCCATTCTCCTGCCTCAGCCTCCCGAGTAGCTGGGATTACAGGTGCCTGCCACCACGCCCGGCTAATTCTTTTGTATTTTTAGAGACAGGGTTTCACCATGTTGGCCAGGATGGTTTTGAACTCCTGACCTCAAGAGATCTTCGCGACTCAGCCTCCCAAAGTGCTAGGATTACGGGCGTGAGCCACTGCACCTGGCCACACCTTTGAATTCTTGATAGCCTGTTTTACTTCTCTAAGCAGTTGTCAGCTAAATAGCGTTGAATTTGCATTTTAAAGAAACTCAGGTGAAAATCAAATAGCAAAGTTTACATCATAAGGTATGGAGAGAAAAAGTCTGGTGTGCTAGAGGGAAATTAAAACAGATTTAATTGCCAATTAAACATAAAATTATAGAAATTATAAAGGCCTTTTAAATATACATACACACACAAAGATCCTATAGCTTTTACTTCAAAAATTTAGCCATGAAAGCTGGGCACAGTGGCTCATGCCTGTTATCCCAGCACCTTGGGAGGCTGAGGCAGGCGGATCACCTGAGGTCAGGAGTTCGAGACCAGCCTGACCAACATGGAGAAACCCCATCTCTACTAAAAATACAAAAAATTAGCCGGGCATGGTGGTGCATGCCTGTAATCCCAGCTACTCTGGAGGCTGAGGCAAGAGAATCGTTTGAACCAGGGAGACGGAGGTTGCAGTGAGCCAAGATCACTCCATTGCACTCCAGCCTGGGCAACAAGAGTGAAACTGTCTCAAAAAAAAAAAAGAAAGAAAAAGAAAAGAAAAAAAGAAATTTAGCCATGAAATAAATACAAATTCACCAGTTTGCAAACAAAAAAACTGTCGGATCCAAACAGTGTTTTTTATCTTAATAGAAAAATAACAGCAAATTGAAAGCAGGCAGAGAAGAAAATAGAGAAAAAAGAGAACTCAGGAATTCTGTCGTTTGCAGGTCAACCTTAGGGTCTTTTTTTTTTTTTTTAATGTAAATGTGCACAAAGACCATATTACATCCACTTTACATAAACTCTGGCAAGTAGAGGCACCAGAACTGATGGAGTACTCGGGTTCATGCTGGGTGGGGCAAACGCCCTTTCTCTTCGGAGCTGAGAAAACTCAATTTCTCATTTACCTATGAAAACAACAGTTCAGTTCCTCATCCAAATGCACACAGACAAGCCAAACTGAGATTCATTTTGGGAGAAAAAGCAATAGAGAAGACCCTTTAGAATGCATCTCTGAACTAGAATTAGGATCCTTACATCACGGCTTCCTAGAAGAGGAAAAAAAACCAGCCAAGACCATTCCCTGAAACTGCTCAGCCACCACTTCTTTCTCGTCTGCCATTACACACGCCAAGGTCCAATCCTCTCACAGTGCAAGGTCATCTCTGGTTCCCCCAAAGCCAAAGAGGTCAGGTCATGCCATACAGGAAGACAGAGCTTTAGACCTAAGAAGAATCTGCCTATCACTCTTGAAACTCCACAAAGAAAACAGAGCACCCCGAAAGCGGGGAGTGGCCCCTTTGTACTGAATCCTTTAAAGGGATTAGTCATTAGAAGCCTTCTCTAGGTGTTTTTTGGTACTGTAGATGGCAAGGGGGAAAGGAGGTATAGGGTGGAAGAAAAGTAAGTGAAAGAGCATTTGTTGGTTTTTTTGTTGGTTTTTTTAAAGACAGAAAGCAAACACAGAAACCAAGTGCATGGTTGTTTGTTTGTTTGGTTGTTGGTTAGTTTAGTTTTTTTTTTTTCCTCTTTTGCAGTTGCAAGGAATTTTAGCCAAATTAGAGGGCTTTGTTACCCATAATTTGGAATTCTCACTTGGATTTGACCAAGTCAGGTAGAGTTGGTCAAATCTGATGAGAGAAAGTCCAGAACAAACAGCAACAACAAAAGCCCAATGAAATGACCACTGACTGCCCTAATGGTAAGAAGAAATTCAGACCAGCTGGTTGTTAAGCTTTAACCAAGACAAAACCTCAATGCAGCTACTTACCTAGGGATGGGTCCCAGGCTGAAGACTGCTCTCTACCATCCTAGAAGCAGGAAAGAAACTCGAACTTGTCTTCCCTATTGGGAGCAAGCTCAAACTCCATAGAAGAGTTGCCTGCCTTCCATCATCATGCACCCAGGAAATCTTGCCTTCCTTATTGGAAGCAAATAAAACTCCAAAAGAAGGGGAGGGGGAATTGTACAACAAATAAACTTTAGATTACGACCAAGTTTTGAGAGATCAGGGGTTCTCTGGAGTGGGTGCTCCCAGACCTCAGCAATTGTCCTATTGGTTTGAGCCGTAAGGTTAGCTCATGTTGCTACCATGCACCAATAGATCTGTCAAAGGTCGGGGGCATCTCCACTCAGAATCCCTCCATGGCTGCAAAATGTGAACTCCCCAAATCTGAGACAGGTCTCAGTGAAATTAGAAGGTTTATTTTGCCAAGGCTGAGGACACATGCCCGTGACACAGCCTCAGGAAGTCCTGACGACGTGTGCCAAGGTGGTCAGAGCACAGCTTGGTTCTACACATTGTAGGGAGACAAGAGACATCAATCAGCATATGTAAGATGAACATTGGTTCGGTCTGGAAAAGGCAGGGCAACGCCAAGCAAAGGTGGCACAACTCGAAGCCAGGAGAAAGCTTCCAGGTCACAGGTGGGTGAGAGACAAACGGTTACGTTCTTTGGAGTTTCTGATGAGTCTCTCCAAAGACGGCACTGAGAAACGCATCTATCTCAGTGAGCAGGGGGTGATTTTCAATAGAATCGGGGGCAGGTTGGCCCTAAGCCGTTCCCAGCTTGACTTTCCCCTTTAGCTTAGTGATTTTGGGGGCCCAAGATTTATTCTCCTTTCACAAAACAATAAATATAATAAATAAGTGAATTATAGAAAGGTGAAAACTATGGGAAAAAAGAAAAACAGGGAGAAAGAATCCTGAGCACTGACTTGGGGAGGGCAGGTGCCAGCTGCAGAACTAATAGCGGGGGCAGGAGGAGACGTTTTTCGGAGCAACTTCGAGTCACTGCTCACATCTCATGCCAATATATTAATCCCAAGTCAAGGGTCAGATGGGGCACCTGGATCTCTCCAGTTGCCCACGTGGCTCTTCCAAGTGTATTTTACTTCCTTTCATTCCTGCTCTAAAACTTTATTATTTATTTATTTATTTATTTATTTATTTATTTATGAGACAGAGTCTTGCTCCGTCACCCAGGCTGGAGTGCAGTGGCACAATCCCAGTTCACTGCAGTCTCTGCCTCTGGGATTCAAGCAATTCTCCTGCCTCAGCTTCCTGAGCTCTGGGATAACAGGCACGCACCACCATGCTTGGCTAATATATTTTTTTGTGTGTGTATTTTTAGTAGAGACGGGGTTTCACCATATTAGCCAGGATGGTCCCATACTCGATCCACCTGCCCCAGCCTCCCAAAGTGCTGAGATTATAGGTGTGAGCCACCACGCCCGGCTCTAGCCAACTTTTGTTTTTTTGAGATGGAGTTTCATTCTTGTTGCCCAGACTGGAGTGCAATGGCACAATCTTGGCTCACTGCAACCTCCACCTCCTGGGTTTGTAGGATATAATAAATTCCTCTTCAAAGGTTTTAGCCTGTAAATTGTTAAGTACAATGAGTTCTGAGATCCTCTCCAAACAGTGTGTCAGTACGTTCAGCTCTTCATTTTAAAGTTTAACATCCTCGTTTTCTTCATCTCCTTGCCCCTAGTTTCAGTAAACAACCCCCTCCTAGCCTCTATCTCCTGCTCCATCCTGAGTCACCCCTGGTCACCTGCTCTGACCTGAGTCATCCTGAGTCACCAGTTCTGTAACCATCGTTCCCACCAAACTACTCACCCCACTGCCCCGACTCGTACCCCTGCTCTCTTTAAAATAGCCAGTCAGAATTAGCTTAGGCTGTGCGGTCCAACCCTAGCCAGTAGGGAAAAGGCATAGCAGTAGGGGCTACCTGCGTCAGGAATAAGAACCCCTTCCCCTCCCTTGTTCAGGTGCGCTCTCGCCACTGCTCCATCCACGAGTCACACCCTTCTATAGAAGTAAAAATTGCCTTGCTGAGAAAATTAAATTCTTTGAGTGCTAGTTCTTCTTTTTGCACTGAGGAACAAGCATTTGTTTCTAACAGGTTCAAGCAATTCTCCTGCCTCAGTGTCCCGAGAAGCTGGAATTACAGGCATGTGCCACCACGCCTGGCTAATTTTGTGTTTTTAGTAGAGACAGGGTTTCACCATGTTGGTCAGGCTGGTCTTGAACTCCCGACCTCAGGTGATCTGCCTGCCTTGGCCTCCCAAAGTGCTGGGATTACAGGTGTAAGCCACCTTGCCCAGCCCCCAGCCAACTTTTTAATACACTTTCACTCCTGCTCTGAAACCTGCCTTGGTCTCTCACTCTGCTCTATGCCCCTCAGACAAATTCTTTCCTTCCAGAGGCAAGAACTGAGTTGCTGCAGACCCACAGGGATTCACTGCTGCTAACAGTTTTAGAAGGATCTCCCTGGCAGCTGAAAATAGGGTAAAAACAGGGAGTTAAGAGGCTTTGCCCTTGTCCAAGTGAGAGACAGAGGTGGCTCTGACTATGGGGGGAACAAAGACACTGGTAAGAAGTGGTCTGATTCTGGATACATTTTGAAAGTAGAGCTGACACGATGTCTTTCCAAATCAACATGAAGCGTCGAAGAGAGAGAGGAATAAAGAAAAATCAACATGAAGTGTCAAAGAGAGAGAGGAATAAAGAATAATCAACATGAAGCGTCAAAGAGAGAGAGGAATAAAGAAAAATCAACATGAACCATCAAAGAGAGAGAGGAATAAAGAATAATCAACATGAAGTGTCGAAGAGAGAGAGGAATAAAGAAAAATCAACATGAAGTGTCAAAGAGAGAGAGGAATAAAGAATAATCAACATGAAGCTGGAGTGCAGTGGTGCCGTCATGGTTCACTGCAGCCTCTGCCTCCCGGGTTCGAGCGATCCTCCCATTTCACTGTAACCACCATTCTTATCTTCACCATAGATTAGCTCTGCCTGTCTTTGAGCTTCATGTAAATGGAATCATGCATATATAGGCTCTTTTGTGTCTGGATTCTCTCTGTTAACACTGTGTCTGTGAGACTCACTCACGCTGTGTGTAGTGTTATACTTCATCCTTTTTGTTGTTGCACAGTATTCCATTGTATAAATATACCACAATTTATTTACCCATTTTCCAATTGCTGGGCATTTGGATTGTTTTGTTTTTCACTATTTTGAATAAAGCTGCTATGAACATTCTTGTATATGTCTTGGGTATACAGACGGTCCCGGTTTACAATGATTTGACTTAAAATTTTTTGACTTTATGATGGGCTTATCAGGGTATTAAATGTGTTTCTGACTTACAGTATTTTTGACTTACCAAGTGTTTATTGGGACGTAACCCCTTCCTCAGATGAGGAACATTCGTATATATCCAGAATCCTGTGGAGCAACTCGTAACCCATGAGGACTGGGAGCCGACAGATTCATCCCCAGGACAGATGGTTCTCAATACATCTCATAAAGCTTCTTAGAAGATCTTACAGGATCGCACAACCAGTCAGCCACAGCAGGGGCCGACTGGATAACACGGCTTTGCACGGGCTCTCCCTCTGTCCCTGTCTCCCCTCCCCTTTTCCTAACCTTGTTCCTTGGGATTATGTTTTGAAATAAATTATTCAGAGAAATGAAGCTAAAGCTGACCAATTAGCCAATAGCTGGGTTCTGTGCTGACAGGGTTTCCGGGCTATAATCATTTACGGAGAAGCCAGTGTTCCCGAGGGGATAATGGCTCTTTCCATTCAGCTACCGCATGGGAGTGGGTGCAGGGCATTAGCAGAAGATAAGGCCAGAAATGGGCACTGGGGCCTGTTGATGACTTTCTGTGCCAGGTGTAGGCATTTAGCCTTTATTCTGTAGGTGATGGGAAACCAGTGCCAGTGGTGGGTTTGAGCAGGGAACTAGCAATACTCAAGCTCTGCTTGGACAGAGGCCAGTCAGGGAGGAGTTAGGGCAGGGGGACCAGTCAGGGAGGAGTTAGGGCAGGGGGACCAGTCGGGGAGGAGCTAGGGCAGGAGGACCGGTCAGGGAGGAGCTAGGGCAGGGGGACCGGTCGGGGAGGAGCTAGGGCAGGGGGACCGGTCGGGGAGGAGCTAGGGCAGGGGGACCGGTCGGGGAGGAGCTAGGGCAGGGGGACCGGTCGGGGAGGAGTTAGGGCAGGGGGACCAGTTAGGAGGCCGTGACGCAGGACTTCAGCAGCGCGACTAGAAAGGGGATGGGTATGAACGATATTGCAAAGTAAAACTAGAGAGATGGTCGGGCACAGTGGCTCACTCCTGTAATCCCAGCACTTTGGGAGGCCAAGGCAGGCGGATCACGAGGTCAGGAGATCGAGACCAGCCTGGCCAACATGGTGAAACCGTATCTCTACTAAAAATCCAGAAAAAAAAAAAAAGCCAGCTGTGGTAGCGGGTGCCTGTAATCCCAGCGACTCCAGAGGCTGAGGCAGGAGAATCGCTTGAACCAGGGAGTTGGAGGTTGCAGTGAGCAGAGGTCGCGCCGCTGCACTCCAGCCTGGGCAGTACAGTGAGACTCCGCCTCAATAACAAATCAAACAAACCAGAGAGACTTGGCACCTTGCAGAGAGAAGCAAAAGATGACCCTGAGGTCTGGAGTCCAGGAAGTCAGGACAGGGAAAGCATTCACAGGAACAGGAAAAGGGCAGGTGTGGGAGGGAATGTGAGAGGTTCATCAGACCCCACAGCCCCGGGCAGCCCCTCCTGGATCTTTGAAATCCTGTGCGCCCCAGGAGACTCCAGGAGGCCCATCTGAGCTCACCGGAGAAAGGTCTGCCGCCTCTCCTTTCATCACTGGGGACAGAAAGCCTGAATATGAGGCCTGGACTACGGGGCTCAGACCAGAATATTTCCAGACTTAAGGGCAGTCATGTGGAGCCCGGGAAGGAATATTGAGGAAAGAGGGCACATTACTTAGCTAAAGGGGTGCTGGGTTCTTATTTTCTACTTTCGAGAAATGTTTGCTATAGTCATTGTAGCCGTCACAAAACAATGAATAATACCGTGAGCCAAACGTATGTTTCATAATTTGTATGGCTGATCCTATGCACATTTAAATGTGTTTATGACGATTGTAGATTTCAGTTTTGCTCTGGTTAAACCAATGTGGAAGTACACAGGATGGGAGCTGAGAGACAAGCTACCCTGGCCAGCCGTGCTGACCTCAGTGGGCCAAGCTGGGGACAGATGACCTCTGCTGCGTGGATCCTGCTGGCTCAGGGTGTGGAAGGGGCCTCAGGAGAGGAGTCAGGGTCTCTTTCTGATTCCCCTCACGGCCATGGAGAACGGCATTCCTGGGAGGCTGGTTTGGAGAAGCCGCTGAACCTAAGTGAGCAGGAAGTGAAGGTCTGTTCCCACCTGTGCCTGTGTTCCCAGCTAGCAGCTGCCTCGTGGCGTACACTCACCAGGAGCCACGTCCCTCCCCACCTGATCTCAATTAATTCACTGACAGGAGCCACGTCCCTCCCCACCTGATCTCAATTAATTCACTGACAGGAGCCACGTCCCTCCCTACACCTGATCTCAATTAATTCACCCACAGGACCCACTTCCCTCCCAACCTGATCTCAATTAATTCACAGGACCCACGTCCCTCCCTACCTGATCTCAATTAATTCACTCACCAGGAGCCACGTCCCTCCCTACCTGATCTCAATTAATTCACTGACAGGAGCCATGTCCCTCCCTACCTGATCTCAATTAATTCACTGACAGGAGCCACATCCCTCCCTACCTGATCTCAATTAATTCACTGACCAGGAGCCACGTCCCTCCCTACCTGATCTCAATTAATTCACTCACCAGAGCCACGTCCCTCCCTACCTGATCTCAATTAATTCACTCACCAGAGCCACGTCCCTCCCTACCTGATCTCAATTAATTCACAGGAGCCACGTCTCTCCCTACCTGATCTCAATTAATTCACTCACCAGAGCCACGTCCCTCCCTACCTGATCTCAATTAATTCACCCACAGGACCCACGTCTCTCCCTACCTGATCTCAGTTAATTCACTCACCAGGAGCCACGTCCCTCCCCACCTGATCTCAATTAATTCACCCACAGGACCCACGTCCCTCCCTACCTGATCTCAATTAATTCACCCACAGGAGCCACGTCCCTCCCTACCTGATCTCAATTAATTCACTGACCAGGAGCCACGTCCCTCCCTACCTGATCTCAATTAATTCACTCACAGGACCTAGGTCTCTCCATACCTGGCTTAATTCTCACTATACTTAATTCAATTAAGTCTCACTGTAGCCCTATCAGACAAGCTCTAGGACACACATGAGGAAATGGAGGCTCAGAAAGACTGCGAAAGTGGCTTGAGGTCACCTAGGTGGTAAGTGGTGGAGCTAGGAGTTGAAGTCAAGTCTGACTCTCAAGCCCATGCTCTTTCCATTGCACTATCCGCTTTTCTTTCTGCCCAAAGCCACAATATGCCATGATGTGGCTCAGGGCTCTCCTCCAGTACTGGGTTGAGGGCACTGGACAGATCAGGGCTAAAGCCAAGATGTCGTCCAGTGTAATGCCCACATGACCTCCGTGAATACCTACCCTGCCTTAACTCTGTTTATCTTTAGGAAACAGGATGCCTGAGGTCCGAACTTCTCCCTGGTGATCAAACCAGCTAAGACTGATGGAATCCAAGATGGCAGCTCACTTGACCTCTAACTTCGTTATAATCTAATTTCCATGCTAAATGGTAGTCCCGCTAGCACCATAACAGTCAACAACCACCATGACAATGATGGAAAAAAACATAAAAAACAAATAGAAAGTTGGCATTCTGGTTTTGAAAAGTTCTCCACCCAGACCCAGAAAACACATGATTCCTCCCCTTACTTTTTTCATTTTTAGTTTTGTAGAGATGGGGAGTATCACGATGTTAACCAGGATGGTCTCGAACTCCTGGTCTCGGCAATCCTCTCATCTTGTTCTGGGTTTATGGGTTCTCCTTCCTCAGCACCATCTGCAGCACCACCTTGGTCATCTGAGAAGCTGAGAGAAATACAAGGTGAACGTTCTTGTCCTCATTTCTGCCTCCCACCCCCACTGCTGTTGCTCAACGTCCCCAGCATCTCTCCGCAGACTCCTGTCTGCCCTCAAAAGTCTACGTGGTGCCAGTCAAGAGACAGCCATACTGCAAGAAGATAGAAAGGTAAGTGGAACCCAACCACCTCATTCTCTGCCCTCATGTCTACCACGGACAGCTGAACCCTGTGGAACCTGGAAAAGCAGCTCAGAGAGGAGTAGCAGGTGGCAAGAAACATCAGGGGAACAAAGCTAGAAGGAACATGTAGGCACCTTTGACCTGAAATAGACAGGATGCAAGATCTCAGGATTGTCAGGGACCTTAGGAACCATCTAGGTCGCATCCCGGCTTTGGCCTGAAGTGCAGGCAAACGGCTTGGCTCTGCCAACCACAGCATCCAGCTTTGCTGTGGGTGGGACCGGACCTGTGTGTGAGTTACCAGGGTTGCACCTCCCCAGTTGAAGCGATTCTCCTACCTCAGCCTTCTGAGTAGCTGGGATTACAGGTGCCCGCCACCATGCCCAGCTAATTTTTGTATTTTTAGTAGAGACAGGGGTTTCACCATATTGGCCAGGCTGGTCTTGAACTCCTGGCCTCAGGTGATCTGCCCGCCTCAGCCTCCCAAAGTGTTGGGATTAAAGGTGTGTGGCCATATTTGTTTTAGCTCTGATCAGGTATTGTGGTTATATTTTTAAAATATGGGGAATAAGAGCTTGAGCAAAATGTTGATAATTTTGAAGCTGGCCAACTGGTACCTTGGGTTCATCATCCTATTCTCTCTACTTTTGCATGTGTTTGAATTTTTCCATAATAAATAGTTTCGGGTTTTTTGTTTTTGTTTTTGTTTTGAGATGGAGTCTCGCTCTGTCCACCAGGCTGGAGTGCAGTGGCGTGGCCTCGGCTCACTGCAACCTCCGCCTCTCGGGTTCAAGCAATTCTCCTGCCTCAGCCACCTGAGTAGCTGGGATTACAGGTGCCCGCCATCATGCCCGGCTAATTTTTGTATTTTTAGTAGAGACGTGGTTTTGCCACGTTGGTCAGAGCTGGTCTCAAACTCCTGACCTCGTGATCTGCCTGCCTTAGCCTCCCAAAGTGCTGGGATTACAGGCGTGAGCCACCATGCCCGGCCATAGTTTTTAAAAATAAAATAGATCCATTCTGAGAGGTCTTCCTACATCCTCCCAGCTGAGATTAATTTTTTGTTGTTGTTGTTGTTGTTGTTGTTGAGACAGAGTCTCGCTTTGTGCCCAGACTGAAGTGCAGTGGCCGGATCTCAGCTCACTGCAAGCTCCGCCTCCCGGGTTCACGCCATTCTCCTGCCTCAGCCTCCTGAGTAGCTGGGACTACAGGCGCCCACCACCTCACCCGGCTAGGTTTTTGTATTTTTTAGTAGAGACGGGGTTTCACTGTGTTAGCCAGGATGGTCTCGATCTCCCGACCTCGTGATCCACCCGTCTTGGCCTCCCAAGTGCTGGGATTATAGGCTTGAGCCACTGCGCCCGGCCGAGATTAATTTCTTATTCTTACCTTAGAAGCTATTGATTTTAACTTCTCTCATGGCATCATTGCCTTCTTCCCTGTCTGCATCACCGTTACGGCTTTCTTTCTGTAAGGCGGGGTCCGTCTTCCCTGTCTGCTTCTTGAAGGCAGGAAATATGTCTGTATTTCTGATAATAATAATGCCAAATAATTTTTATTTAATTGAATAAAGATCTGAATTGAACTTAGGCTTGTACTTGAACCTCCACAGTGTCCATGGGCCAGGAGAGAATTCTAGTTACTAACAGTCCTGACTGGTACCATCAAAAAATGATAGCACGGCTGGGTGTGGTGGCTAATACCTGTAATCCTAGCACTCTGGGAGGCTGAGGTGGGAGGATTGCTTGAGCTCAGGAGTTTGAGACCAGCAAGGCCAACATGGTGAAACTCCATCTCTACAGAAAAAAATACAAAACTTAGCCAGGTGTGGTGGTGTGCACCTGTAATCCCAACTACTTAGGAGGCTGAGGCAGGAGAATTGCTTGAACCCAGGAGGTGGAGATTGCAGTGAGCCAAGATTGCACCACTGGACTCCAGCCTGGGTACTAAAGTGAGACTGTCTCAAAAAAAGTTAAATTAAAAAAAATAAAAGAAAAAATAAGGCCAGGCGCAGTGGCTCACTCCTTTAATCCCAGCACTTTGGGAGGCTGAGGCAGGTGGATCACGAGGTCAGGAGATCGAGACCAGCCTGACCAACATGGCGAAATTCCGTCTCTACTAAAAATATAAAAATCAGCCAGGTGTGGTGGCAAGCACCTATAATTTCAGCTACTCAGGAGGCTGAGGCAGGAGAATCACTTGAACCCAGGAGGCGGAGGTTGCAGTGAGCCGAGATTGTGCCATTGCACTCAAGCCTGGGCGAAACTCCGTCCCAGAAAAAAAAAAAAAAAAAGGAAAAAAGAAAAACAATGATAGCACATTAAGGGAAAAGAAGTTGATTCCCACGGTGACCAAGCACCAATTCATTCAGTCACTGGCTCATTCATTCATTCATTCATTCATTTTATTCTGTTGAGTGACTCTCCAGCCGGCTGCCGTGGTGGATCGTGCAGTGACATTCCACTGCCCCACTCCATCCCCCAGAAAACATCTGGCAGGTCCTGAGTCTAGAGCAGAACGTCATCACACTGTGTGGCAAACACTGTGCCACAGGCAGGAGGAGAGAGCCACGGTGTTCGGGCAGGGACAGTAAGTCCATCAGTAGATGCTTCCTGGTGAGGGGATATCTCCAGAGACTCCTTTAAGATCATCCCACTGTCTTCAGACCCAGAGGCTAACAGAAGCGCCAAGCTGGGACACCTGAAACAGCCCAAACAGGGCTGCGTGAAGAACCCAAAGCTAATAGTTGGTGCCTTTCCAGAGTAACACTGTTTAAATGTTTTTAAGAGTTTTGTAGACCAGAAGGTGAGGGCTGTTGGGGATGGTGAGGGAGGGGTACACTGGGCAGCCTCTTGCAGTCCTCCACAGCCCCAGGGAACCCAGTTAGATTATTGCAGTCATTCGAGTGATAGAATATGTTGATCTGTAATAGGGTAATGGTCATACACTTTAGAGGGGAAAAATGTTCAAACTTAGGGGATAATGAGAAATCTGCACCCACAGCCCTTGGTGACACTTTTCCTATGAGCCAAATGTAGAGGTGGAGAGAGAGAGAAGGCGGACAGCCACTGACGTAGGAGGCAGTGGAAGAGGAACAGGCACGGACAGGACGAGAATTACCTGGGACACACTGGGTTTGAGAGGCCTGTGTGAGACAGTCTCATGAATGTGTCCAATAACGTATTGACCAGGCGAGTCCGTCAGGAGCCTCGGGAAATGAGGTACAGAATTTGGTTGTCATCACTGCGGAGCTTGTGACCCGAGCCATGAGAGGAGCTAAAGTCCCCGGGGAGGATGTAGAACGAGAGGAGAAAATGGGCCAGGACAGACACAAGCAATGCCGACATAAAGGGCTGAACAGAGGAGGGGGCGCTCAGAGGGAGGGCAGAACCAGAGATGTACAGTCCCCAAACCAAGGAAAAGATTGTCGCCGGAAGAGGAGGGTCAGGCTGTTTCAAACTCTAAGAAGTGAAGGACGTGGCGTGTTGAGTAGAGTCCACTGGGGTTACCAGTCAGGACGTCTCAGGGATCCTCTTTGGCACAAGTAGTTCCCGTGAAGTGGGAGGACGAAGGTAGGAGCAGAGGCCAAGGGAGTGTGAGGAGCGTTTAGGAGTTGACAGAAAGTGTATCCACTTTTTTGAGAAGTTCAGCCATGAAGAGGAAGAGACAGGCGGCAGTAGGTGGAGAGGGAGATGAAATTAAGGGAGTGTGGGAGTTTTAAAATGGGAAGCTTGATCCTGTTTTAAACGCTGTTTTATGCCCCTACAAGGGCGAGGTGAAACATACAGAATAGAGGCATAACTGATAGAGCCAAGACCCCACCCAGGAGCGGGTTTCAAGCGGCACCTAATTCAATCCCGAAGGAAAAGAGGAAACACGTGGGTCCAGGGACATGCTGAGCTTTGGTGGCAGGAGTTTGAAGGAGGTCCCGTCCGATGGCTTCTATTTCTCCTGTGAAACGGGAAGCCCTGTCTGCTGGTTGTGATGTGCCGTGACAGAAATGCGGGGAAAAGGGGGCAGGTCTGAAACGGGAGGCCTTAAGAATGGGGAAGTGAGGCCGGGCACGGTGGCTCACGCCTGTAATCCCAGCACTTCGGAAGCCCGAGGCAGGCGGATCACCTGAGGTTGGGAGTTTGAGACCAGCCTGGCTAACATGGTGAAACCCCATCTCTACTAAAAATACAAAACCTAGCCGGGCATGGTGGTGTGTGCGTGTAATCCCAGCTACTTGGGAGGCTGAGGCAGGAGAATTGCGCTGAGGCAGGAGAATTAGTTGAACCCAGCTGGTGGAGGCTGCAATGAGCTGAGATCTCACCACTGCACTCCAGCCTGGGTGGCAGAGCGAGACTCCATCTCAAAAAAAAAAAAAAAAAAAAAAAAGAATGGGAAAGTGAGAGCGTCTGGGGAAGCAGCCAGTTAGGCACGTGGCCTAGTCTGTGCCTCTGCGTTTTCCTCCAGCTGGTCAGTGGTGTGAAAGGTGGGGGGTTCCAGTAGGTCTCACAGGGAGACAAGGCAGGAAGGGGCTGAGAATAGCAAGTGAGAGGTTATTGGTAGGACGGACAATGCAGGAGCTGGATGGACTGGAGGGGCTGAGCGATCGCCACCCAGAGATATTTAGGGTACCCTTCCCCAGTCCCCAGCCCCCGACCCTCCACGGGAGGCAGGAGCAGCGGGCGGGCCTGCGGGGGGCCAGGTGCCCAAGCAGTGGGATGTGCAGCGGGAGGGGTCTCTGCCTTGGCCCCAGGGCCCCACTGGCCCCTCCGCAGCCTACCGGCCCCGCGGCATCCCAGAGCCGACCCAGGCCCAACTAGAGGAATGGCTGCAGAGCTGGGATCCTAATGACACAGGGCAGTGGTGGAGCATTAAGAGTTCGGTGGTAAACATGCACTGAAATACAGTCATGCTGTGCAGAAGCTCTTTAGTGTAATTAGATCCCTTTTGTCAGTTTTGGCTTTTGTTGCCATTGCTTTTGGTGTTTTAGTCATGAAGTCTTTGCCCATGCCTATGTCCTGAGTGGTATTGCCTAGGTTTTCTTCTAGGGTTTTTCTGGTTTTAGGTCTTACGTTTAAGTCTGTAATCCATCTTAATTTTTGTATGAGGTGTCAGGAAGGGGTCCAGTTTCAGTTTTCCGCATAAGACTAGCCAGAGTGAACAGGTACCTACAGAATGGGAGAAAATTTTTACAATCTATCCATCTGACAAAGGGCTAATATCCAGAATTTACAAGGAACCTAAGTAAATTTACAAGAAGAAAACAAACAATCCCATCAGAAAGTGTGCAAAGCATATGAACAGACACTTCTCAAGACATTTATGCAGCCAACAAACATGAAAAAAAGCTCATCATCACTGATCATTAGAGAAACGCAAATCACAACCACAATGAGATACCATCTCACTCCAGGTAGAATGGTGATCATTATAAAGTCAGGAAACAACAAGTGCTGGAGAGGATGTGGAGAAACAGGAACACTTTTACACTGTTGGTGGGACTGTAAACTAGTTCAACCATTGTGGAAGACAGTGTGGCGATTCCTCAAGGATCTAGCACTAGAAATACCATTTGACCCAGCAATCCCATTACTGGGATTATGCCCAAAGGATTATAAATCATGCTGCTATAAAGACATGCACACATACGTTTGTTTGCTTATTTATTTATTTATTTTTGATACAGTCTTGCTGTGTCACCAGGCTGGAGTGCAATGGCATAGTCTCAGCTCACTGCAACCTCCATCTCCCAGGTTCAAGTGATTCTCCTGCCTCAGCCTCCCGAGTAGCTGGAACCACAGGCACACACCACCACGCCTGGCTAATTTTTTGCATTTTACTAGAGACGGGGTTTCACCATGTTGGCCAGGATGGTCTCGATCTCCTGACCTTGTGATCCACCCGCCTCAGCCTCCCAAAGTGCTGGGATTACAGGCGTGAGCCATCGTGCCCACCCCCAAGCACACATATGTTTATTGCAGCACTATTCACAATAGCAAAGATTTGGAACCTACCCAAATGTCCATCATTCATAGACTGGATAAAGAAAATGTGGCACATATACACTATGGAATACTATACAGCCATAAAAAAGCATGAGTTCATGTCCTTTGCAGGGACATGGATGAAGCTGGAAACCATCATTCTCAGCAAACTATCACAGGAATAGAAAACCAAAGACCGCATGTTCTCACTCATAAGTGGGAGTTGAACAATGAGAACACATGGACAAGGGAGGGGAACATCACACACCGGGGCCTGTCAGGGGGTGGGGGGCTGGGGCAGGGAGAGCATTAGGAGAAATACCCAATGTAGATGACGGGTTGATGGGTGCAGCAAACACCATGGCACGTACATACCTATGAAACAAACCTGCACATTCTGCACATGTCCCAGAACTTAAAGTATAATAATAATAAATAATAATTCAAATTGAGAGAATGTTGATATCAACTGCTCCCTGAGCCACATGGAAAGCTGTATCCTCTGCAGGCTGCTGAGACGTGTTTCTGTAAGAGGGGTCCTGAAAGGCTTTCTCCTGCAATAGGGATGGCCCTTGGCAAGGAAGCCACTGTCCTTGGGCACACAGACAGGGCTCCTTCAGCAGGCAGCAGATAGATATGCAATGCAGGCCTTGGTTTTTTGGGATGGTTCCAATGTAGTGCTGGATACGTCTGTCCAATTCTGGGGTTTGTTCATAGGAAACCCATGTGCCAGCAAATCTATGTCACATTCTCCAGTATCACCTTTATAAGGAATAAAGTCAATTTATTGTTCTTTAAAAAGAAAGAAAGAAACGTAGTCATGACTGTAGCTTGGCTGTCACTCAGGTGCAGGCTGTCACTCAGCTGCAAGCTGTCACTCAGGTGCAAGTGAATGGTGGATGTGGCTGCGTGGCTCCACCCACTGAGCCATAATCACTGTCACTCACGTGCAAGCTGTCACTCAACATGCAAGCTGTCACTCAGGTGCAAGTGAATGGTGGATGTGACTGCGTGGCTCCACCCACTGAGCCATAATCGCTGTCACTCAGGTGCAAGCTGTCACTCAACATGCAAGCTGTCACTCAGGTGCAAGTGAATGGTGGATGTGACTGCGTGGCTCCACCCACTGAGCCATAATCGCTGTCACTCAGGTGCAAGCTGTCACTCAACATGCAAGCTGTCACTCAACATGCAAGCCGTCACTCAGATACAAGTGAATGGTGGATGTGGCCGCGCAGCTCCACGCGCTGATCCATAATCCCCACAAATGTCCAGGGCAGACCCAGCTCTCACCAGGGCAAATGCTCCACAACCCAATACACTTGTTTCTGTTGTGTTGCTGTTTGGAAACTCCCTCTCCTATTTCCCACCTCCCTCTTTTCCGTTCTCGTTCCCTTTTCCCTGCTCCTATTTGTTTCCCTCAGTTCCGCCTAATACCCCGGGGTGTCACCCTAGCCCTTTCCTCTACCCACTCCAGCCTTACTACCCCTAACGTCCCGCACCCCAGGAAACACCAGATTCTGCCTCTACCTCCGAGCTCTTTCCCCTGTTCTCACTGCCCTGGGTCAGCCCTTTGCGGGAGCTCCTCTTTCCCCTCTTGATTTATTATCATCCGGCTAACCTCTAATCCTGTAAGATTTAGCTCGAATCTCTTTCGAGAAGTATTTTCTGAATCCAAGGAGGACCTAAAAGCCATTCTGCTGGCCTCCCAGAGCTGAATCTCCCATCTCACGCTTACCCCTCCCTGGATTATATTAAAATTATAAGTCATTTAAAATCCTTTTGGAACAAGACAGGGTATGAGTAAAAAAGAAATACTCAATAACTGAACATTATTTGTGTACACATACTACTTGATTTCTTTAACAATACATTGCAAGAAATAAAAAGATGGAGACCTATGGCTGGGCGCGGTGGCTCACGCCTGTAATCGCAGCACTTGGGAGGCCGAGGCGGGTGGATCACCTGAGGTCAGGAGTTTGAGACCAGCCTGGCCAACATGGTGAAACCCCGTCTCTACTAAAAATACAAAACTTAGCCGGGTGTGGTGGCGGCGCCTGTAGTCCCAGCTTCTCGGGAGGCTGAGGCAGCAGAATCTCTTGAACCCGGGAGGAGGAGGTTGTAGTGAGCCAAGACCGCACCACTGCTCTCCAGCCTGGGTGACAGAGTGAGACTCCATCTCAAAAAAAAAAAAAAAAAAAAAAAAAAAAAAAAAAGATGGAGACACACTAACCAGTTACGGTGTACGGAACATTATGGTTTTGTAAGACTGTAAAAAGAGAGGTAATTGGGGCAAGGGGACTAAATACCAGCTGCTATGAAGTGATTACTCTTAGCTTTTTAGGCATGATAATGGTATCATGGTTTGTTAGAGTCCTTATCTTTTAGAGATACATAAATGAGTATCCCCAAAATATGTACAGATATTTTATACCTGAAATGTGTACAGATGAAATAATGAGATGTCTGAGATCTGCTTCAAAATAATCTTGGTGGGTGAGGTGGGTGAGGGTACAAAGGAAACTAAGTGGGCTGTGAGCTGGTCACTACCGGATGAGGAGCACCTGGGGGTTCAGCATACGGCTCTCAATATCTTTATCTATGCTTGCAACTTTCCGTAATTCATAAAACGATTCCCATCTTTAGTCCCTGTGGAAGCTGCAGGGCCTTCCTCGCGGGGCAGGGTTGTAGTGGCTGATCTGGCATTTAAGGCTCCTTATGGTCCAACTTCCCCTCTACCTATCAGGTTGTTCCTTGAGCACCTTCAAAGGCCCCCCCTCCTCTGTGTGTCACAGTTGTCTGAACATCATTTCCAATTCCAGCTTTGTGATTGTGTTTCCTGTTGCTCTCCTGATCCCTGTCCCCAGAGGCCCTTCCTGCTTCTTTCCACGGATCTAAATCCCACCCAGCCTGTGGGAATCAGCTCCGGAACCAGAGGCTGTGGGGGCCGCTCCTGATCGCTCAGGCCTCCTTTCCCTGCCCCTTCTCTGTCTTTCTCATTCACTCTGGATAACGCAGTGGTTAAGAGCAGGGTTTGGGTGCCAGGCTGCCTGGATTTGAACCCAAGCTCCATTGCCACTGGCTGTGTCACTTTGATCAAGTTACTTAAACTCTCTGTGCTCAGTTATTTCTGTAGAATGGAAATAATGGGCCCACCTCATAGAATGGTTGGGAGATCAGAACTATACACGTGAAGAATTTAGAGTAGTGCCTGGCACGTGGTAAACACTCTATATCTAATACTTTCATTTATCTAGGTCCTATGTTACAACTAAGTTATATTCCTAAAAGGCAGGAACTGCCACCAAGCACTGAGGTGAACACACACGGTTGATGAAAAGAATCCCACACCCCTGACTTGAATCAGAGAAGCAAAGTCAATGTCGGACTGTCCCAGTCACTGCGGCCTCTTTTGTCCTTTCACCAGAGTACTTTGTCTGCCAGCAACAAAAACTGACTACAGCTAATTTAAGCAGAAAAAGGAATACACTGGCCAGGTGTGGTGGCTCACGCCTGTAATCCCAGCACTTTGGGAAGCCGAGGTGAGCACATTGCTTGAGCCAAGGAGTTCGAGACCAGCCTGGGCAACATAGTGAAACCCTATGTCTATATTAAAAAATAAAAAGGAGCCGGGGTGGGGATGTGCATCTGAAGTCCCAGCTGCTTGGGGATCTGAGGTGGGAGGATCACTTGAGCCTGGGGGTTGAGGCTGCAGTGAGCCCAAGATGACGCCACTGTGTTCCAGCCTGGGCGGCAGAGCGAGACCCTGTCAACCAAAACAACAACAACGACAACAAAAAAACTTAAAAAGTTGTGAAGGGAAAGCTATAGATTTGAAGGGAAGGCTACAGAACTAGGCTCAGAACAGGATAGGAAACTGGCAGCTCCAGGTCCAGGAGACCCGTAGGGAGAGTCTCATCACCATACCGGACACCCAGGCTCCAGGAGTGACAGTGTCATCACCATGCCGGACACCCAGAGTCCAGGAGTGACAGTGTCATCACCATGCCGGACACCCAGGCTCCAGGAGTGACAGTGTCATCACCATGCCGCACACCAAGAGTCCAGGATCCAGGACTGACAGTGTCATCAACATGCCGGACACCGAGAGTCCAGGAGTGACAGTCTCATCACCATGCCGGACACCCAGGATCCAGGAGTGACAGTGTCATCACCATGCCGGACTCCCAGAGCCCAGGAGTGACAGTGTCATCACCATGCCACACACCCAGGATCCAGGAGTGACAGTGTCATCACCATGTCACACACCCAGAGTCCAGGAGTGACAGTGTCATCACCATGCCGGACACCCAGGATCCAGGAGTGACAGTGTCATCACCAAGCCGGACACCCAGGATCCATGAGTGACAGTGTCATCACCATGCCACACACCCAGAGTCCAGGAGTGACAGTGTCATCACCATGCCGGACACCCAGAGTCCAGGAGTGACAGTGTCATCACCATGCCGGACACCCAGAGTCCAGGATCCAGGAGTGACAGTGTCATCACCATGCCAAACACCCAGGATCCAGGAGTGACAGTGTCATCACCATGCCGGACACCCAGGATCCAGGAGTGACAGTGTCATCACCATGCCGGACACCCAGAGTCCAGGAGTGACAGTGTCATCACCATGCCGGACACCCAGAGTCCAGGATCCAGGAGTGACAGTGTCATCACCATGCCGGACACCGAGAGTCCAGGAGTGACAGTCTCATCACCATGCCACACACCCAGGATCCAGGAGTGACAGTGTCATCACCATGCCGGACACCCAGAGTCCAGGAGTCACAGTGTCATCACCATGCCACACACCCAGGATCCAGGATTGACAGTGTCATCACCATGCCGGACACCCAGGATCCAGGATTGACAGTGTCATCACCATGCCGGACACCCAGGATCCATGAGTGACAGTGTCATCACCATGCCACACACCCAGAGTCCAGGAGTGACAGTGTCATCACCATGCCGGACACCCAGAGTCCAGGAGTGACAGTGTCATCACCATGCCGGACACCCAGAGTCCAGGATCCAGGAGTGACAGTGTCATCACCATGCCACACACCCAGGATCCAGGAGTGACAGTGTCATCACCATGCCGGACACCCAGGATCCAGGAGTGACAGTGTCATCACCATGCCGGACACCCAGGATCCAGGAGTGACAGTGTCATCACCATGCCACACACCCAGGATCCAGGGTCCAGGAGTGACAGTGTCATCACCATGCCACACACCCAGGATCCAGGAGTGACAGTGTCATCACCATGCCGGACACCCAGGATCCAGGAGTGACAGTGTCATCACCATGCCACACACCCAGAGTCCAGGAGTGACAGTGTCATCACCATGCCGGACACCCAGAGTCCAGGAGTGACAGTGTCATCACCATGCCGGACACCCAGAGTCCAGGATCCAGGAGTGACAGTGTCATCACCATGCCACACACCCAGGATCCAGGAGTGACAGTGTCATCACCATGCCGGACACCCAGGATCCAGGAGTGACAGTGTCATCACCATGCCGGACACCCAGGATCCAGGAGTGACAGTGTCATCACAATGCCACACACCCAGGATCCAGGAGTGACAGTGTCATCACCATGCCACACACCCAGGATCCAGGGTCCAGGAGTGACAGTGTCATCACCATGCCACACACCCAGAGTCCAGGAGTGACAGTGTCATCACCATGCCACACACCCAGGATCCAGGAGTGACAGTGTCATCACCATGCCGGACACCCAGAGTCCAGGAGTGACAGTGTCATCACCATGCCACACACCCAGGATCCAGGAGTGACAGTGTCATCACCATGCCGGACACCCAGGCTCCAGGAGTGACAGTGTCATCACCATGCCACACACCCAGAGTCCAGGAGTGACAGTCTCATCACCATGCCACACACCCAGAGTCCAGGAGTGACAGTGTCATCACCATGCCGGACACCCAGAGTCCAGGATCCAGGAGTGACAGTGTCATCACCATGCCGGACACCGAGAGTCCCGGAGTGACAGTCTCATCACCATGCCGGACACCCAGAGTCCAGGAGTGACAGTGTCATCACCATGCCGGACACCCAGAGTCCAGGAGGCCGGAGTGACAGTGTCATCACCATGCCACACACCCAGGATCCAGGAGTGACAGTGTCATCACCATGCCGGACACCCAGGATCCATGAGTGACAGTGTCATCACCATGCCACACACCCAGGATCCAGGAGTGACAGTGTCATCACCATGCCACACACCCAGAGTCCAGGAGTGACAGTGTCATCACCATGCCACACACCCAGAGTCCAGGAGTGACAGTGTCATCACCATGCCACACACCCAGAGTCCAGGAGTGACAGTGTCATCACCATGCCACACACCCAGAGTCCAGGATCCAGGAGTGACAGTGTCATCACCATGCCACACACCCAGGATCCAGGAGTGACAGTGTCATCACCATGCCGGACACCCAGGATCCAGGAGTGACAGTGTCATCACCATGCCGGACACCCAGGATCCAGGAGTGACAGTGTCATCACCATGCCACACACCCAGGATCCAGGAGTGACAGTGTCATCACCATGCCACACACCCAGGATCCAGGGTCGAGGAGTGACAGTGTCATCACCATGCCACACACCCAGGATCCAGGAATGACAGTGTCATCACCATGCCACACACCCAGGATCCAGGGTCCAAGAGTGACAGTGTCATCACCATGCCACACACCCAGGATCCAGGGTCCAGGAGTGACAGTGTCATCACCATGCCACACACCCAGAGTACAGGAGTGACAGTGTCATCACAATGCCACACACCCAGGATCCAGGAGTGACAGTGTCATCACCATGCCGGACACCCAGGATCCAGGAGAGACAGTGTCATCAACATGCCACACACCCAGAGTCCAGGAGTGACAGTGTCATCACCATGCCGGACACCCAGGCTCCAGGAGTGACAGTGTCATCACCATGCCACACACCCAGAGTCCAGGAGTGACAGTGTCATCACCATGCCGGACACCCAGATTCCAGGATCCAGGAGTGACAGTGTCATCACCATGCCGGACACCCAGAGTCCAGGAGTGACAGTGTCATCACCATGCCGGACACCCAGAGTCCAGGAGGCCGGAGTGACAGTGTCATCACCATGCCACACACCCAGAGTCCAGGAGTGACAGTGTCATCACCATGCCGGACACCCAGAGTCCAGGATCCAGGAGTGACAGTGTCATCACCATGCCGGACACCCAGAGTCCAGGAGTGACAGTGTCATCACCATGCCGGACACCCAGACTCCAGGTGTGACAGTGTCATCACCATGCCGGACACCCAGAGTCCAGGAGGCCGGAGTGACAGTGTCATCACCATGCCGGACACCCAGAGTCCAGGATCCAGGAGTGACAGTGTCATCACCATGCCACACACCCAGGATCCAGGAGTGACAGTGTCATCACCATGCCGGACACCCAGGCTCCAGGAGTGACAGTGTCATCACCATGCCGGACACCCAGAGTCCAGGATCCAGGAGTGACAGTGTCATCACCATGCCGGACACCGAGAGTCCAGGAGTGACAGTCTCATCACCATGCCACACACCCAGGATCCAGGAGTGACAGTGTCATCACCATGCCGGACACCCAGAGTCCAGGAGTTACAGTGTCATCACCATGCCACACACCCAGGATCCAGGAGTGACAGTGTCATCACCATGCCGGACACCCAGGATCCAGGATTGACAGTGTCATCACCATGCCGGACACCCAGGATCCATGAGTGACAGTGTCATCACCATGCCACACACCCAGAGTCCAGGAGTGACAGTGTCATCACCATGCCGGACACCCAGAGTCCAGGAGTGACAGTGTCATCACCATGCCGGACACCCAGAGTCCAGGATCCAGGAGTGACAGTGTCATCACCATGCCACACACCCAGGATCCAGGAGTGACAGTGTCATCACCATGCCGGACACCCAGGATCCAGGAGTGACAGTGTCATCACCATGCCGGACACCCAGGATCCAGGAGTGACAGTGTCATCACCATGCCACACACCCAGGATCCAGGGTCCAGGAGTGACAGTGTCATCACCATGCCACACACCCAGGATCCAGGAGTGACAGTGTCATCACCATGCCGGACACCCAGGATCCAGGAGTGACAGTGTCATCACCATGCCGGACACCCAGGATCCATGAGTGACAGTGTCATCACCATGCCACACACCCAGACCCAGGAGTGACAGTGTCATCACCATGCCGGACACCCAGAGTCCAGGAGTGACAGTGTCATCACCATGCCGGACACCCAGAGTCCAGGATCCAGGAGTGACAGTGTCATCACCATGCCACACACCCAGGATCCAGGAGTGACAGTGTCATCACCATGCCGGACACCCAGGATCCAGGAGTGACAGTGTCATCACCATGCCGGACACCCAGGATCCAGGAGTGACAGTGTCATCACCATGCCACACACCCAGGATCCAGGGTAACGGAGTGACAGTGTCATCACCATGCCACACACCCAGGATCCAGGAGTGACAGTGTCATCACCATGCCACACACCCAGAGTCCAGGAGTGACAGTGTCATCACCATGCCGGACACCCAGATTCCAGGATCCAGGAGTGACAGTGTCATCACCATGCCGGACACCCAGAGTCCAGGAGGCCGGAGTGACAGTGTCATCACCATGCCACACACCCAGAGTCCAGGAGTGACAGTGTCATCACCATGCCGGACACCCAGAGTCCAGGAGGCCGGAGTGACAGTGTCATCACCATGCTGGACACCCAGAGTCCAGGATCCAGGAGTGACAGTGTCATCACCATGCCACACACCCAGGATCCAGGAGTGACAGTGTCATCACCATGCCGGACACCCAGGCTCCAGGAGTGACAGTGTCATCACCATGCCGGACACCCAGAGTCCAGGATCCAGGAGTGACAGTGTCATCACCATGCCGGACACCGAGAGTCCAGGAGTGACAGTCTCATCACCATGCCACACACCCAGGATCCAGGAGTGACAGTGTCATCACCATGCCGGACACCCAGAGTCCAGGAGTCACAGTGTCATCACCATGCCACACACCCAGGATCCAGGAGTGACAGTGTCATCACCATGCCGGACACCCAGGCTCCAGGTGTGACAGTGTCATCACCATGCCGGACACCCAGAGTCCAGGAGGCCGGAGTGACAGTGTCATCACCATGCCGGACACCCAGAGTCCAGGATCCAGGAGTGACAGTGTCATCACCATGCCACACACCCAGGATCCAGGAGTGACAGTGTCATCACCATGCCGGACACCCAGGCTCCAGGAGTGACAGTGTCATCACCATGCCGGACACCCAGAGTCCAGGATCCAGGAGTGACAGTGTCATCACCATGCCGGACACCGAGAGTCCAGGAGTGACAGTCTCATCACCATGCCACACACCCAGGATCCAGGAGTGACAGTGTCATCACCATGCCGGACACCCAGAGTCCAGGAGTGACAGTGTCATCACCATGCCACACACCCAGGATCCAGGAGTGACAGTGTCATCACCATGCCGGACACCCAGGATCCAGGATTGACAGTGTCATCACCATGCCGGACACCCAGGATCCATGAGTGACAGTGTCATCACCATGCCACACACCCAGAGTCCAGGAGTGACAGTGTCATCACCATGCCGGACACCCAGAGTCCAGGAGTGACAGTGTCATCACCATGCCGGACACCCAGAGTCCAGGATCCAGGAGTGACAGTGTCATCACCATGCCACACACCCAGGATCCAGGAGTGACAGTGTCATCACCATGCCGGACACCCAGGATCCAGGAGTGACAGTGTCATCACCATGCCGGACACCCAGGATCCAGGGTCCAGGAGTGACAGTGTCATCACCATGCCACACACCCAGGATCCAGGAGTGACAGTGTCATCACCATGCCACACACCCAGGATCCAGGGTCCAGGAGTGACAGTGTCATCACCATGCCACACACCCAGAGTCCAGGAGTGACAGTGTCATCACCATGCCACACACCCAGGATCCAGGAGTGACAGTGTCATCACCATGCTGGACACCCAGAGTCCAGGAGTGACAGTGTCATCACCATGCCACACACCCAGGATCCAGGAGTGACAGTGTCATCACCATGCCGGACACCCAGGCTCCAGGAGTGACAGTGTCATCACCATGCCCCACACCCAGAGTCCAGGAGTGACAGTCTCATCACCATGCCACACACCCAGAGTCCAGGAGTGACAGTGTCGTCACCATGCCGGACACCCAGAGTCCAGGATCCAGGAGTGACAGTGTCATCACCATGCCGGACACCGAGAGTCCAAGAGTGACAGTCTCATCACCATGCCGGACACCCAGAGTCCAGGAGTGACAGTGTCATCACCATGCCGGACACCCAGAGTCCAGGAGGCCGGAGTGACAGTGTCATCACCATGCCGGACACCCAGGATCCAGGAGTGACAGTGTCATCACCATGCCGGACACCCAGGATCCATGAGTGACAGTGTCAACACCATGCCACACACCCAGGATCCAGGAGTGACAGTGTCATCACCATGCCACACACCCAGAGTCCAGGAGTGACAGTGTCATCACCATGCCACACACCCAGAGTCCAGGAGTGACAGTGTCATCACCATGCCACACACCCAGAGTCCAGGAATGACAGTGTCATCACCATGCGGGACACCCAGAGTCCAGGATCCAGGAGTGACAGTGTCATCACCATGCCACACACCCAGGATCCAGGAGTGACAGTGTCATCACCATGCCGGACACCCAGGATCCAGGAGTGACAGTGTCATCACCATGCCGGACACCCAGGATCCAGGAGTGACAGTGTCATCACCATGCCACACACCCAGGATCCAGGAGTGACAGTGTCATCACCATGCCACACACCCAGGATCCAGGGTCTAGGAGTGACAGTGTCATCACCATGCCACACACCCAGGATCCAGGAGTGACAGTGTCATCACCATGCCACACACCCAGGATCCAGGGTCCAAGAGTGACAGTGTCATCACCATGCCACACACCCAGAGTCCAGGAGTGACAGTGTCATCACCATGCCACACACCCAGGATCCAGGAGTGACAGTGTCATCACCATGCCGGACACCCAGGATCCAGGAGTGACAGTGTCATCACCATGCCGGACACCCAGAGTCCAGGAGTGACAGTGTCATCACCATGCCGGACACCCAGGCTCCAGGAGTGACGGTGTCATCACCATGCCACACACCCAGGATCCAGGAATGACAGTGTCATCACCATGCCACACACCCAGGATCCAGGGTCCAAGAGTGACAGTGTCATCACCATGCCACACACCCAGGATCCAGGGTCCAGGAGTGACAGTGTCATCACCATGCCACACACCCAGAGTACAGGAGTGACAGTGTCATCACAATGCCACACACCCAGGATCCAGGAGTGACAGTGTCATCACCATGCCGGACACCCAGAGTCCAGGATCCATGAGTGACAGTGTCATCACCATGCCGGACACCCAGAGTCCATGAGTGACAGTGTCATCACCATGCCGGACACCCAGGCTCCAGGTGTGACAGTTTCATCACCATGCCGGACACCCAGAGTCCAGGAGGCCGGAGTGACAGTGTCATCACCATGCCGGACACCCAGAGTCCAGGATCCAGGAGTGACAGTGTCATCAGCATGCCACACACCCAGGATCCAGGAGTGACAGTGTCATCACCATGCCGGACACCCAGGATCCAGGAGTGACAGTGTCATCACCATGCCGGACACCCAGGATCCAGGAGTGACAGTGTCATCACCATGCCACACACCCAGGATCCAGGATCCAGGAGTGACAGTGTCATCACCATGCCGGACACCCAGGATCCAGGAGTGACAGTGTCATCACCATGGCACACACCCAGAGTCCAGGATCCAGGAGTGACAGTGTCATCACCATGCCGGACACCCAGAGTCCAGGATCCAGAAGTGACAGTCTCATCACCATGCCGGACACCCAGAGTCCAGGATCCAGGAGTGACAGTGTCATCACCATGCCGTACACCCAGAGTCCAGGAGTGACAGTGTCATCACCATGCCGGACACCCAGAGTCCAGGAGTGACAGTGTCATCACCATGCCGGACACCCAGAGTCCAGGATCCAGGAGTGACAGTGTCATCACCATGCCGGACACCCAGAGTGCAGGAGTGACAGTGTCATCACCATGCCACACACCCAGGATCCAGGAGTGACAGTGTCATCACCATGCCACACACCCAGGATCCAGGAGTGACAGTGTCATCACCATGCCGGACACCCAGAGTCCAGGAGTGACAGTCTCATCACCATGCCGGACACCCAGAGTCCAGGAGTGACAGTGTCATCACCATGCCGGACACCCAGAGTCCAGGAGTGACAGTCTCATCACGATGCCCGACACCCAGAGTCCAGGAGTGACAGTGTCATCACCATGCCGGACACCCAGAGTCCAGGAGGCAGGATCCAGGAGTGACAGTGTCATCACCATGCCGGACACCCAGAGTCCAGGAGTGACAGTGTCATCACCATGCCGGACACCCAGAGTCCAGGAGTGACAGTGTCATCACCATGCCGGACACCCAGAGTCCAGGATCCAGGAGTGACAGTGTCATCACCATGCCGGACACCCAGAGTCCAGGAGTGACAGTGTCATCACCATGCCGGACACCCAGAGTCCAGGATCCAGGAGTGACAGTGTCATCACCATGCCGGACACCCAGAGTCCAGGAGTGACAGTCTCATCACCATGCCACACACCCAGGATCCAGGAGTGACAGTGTCATCACCATGCCGGACACCCAGGCTCCAGGAGTGACAGTGTCATCACCATGCCACACACCCAGAGTCCAGGAGTGACAGTGTCATCACCATGCCACACACCCAGAGTCCAGGAGTGACAGTGTCATCACCATGCCGGACACCCAGAGTCCAGGATCCAGGAGTGACAGTGTCATCACCATGCCGGACACCGAGAGTCCCGGAGTGACAGTCTCATCACCATGCCGGACACCCAGAGTCCAGGAGTGACAGTGTCATCACCATGCCGGACACCCAGAGTCCAGGAGGCCGGAGTGACAGTGTCATCACCATGCCACACACCCAGGATCCAGGAGTGACAGTGTCATCACCATGCCGGACACCCAGGATCCATGAGTGACAGTGTCATCACCATGCCACACACCCAGGATCCAGGAGTGACAGTGTCATCACCATGCCACACACCCAGAGTCCAGGAGTGACAGTGTCATCACCATGCCACACACCCAGAGTCCAGGAGTGACAGTGTCATCACCATGCCACACACCCAGAGTCCAGGAGTGACAGTGTCATCACCATGCCACACACCCAGAGTCCAGGATCCAGGAGTGACAGTGTCATCACCATGCCACACACCCAGGATCCAGGAGTGACAGTGTCATCACCATGCCGGACACCCAGGATCCAGGAGTGACAGTGTCATCACCATGCCGGACACCCAGGATCCAGGAGTGACAGTGTCATCACCATGCCACACACCCAGGATCCAGGAATGACAGTGTCATCACCATGCCACACACCCAGGATCCAGGGTCCAAGAGTGACAGTGTCATCACCATGCCACACACCCAGGATCCAGGGTCCAGGAGTGACAGTGTCATCACCATGCCACACACCCAGAGTACAGGAGTGACAGTGTCATCACAATGCCACACACCCAGGATCCAGGAGTGACAGTGTCATCACCATGCCGGACACCCAGGATCCAGGAGTGACAGTGTCATCAACATGCCACACACCCAGAGTCCAGGAGTGACAGTGTCATCACCATGCCGGACACCCAGGCTCCAGGAGTGACAGTGTCATCACCATGCCACACACCCAGAGTCCAGGAGTGACAGTGTCATCACCATGGCGGACACCCAGATTCCAGGATCCAGGAGTGACAGTGTCATCACCATGCCGGACACCCAGAGTCCAGGAGTGACAGTGTCATCACCATGCCGGACACCCAGAGTCCAGGAGGCCGGAGTGACAGTGTCATCACCATGCCGGACACCCAGAGTCCAGGATCCAGAAGTGACAGTCTCATCACCATGCCGGACACCCAGAGTCCAGGATCCAGGAGTGACAGTGTCATCACCATGCCGTACACCCAGAGTCCAGGAGTGACAGTGTCATCACCATGCCGGACACCCAGAGTCCAGGAGTGACAGTGTCATCACCATGCCGGACACCCAGAGTCCAGGATCCAGGAGTGACAGTGTCATCACCATGCCGGACACCCAGAGTGCAGGAGTGACAGTGTCATCACCATGCCACACACCCAGGATCCAGGAGTGACAGTGTCATCACCATGCCACACACCCAGGATCCAGGAGTGACAGTGTCATCACCATGCCGGACACCCAGAGTCCAGGAGTGACAGTCTCATCACCATGCCGGACACCCAGAGTCCAGGAGTGACAGTGTCATCACCATGCCGGACACCCAGAGTCCAGGAGTGACAGTCTCATCACCATGCCCGACACCCAGAGTCCAGGAGTGACAGTGTCATCACCATGCCGGACACCCAGAGTCCAGGAGGCAGGATCCAGGAGTGACAGTGTCATCACCATGCCGGACACCCAGAGTCCAGGAGTGACAGTGTCATCACCATGCCGGACACCCAGAGTCCAGGAGTGACAGTGTCATCACCATGCCGGACACCCAGAGTCCAGGATCCAGGAGTGACAGTGTCATCACCATGCCGGACACCCAGAGTCCAGGAGTGACAGTGTCATCACGATGCCGGACACCCAGAGTCCAGGATCCAGGAGTGACAGTGTCATCACCATGCCGGACACCCAGAGTCCAGGAGTGACAGTGTCATCACCATGCCGGACACCCAGAGTCCAGGAGTGACAGTGTCATCACCATGCCGGACACCCAGGCTCCAGGAATGACAGTGTCATCACCATGCCGGACACCCAGAGTCCAGGAGGCCGGAGTGACAGTGTCATCACCATGCCGGACACCCAGAGTCCAGGATCCAGGAGTGACAGTGTCATCACCATGCCACACACCCAGGATCCAGGAGTGACAGTGTCATCACCATGCCGGACACCCAGAGTCCAGGAGTGACAGTGTCATCACCATGCCACACACCCAGAGTCCAGGATCCAGGAGTGACAGTGTCATCACCATGCCGGACACCCAGAGTCCAGGATCCAGGAGTGACAGTGTCATCACCATGCCGGACACCCAGAGTCCAGGAGTGACAGTGTCATCACCATGCCGGACACCCAGAGTCCAGGAGTGACAGTCTCATCACCATGCCGGACACCCAGAGTCCAGGATCCAGGAGTGACAGTGTCATCACCATGCCGGACACCCAGGCTCCAGGAGTGACAGTGTCATCACCATGCCCCACACCCAGGATCCAGGAGTGACAGTGTGATCACCATGCCGGACACCCAGAGTCCAGGAGTGACAGTGTCATCACCATGCCACACACCCAGAGTCCAGGATCCAGGAGTGACAGTGTCATCACCATGCCGGACACCCAGAGTCCAGGATCCAGGAGTGACAGTGTCATCACCATGCCACACACCTAGGATCCTGGAGTGACAGTGTCATCACCATGCCACACACCCAGGATCCAGGAGTTACAGTGTCATCACCATGCCGGACACCCAGAGTCCAGGAGGCCGGAGTGACAGTGTCATCACCATGCCGGACACCCAGAGTCCAGGATCCAGGAGTGACAGTGTCATCACCATGCAGGACACCCAGAGTCCAGGATCCAGGAGTGACAGTGTCATCACCATGCCGGACACCCAGAGTCCAGGAGTGACAGTGTCATCACCATGCCAGACATCCAGAGTCCAGGAGTGACAGTCTCATCACCATGCCGGACACCCAGGATCCAGGAGTGACAGTGTCATCACCATGCCGGACACCCAGAGTCCAGGAGGCCGGAGTGACAGTGTCATCACCATGCCGGACACCCAGAGTCCAGGATCCAGGAGTGACAGTGTCATCACCATGCCACACACCCAGGATCCAGGAGTGACAGTGTCATCACCATGCCGGACACCCAGAGTCCAGGAGGCCGGAGTGACAGTGTCATCACCATGCCGGACACCCAGAGTCCAGGATCCAGGAGTGACAGTGTCATCACCATGCCACACACTCAGGATCCAGGAGTGACAGTGTCATCACCATGCCGGACACCCAGAGTCCAGGGTCCAGGAGTGACAGTGTCACCACCATGCCATACACCCAGGATCCAGGAGTGACAGTGTCATCACCATGCCACACACCCAGAGTCCAGGATCCAGGAGTGACAGTGTCATCACCATGCCACACACCCAGAGTCCAGGAGTGACAGTGTCATCACCATGCCACACACCCAGGATCCAGGAGTGACAGTGTCATCACCATGCCACACACCCAGGATCCAGGAGTGACAGTGTCATCACCATGCCGGACACCCAGATTCCAGGAGTGACAGTGTCATCACCATGCCGGACACCCAGAGTCCAGGAGTGACAGTGTCATCACCATGCCGGACACCCAGAGTCCAGGATCCAGGAGTGACAGTGTCATCACCATGCCACACACCCAGGATCCAGGAGTGACAGTGTCATCACCATGCCGGACACCCAGAGTCCAGGAGTGACAGTGTCATCACCATGCCGGACACCCAGGATCCAGGAGTGACAGTGTCATCACCATGCCACACACCCAGGATCCAGGAGTGACAGTGTCATCACCATGCCGGACACCCAGGATCCAGGAGTGACAGTGTCATCACCATGCCACACACCCAGAGTCCAGGATCCAGGAGTGACAGTGTCATCACCATGCCACACACCCAGGGTCCAGGAGTGACAGTGTCATCACCATGCCACACACCCAGGATCCAGGAGTGACAGTGTCATCACCATGCCACACACCCAGGATCCAGGAGTGACAGTGTCATCACCATGCCACACACCCAGGATCCAGGAGTGACAGTGTCATCACCATGCCACACACCCAGGATCCAGGGTCCAGGAGTGACAGTGTCATCACCATGCCGGACACCCAGAGTCCAGGAGTGACAGTGTCATCACCATGCCGGACACCCAGGATCCAGGAGTGACAGTGTCATCACCATGCCGGACAGCCAGAGTGCAGGAGTGACAGTGTCATCACCATGCCACACAACCATGATCCAGGGTACAGGAGTGAGTCTCATCACCATGCCACACACCCAGGATCCAGGAGTGACAGTGTCATCACCATGCCACACACCCAGGACCCAGGAGTGACAGTGTCATCACCATGCCACACACCCAGGATCCAGGGTCCAGGAGTGAGTCTCATCACCATGCCACACACCCAGAGTCCAGGAGTGACAGTCTCATCACCATGCCGGACACCCAGAGTCCAGGAGTGACAGTGTCATCACCATGCCGGACACCCAGAGTCCAGGAGTGACAGTGTCATCACCATGCCGGACACCCAGAGTCCAGGAGTGACAGTCTCATCACCATGCCGGACACCCAGAGTCCAGGAGGCCGCAGTGACAGTGTCATAACCATGCCGGACACCCAGAGTCCAGGATCCAGGAGTGACAGTGTCATGACCATGCCACACACCCAGGATCCAGGAGTGACAGTGTCATCACCATGCCGGACACCCAGAGTCCAGGATCCAGGAGTGACAGTGTCATCACCATGCCACACACCCAGGATTCAGGAGTGACAGTGTCATCACCATGCCGGACACCCAGGATCCATGAGTGACAGTGTCATCACCATGCCACACACCCAGGATCCAGGAGTGACATTGTCATCACCATGCCACACACCCAGAGTCCAGGAGTGACAGTGTCATCACCATGCCACACACCCAGAGTCCAGGAGTGACAGTGTCATCACCATGCCACACACCCAGAGTCCAGGAGTGACAGTGTCATCACCATGCCACACACCCAGGATCCAGGAGTGACAGTGTCATCACCATGCCACACACCCAGGATCCAGGAGTGACAGTGTCATCACCATGCCGGACACCCAGGATCCAGGAGTGACAGTGTCATCAACATGCCACACACCCAGAGTCCAGGAGTGACAGTGTCATCACCATGCCGGACACCCAGGCTCCAGGAGTGACAGTGTCATCACCATGCCACACACCCAGAGTCCAGGAGTGACAGTGTCATCACCATGCCGGACACCCAGATTCCAGGATCCAGGAGTGACAGTGTCATCACCATGCCGGACACCCAGAGTCCAGGAGTGACAGTGTCATCACCATGCCGGACACCCAGAGTCCAGGAGGCCGGAGTGACAGTGTCATCACCATGCCACACACCCAGAGTCCAGGAGTGACAGTGTCATCACCATGCCGGACACCCAGAGTCCAGGATCCATGAGTGACAGTGTCATCACCATGCCGGACACCCAGAGTCCATGAGTGACAGTGTCATCACCATGCCGGACACCCAGGCTCCAGGTGTGACAGTGTCATCACCATGCCGGACACCCAGAGTCCAGGAGGCCGGAGTGACAGTGTCATCACCATGCCGGACACCCAGAGTCCAGGATCCAGGAGTGACAGTGTCATCACCATGCCACACACCCAGGATCCAGGAGTGACAGTGTCATCACCATGCCGGACACCCAGAGTCCAGGAGTGACAGTGTCATCACCATGCCACACACCCAGAGTCCAGGATCCAGGAGTGACAGTGTCATCACCATGCCGGACACCCAGAGTCCAGGATCCAGGAGTGACAGTCTCATCACCATGCCGGACACCCAGAGTCCAGGATCCAGGAGTGACAGTGTCATCACCATGCCGTACACCCAGAGTCCAGGAGTGACAGTGTCATCACCATGCCGGACACCCAGAGTCCAGGAGTGACAGTCTCATCACCATGCCGGACACCCAGAGTCCAGGATCCAGGAGTGACAGTGTCATCACCATGCCGGACACCCACAGTGCAGGAGTGACAGTGTCATCACCATGCCACACACGCAGGATCCAGGAGTGACAGTGTCATCACCATGCCACACACCCAGAGTCCAGGAGTGACAGTGTCATCACCATGCCGGACACCCAGAGTCCAGGAGTGACAGTGTCATCACCATGCCGGACACCCAGAGTCCAGGAGTGACAGTCTCATCACCATGCCGGACACCCAGAGTCCAGGAGTGACAGTGTCATCACCATGCCGGACACCCAGAGTCCAGGAGTGACAGTCTCATCACCATGCCCGACACCCAGAGTCCAGGAGTGACAGTGTCATCACCATGCCGGACACCCAGAGTCCAGGAGGCAGGATCCAGGAGTGACAGTGTCATCACCATGCCGGACACCCAGAGTCCAGGAGTGACAGTGTCATCACCATGCCGGACACCCAGAGCCCAGGAGTGACAGTGTCATCACCATGCCGGACACCCAGAGTCCAGGATCCAGGAGTGACAGTGTCATCACCATGCCGGACACCCAGAGTCCAGGAGTGACAGTGTCATCACCATGCCGGACACCCAGAGTCCAGGATCCAGGAGTGACAGTGTCATCACCATGCCGGACACCCAGAGTCCAGGAGTGACAGTGTCATCACCATGCCGGACACCCAGAGTCCAGGAGTGACAGTGTCATCACCATGCCGGACACCCAGGCTCCAGGAGTGACAGTGTCATAACCATGCCGGACACCCAGAGTCCAGGAGGCCGGAGTGACAGTGTCATCACCATGCCGGACACCCAGAGTCCAGGATCCAGGAGTGACAGTGTCATCACCATGCCACACACCCAGAGTCCAGGATCCAGGAGTGACAGTGTCATCACCATGCCGGACACCCAGAGTCCAGGATCCAGGAGTGACAGTGTCATCACCATGCCGGACACCCAGAGTCCAGGATCCAGGAGTGACAATGTCATCACCATGCCGGACACCCAGAGTCCAGGAGTGACAGTGTCATCACCATGCCGGACACCCAGAGTCCAGGAGTGACAGTCTCATCACCATGCCGGACACCCAGAGTCCAGGATCCAGGAGTGACAGTGTCATCACCATGCCACACACCAAGGATCCAGGAGTGACAGTGTGATCACCATGCCGGACACCCAGAGTCCAGGAGTGACAGTGTCATCACCATGCCACACACCCAGAGTCCAGGATCCAGGAGTGACAGTGTCATCACCATGCCGGACACCCAGAGTCCAGGATCCAGGAGTGACAGTGTCATCACCATGCCGGACACCCAGAGTCCAGGATCCAGGAGTGACAGTGTCATCACCATGCCACACACACAGGATCCTGGAGTGACAGTGTCATCACCATGCCACACACCCAGGATCCAGGAGTTACAGTGTCATCACCATGCCGGACACCCAGAGTCCAGGAGGCCGGAGTGACAGTGTCATCACCATGCCGGACACCCAGAGTCCAGGATCCAGGAGTGACAGTGTCATCACCATGCCGGACACCCAGAGTCCAGGATCCAGGAGTGACAGTGTCATCACCATGCCGGACACCCAGAGTCCAGGAGTGACAGTGTCATCACCATGCCAGACACCCAGAGTCCAGGAGTGACAGTCTCATCACCATGCCGGACACCCAGGATCCAGGAGTGACAGTGTCATCACCATGCCGGACACCCAGAGTCCAGGAGGCCGGAGTGACAGTGTCATCACCATGCCGGACACCCAGAGTCCAGGATCCAGGAGTGACAGTGTCATCACCATGCCACACACCCAGGATCCAGGAGTGACAGTGTCATCACCATGCCGGACACCCAGAGTCCAGGAGGCCGGAGTGACAGTGTCATCACCATGCCGGACACCCAGAGTCCAGGATCCAGGAGTGACAGTGTCATCACCATGCCACACACTCAGGATCAAGGAGTGACAGTGTCATCACCATGCCGGACACCCAGAGTCCAGGGTCTAGGAGTGACAGTGTCACCACCATGCCACACACCCAGGATCCAGGAGTGACAGTGTCATCACCATGCCACACACCCAGAGTCCAGGATCCAGGAGTGACAGTGTCATCACCATGCCACACACCCAGAGTCCAGGAGTGACAGTGTCATCACCATGCCACACACCCAGGATCCAGGAGTGACAGTGTCATCACCATGCCACACACCCAGGATCCAGGAGTGACAGTGTCATCACCATGCCGGACACCCAGATTCCAGGAGTGACAGTGTCATCACCATGCCGGACACCCAGAGTCCAGGAGTGACAGTCTCATCACCATGCCGGACACCCAGAGTCCAGGATCCAGGAGTGACAGTGTCATCACCATGCCACACACCCAGGATCCAGGAGTGACAGTGTCATCACCATGCCGGACACCCAGAGTCCAGGAGTGACAGTGTCATCACCATGCCGGACATCCAGGATCCAGGAGTGACAGTGTCATCACCATGCCACACACCCAGGATCCAGGAGTGACAGTGTCATCACCATGCCGGACACCCAGGATCCAGGAGTGACAGTGTCATCACCATGCCGGACACCCAGGATCCAGGAGTGACAGTGTCATCACCATGCCACACACCCAGAGTCCAGGATCCAGGAGTGACAGTGTCATCACCATGCCACACACCCAGGGTCCAGGAGTGACAGTGTCATCACCATGCCAAACACCCAGGATCCAGGAGTGACAGTGTCATCACCATGCCACACACCCAGGATCCACGAGTGACAGTGTCATCACCATGCCACACACCCAGGATCCAGGAGTGACAGTGTCATCACCATGCCACACACCCAGGATCAAGGGTCTAGGAGTGACAGTGTCATCACCATGCCGGACACCCAGAGTCCAGGAGTGACAGTGTCATCACCATGCCAGACACCCAGGATCCAGGAGTGATAGTGTCATCACCATGCCGGACACCCAGGATCCAGGAGGCAGGAGTGACAGTGTCATCACCATGCCGGACACCCAGAGTCCAGGAGTGACAGTCTCATCACCATGCCGGACACCCAGGATCCAGGAGTGACAGTGTCATCACCATGCCGGACACCCAGAGTGCAGGAGTGACAGTGTCATCACCATGCCACACACCCATGATCCAGGGTCCAGGAGTGAGTCTCATCACCATGCCACACACCCAGGATCCAGGAGTGACAGTGTCATCACCATGCCACACACCCAGGACCCAGGAGTGACAGTGTCATCACCATGCCACACACCCAGGATCCAGGGTCCAGGAGTGAGTCTCATCACCATGCCACACACCCAGAGTCCAGGAGTGACAGTCTCATCACCATGCCGGACACCCAGAGTCCAGGAGTGACAGTGTCATCACCATGCCGGACACCCAGAGTCCAGGAGTGACAGTGTCATCACCATGCCGGACACCCAGAGTCCAGGAGTGACAGTCTAATCACCATGCCGGACACCCAGAGTCCAGGAGGCCGCAGTGACAGTGTCATAACCATGCCGGACACCCAGAGTCCAGGATCCAGGAGTGACAGTGTCATCACCATGCCACACACCCAGGATCCAGGAGTGACAGTGTCATCACCATGCCGGACACCGAGGATCCATGAGTGACAGTGTCATCACCATGCCACACACCCAGGATCCAGGAGTGACAGTGTCATCACCATGCCACACACCCAGAGTCCAGGAGTGACAGTGTCATCACCATGCCACACACCCAGAGTCCAGGAGTGACAGTGTCATCACCATGCCACACACCCAGAGTCCAGGAGTGACAGTGTCATCACCATGCCACACACCCAGGATCCAGGAGTGACAGTGTCATCACCATGCCACACACCCAGGATCCAGGAGTGACAGTGTCATCACCATGCCGGACACCCAGGATCCAGGAGTGACAATGTCATCACCATGCCGGACACCCAGGATCCAGGAGTGACAGTGTCATCACCATGCCGCACACCCAGGATCCAGGGTCCAGGAGTGACAGTGTCATCACCATGCCGGACACCCAGGATCCAGGAGTGACAGTGTCATCACCATGCCGGACACCCAGGATCCATGAGTGACAGTGTCATCACCATGCCACACACCCAGAGTCCAGGAGTGACAGTGTCATCACCATGCCGGACACCCAGAGTCCAGGAGTGACAGTGTCATCACCATGCCGGACACCCAGAGTCCAGGATCCAGGAGTGACAGTGTCATCACCATGCCACACACCCAGGATCCAGGAGTGACAGTGTCATCACCCTGCCGGATACCCAGGATCCAGGAGTGACAGTGTCATCACGATGCCGGACACCCAGGATCCAGGAGTGACAGTGTCATCACCATGCCACACACCCAGGATCCAGGGTCCAGGAGTGACAGTGTCATCACCATGCCACACACCCAGGATCCAGGAGTGACAGTGTCATCACCATGCCACACACCCAGGATCCAGGGTCCAGGAGTGACAGTGTCATCACCATGCCACACACCCAGAGTCCAGGATCCAGGAGTGACAGTGTCATCACCATGCCACACACCCAGGATCCAGGAGTGACAGGGTCATCACCATGCCGGACACCCAGGCTCCAGGAGTGACAGTGTCATCACCATGCCGGACACCCAGAGTCCAGGATCCAGGAGTGACAGTGTCATCACCATGCCGGACACCGAGAGTCCAGGAGTGACAGTCTCATCACCATGCCACACACCCAGGATCCAGGAGTGACAGTGTCATCACCATGCCGGACACCCAGAGTCCAGGAGTGACAGTGTCATCACCATGCCACACACCCAGGATCCAGGAGTGACAGTGTCATCACCATGCCGGACACCCAGGATCCAGGATTGACAGTGTCATCACCATGCCGGACACCCAGGATCCACGAGTGACAGTGTCATCACCATGCCACACACCCAGAGTCCAGGAGTGACAGTGTCATCACCATGCCGGACACCCAGAGTCCAGGAGTGACAGTGTCATCACCATGCCGGACACCCAGAATCCAGGATCCAGGAGTGACAGTGTCATCACCATGCCACACACCCAGGATCCAGGAGTGACAGTGTCATCACCATGCCGGACACCCAGGATCCAGGAGTGACAGTGTCATCACCATGCCGGACACCCAGGATCCAGGAGTGACAGTGTCATCAGCATGCCACACACCCAGGATCCAGGGTCCAGGAGTAACAGTGTCATCACCATGCCACACACCCAGGATCCAGGAGTGACAGTGTCATCACCATGCCGGACACCCAGGATCCAGGAGTGACAGTGTCAGCACCATGCCGGACACCCAGGATCCATGAGTGACAGTGTCATCACCATGCCACACACCCAGAGTCCAGGAGTGACAGTGTCATCACCATGCCACACACCCAGAGTCCAGGATCCAGGAGTGACAGTGTCATCACCATGCCACACACCCAGGATCCAGGAGAGACAGTGTCATCACCATGCCGGACACCCAGGATCCAGGAGTGACAGTGTCATCACCATGCCGGACACCCAGGATCCAGGAGTGACAGTGTCATCACCATGCCACACACCCAGGATCCAGGGTCTAGGAGTGACAGTGTCATCACCATGCCACACACCCAGAGTCCAGGAGTGACAGTGTCATCACCATGCCACACACCCAGGATCCAGGAGTGACAGTGTCATCACCATGCCGGACACCCAGAGTCCAGGAGTTACAGTGTCATCACCATGCCACACACCCAGGATCCAGGAGTGACAGTGTCATCACCATGCCGGACACCCAGGCTCCAGGAGTGACAGTGTCATCACCATGCCACACACCCAGAGTCCAGGAGTGACAGTCTCATCACCATGCCACACACCCAGAGTCCAGGAGTGACAGTGTCATCACCATGCCGGACACCCAGAGTCCAGGATCCAGGAGTGACAGTGTCATCACCATGCCACACACTCAGGATCCAGGAGTGACAGTGTCATCACCATGCCGGACACCCAGAGTCCAGGGTCCAGGAGTGACAGTGTCACCACCATGCCATACACCCAGGATCCAGGAGTGACAGTGTCATCACCATGCCACACACCCAGAGTCCAGGATCCAGGAGTGACAGTGTCATCACCATGCCACACACCCAGAGTCCAGGAGTGACAGTGTCATCACCATGCCACACACCCAGGATCCAGGAGTGACAGTGTCATCACCATGCCACACACCCAGGATCCAGGAGTGACAGTGTCATCACCATGCCGGACACCCAGATTCCAGGAGTGACAGTGTCATCACCATGCCGGACACCCAGGATCCAGGAGTGACAGTGTCATCACCATGCCGGACACCCAGGATCCAGGAGTGACAGTGTCATCACCATGCCGGACACCCAGGATCCAGGAGTGAGAGTGTCATCACCATGCCACACACCCAGAGTCCAGGATCCAGGAGTGACAGTGTCATCACCATGCCACACACCCAGGGTCCAGGAGTGACAGTGTCATCACCATGCCACAAACCCAGGATCCAGGAGTGACAGTGTCAGCACCATGCCACACACCCAGGATCCAGGAGTGACAGTGTCATCACCATGCCACACACCCAGAGTCCAGGATCCAGGAGTGACAGTGTCATCACCATGCCGGACACCCAGAGTCCAGGATCCAGGAGTGACAGTCTCATCACCATGCCGGACACCCAGAGTCCAGGATCCAGGAGTGACAGTGTCATCACCATGCCGTACACCCAGAGTCCAGGAGTGACAGTGTCATCACCATGCCGGACACCCAGAGTCCAGGAGTGACAGTCTCATCACCATGCCGGACACCCAGAGTCCAGGATCCAGGAGTGACAGTATCATCACCATGCCGGACACCCAGAGTGCAGGAGTGACAGTGTCATCACCATGCCACACACCCAGGATCCAGGAGTGACAGTGTCATCACCATGCCACACACCCAGGATCCAGGAGTGACAGTGTCATCACCATGGCACACACCCAGAGTCCAGGAGTGACAGTGTCATCACCATGCCGGACACCCAGAGTCCAGGAGTGACAGTCTCATCACCATGCCGGACACCCAGAGTCCAGGAGTGACAGTGTCATCACCATGCCGGACACCCAGAGTCCAGGAGTGACAGTCTCATCACCATGCCACACACCCAGAGTCCAGGAGTGACAGTGTCATCACCATGCCGGACACCCAGAGTCCAGGATCAAGGAGTGACAGTGTCATCACCATGCCGGACACCGAGAGTCCAGGAGTGACAGTCTCATCACCATGCCGGACACCCAGAGTCCAGGAGTGACAGTGTCATCACCATGCCGGACACCCAGAGTCCAGGAGGCCGGAGTGACAGTGTCATCACCATGCCACACACCCAGGATCCAGGAGTGACAGTGTCATCACCATGCCGGACACCCAGGATCCATGAGTGACAGTGTCATCACCATGCCACACACCCAGGATCCAGGAGTGACAGTGTCATCACCATGCCACACACCCAGAGTCCAGGAGTGACAGTGTTATCACCATGCCACACACCCAGAGTCCAGGAGTGACAGTGTCATCACCATGCCACACACCCAGAGTCCAGGAGTGACAGTGTCATCACCATGCCACACACCCAGAGTCCAGGATCCAGGAGTGACAGTGTCATCACCATGCCACACACCCAGGATCCAGGAGTGACAGTGTCATCACCATGCCGGACACCCAGGATCCAGGAGTGACAGTGTCATCACCATGCCGGACACCCAGGATCCAGGAGTGACAGTGTCATCACCATGCCACACAACCAGGATCCAGGAGTGACAGTGTCATCACCATGCCACACACCCAGGATCCAGGGTCGAGGAGTGACAGTGTCATCACCATGCCACACACCCAGGATCCAGGAATGACAGTGTCATCACCATGCCACACACCCAGGATCCAGGGTCCAAGAGTGACAGTGTCATCACCATGCCACACACCCAGAGTCCAGGAATGACAGTGTCATCACCATGCCACACACCCAGGATCCAGGAGTGACAGTGTCATCACCATGCCAGACACCCAGGATCCAGGAGTGACAGTGTCATCAACATGCCACACACCCAGAGTCCAGGAGTGACATTGTCATCACCATGCCGGACACCCAGGCTCCAGGAGTGACAGTGTCATCACCATGCCACACACCCAGAGTCCAGTAGTGACATTGTGATCACCATGCCGGACACCCAGATTCCAGGATCCAGGAGTGACAGTGTCATCACCATGCCGGACACCCAGAGTCCAGGAGTGACAGTGTCATCACCATGCCGGACACCCAGAGTCCAGGAGGCCGGAGTGACAGTGTCATCACCATGCCACACACCCAGAGTCCAGGAGGCCGGAGTGACAGTGTCATCACCATGCCGGACACCCAGAGTCCAGGATCCAGGAGTGACAGTGTCATCACCATGCCGGACACCCAGAGTCCAGCAGTGACAGTGTCATCACCATGCCGGACACCCAGGCTCCAGGTGTGACAGTGTCATCACCATGCCGGACACCCAGAGTCCAGGAGGCCGGAGTGACAGTGTCATCACCATGCCGGACACCCAGAGTCCAGGATCCAGGAGTGACAGTGTCATCACCATGCCACACACCCAGAGTCCAGGAGTGACAGTGTCATCACCATGCCGGACACCCAGAGTCCAGGAGTGACAGTCTCATCACCATGCCGGACACCCAGAGTCCAGGATCCAGGAGTGACAGTGTCATCACCATGCCACACACCCAGGATCCAGGAGTGACAGTGTCATCACCATGCCGGACACCCCGGATCCAGGAGTGACAGTGTCATCACCATGCCGGACACCCAGGATCCAGGAGTGACAGTGTCATCACCATGCCACACACCCAGGATCCAGGGTCCAGGAGTGACAGTGTCATCACCATGCCACACACCCAGGATCCAGGAGTGACAGTGTCATCACCATGCCACACACCCAGGATCCAGGGTCCAGGAGTGACAGTGTCATCACCATGCCACACACCCAGAGTCCAGGAGTGACAGTGTCATCACCATGCCACACACCCAGGATCCAGGAGTGACAGTGTCATCACCATGCCGGACACCCAGAGTCCAGGAGTGACAGTGTCATCACCATGCCACACACCCAGGATCCAGGAGTGACAGTGTCATCACCATGCCGGACACCCAGGCTCCAGGAGTGACAGTGTCATCACCATGCCACACACCCAGAGTCCAGGAGTGACAGTCTCATCACCATGCCACACACCCAGAGTCCAGTAGTGACAGTGTCATCACCATGCCGGACACCCAGAGTCCAGGATCCAGGAGTGACAGTGTCATCACCATGCCGGACACCGAGAGTCCAAGAGTGACAGTCTCATCACCATGTCGGACACCCAGAGTCCAGGAGTGACAGTGTCATCACCATGCCGGACACCCAGAGTCCAGGAGGCCGGAGTGACAGTGTCATCACCATGCCGGACACCCAGGATCCAGGAGTGACAGTGTCATCACCATGCCGGACACCCAGGATCCATGAGTGACAGTGTCAACACCATGCCACACACCCAGGATCCAGGAGTGACAGTGTCATCACCATGCCACACACCCAGAGTCCAGGAGTGACAGTGTCATCACCATGCCACACACCCAGAGTCCAGGAGTGACAGTGTCATCACCATGCCACACACCCAGAGTCCAGGAGTGACAGTGTCAGCACCATGCGGGACACCCAGAGTCCAGGATCCAGGAGTGACAGTGTCATCAGCATGCCACACACCCAGGATCCAGGAGTGACAGTGTCATCACCATGCCGGACACCTAGGATCCAGGAGTGACAGTGTCATCACCATGCCGGACACTCAGGATCCAGGAGTGACAGTGTCATCACCATGCCACACACCCAGAGTCCAGGAGTGACAGTGTCATCACCATGCCACACACCCAGGATCCAGGTTCTAGGAGTGACAGTGTCATCACCATGCCACACACCCAGGATCCAGGGTCCAAGAGTGACAGTGTCATCACCATGCCACACACCCAGAGTCCAGGAGTGACAGTGTCATCACCATGCCACACACCCAGGATCCAGGAGTGACAGTGTCATCACCATGCCGGACACCCAGGATCCAGGAGTGACAGTGTCATCAACATGCCACACACCCAGAGTCCAGGAGTGACAGTGTCATCACCATGCCGGACACCCAGGCTCCTGGAGTGACAGTGTCATCACCATGCCACACACCCAGAGTCCAGGAGTGACAGTGTCATCACCATGCCGGACACCCAGATTCCAGGATCCAGGAGTGACAGTGTCATCACCATGCCGGACACCCAGAGTCCAGGAGTGACAGTGTCATCACCATGCCGGACACCCAGAGTCCAGGAGGCCGGAGTGACAGTGTCATCACCATGCCACACACCCAGAGTCCAGGAGTGACAGTGTCATCACCATGCCGGACACCCAGAGTCCAGGATCCAAGAGTGACAGTGTCATCACCATGCCGGACACCCAGAGTCCATGAGTGACAGTGTCATCACCATGCCGGACACCCAGGCTCCAGGTGTGACAGTGTCATCACCATGCCGGACACCCAGAGTCCAGGAGGCCGGAGTGACAGTGTCATCACCATGCCGGACACCCAGAGTCCAGGATCCAGGAGTGACAGTGTCATCACCATGCCACACACCCAGGATCCAGGAGTGACAGTGTCATCACCATGCCGGACACCCAGAGTCCAGGAGTGACAGTGTCATCACCATGCCACACACCCAGAGTCCAGGATCCAGGAGTGACAGTGTCATCACCATGCCGGACACCCAGAGTCCAGGATCCAGGAGTGACAGTCTCATCACCATGCCGGACACCCAGAGTCCAGGATCCAGGAGTGACAGTGTCATCACCATGCCGTACAACCAGAGTCCAGGAGTGACAGTGTCATCACCATGCCGGACACCCAGAGTCCAGGAGTGACAGTCTCATCACCATGCCGGACACCCAGAGTCCAGGATCCAGGAGTGACAGTGTCATCACCATGCCGGACACCCAGAGTGCAGGAGTGACAGTGTCATCACCATGCCACACACCCAGGATCCAGGAGTGACAGTGTCATCACCATGCCACACACCCAGGATCCAGGAGTGACAGTGTCATCACCATGCCACACACCCAGAGTCCAGGAGTGACAGTGTCATCACCATGCCGGACACCCAGAGTCCAGGAGTGACAGTGTCATCACCATGCCACACACCCAGAGTCCAGGATCCAGGAGTGACAGTGTCATCACCATGCCGGACACCCAGAGTCTAGGATCCAGGAGTGACAGTGTCATCACCATGCCACACACCCAGGATCCAGGAGTGACAGTGTTATCACCATGCCGGACACCCAGAGTGCAGGAGTGACAGTGTCATCACCATGCCACACACCCAGGATCCAGGGTCCAGGAGTGACAGTGTCATCACCATGCCGGACACCCAGAGTCCAGGAGGCCGGAGTGACAGTGACATCACCATGCCGGACACCCAGAGTCCAGGAGGCCGGAGTGACAGTGACATCACCATGCCGGACACCCAGAGTCCAGGAGTGACAGTGTCATCACCATGCCGGACACCCAGGATCCAGGAGTGACAGTGTCATCACCATGCCACACACCCAGAGTCCAGGATCCAGGAGTGACAGTGTCATCACCATGCCACACACCCAGAGTCCAGGATCCAGGAGTGACAGTGTCATCACCATGCCACACACCCAGGATCCAGGAGTGACAGTGTCATCACCATGCCGGACACCCAGAATCCAGGAGTGACAGTGTCATCACCATGCCACACACCCAGGATCCAGGAGTGACAGTGTCATCACCATGCCGGACACCCAGAGTCCAGGAGTGACAGTGTCATCACCATGCCGGACACCCAGAGTTCAGGAGTGACAGTGTCATCACCATGCCGGACACCCAGGATCCAGGAGTGACAGTGTCATCACCATGCCGGACACCCAGGATCCAGGAGGCAGGAGTGACAGTGTCATCACCATGCCGGACACCCAGAGTCCAGGAGTGACAGTGTCATCACCATGCCGGACACCCAGAGTGCAGGAGTGACAGTGTCATCACCATGCCACACACCCAGGATCCAGGGTCCAGGAGTGAGTCTCATCACCATGCCACACACCCAGGATCCAGGAGTGACAGTGTCATCACCATGCCACACACCCAGGATCCAGGAGTGACAGTGTCATCACCATGCCACACACCCAGGATCCAGGAGTGACAGTGTCATCACCATGCCACACACCCAGGATCCAGGAGTGACAGTGTCATCACCATGCCGGACATCCAGGATCCAGGAGTGACAGTGTCATCACCATGCCGGACACCCAGAGTCCAGGAGTGACAGTCTCATCACCATGCCGGACACCCAGGATCCAGGAGTGACAGTGTCATCACCATGCCGGACACCCAGAGTCCAGGAGGCCGGAGTGACAGTGTCATCACCATGCCGGACACCCAGAGTCCAGGATCCAGGAGTGACAGTGTCATCACCATGCCACACACCCAGGATCCAGGAGTGACAGTGTCATCACCATGCCGGACACCCAGAGTCCAGGGTCCAGGAGTGACAGTGTCACCACCATGCCACACACCCAGGATCTAGGAGTGACAGTGTCATCACCATTGCACACACCCAGGATCCAGGGTCCAGGAGTGACAGTGTCATCACCATGCCACACACCCAGAGTACAGGAGTGACAGTGTCATCACAATGCCACACACCCAGGATCCAGGAGTGACAGTGTCATCACCATGCCGGACACCCAAGATCCAGGAGTGACAGTGTCATCACCATGCCGGACACCGAGAGTCCAGGAGTGACAGTGTCATCACCATGCCGGACACCCAGAGTCCAGGATCCAGGAGTGACAGTGTCATCACCATGCCACACACCCAGGATCCAGGAGTGACAGTGTCATCACCATGCCACACACCCAGAGTCCAGGAGTGACAGTGTCATCACCATGCCGGACACCCAGAGTCCAGGAGTGACAGTGTCATCACCATGCCACACACCCAGGATCCAGGAGTGACAGTGTCATCACCATGCCGGACACCCAGAGTCCAGGGTCCAGGAGTGACAGTGTCACCACCATGCCACACACCCAGGATCTAGGAGTGACAGTGTCATCACCATTGCACACACCCAGGATCCAGGGTCCAGGAGTGACAGTGTCATCACCATGCCACACACCCAGAGTACAGGAGTGACAGTGTCATCACAATGCCACACACCCAGGATCCAGGAGTGACAGTGTCATCACCATGCCGGACACCCAAGATCCAGGAGTGACAGTGTCATCACCATGCCGGACACCGAGAGTCCAGGAGTGACAGTGTCATCACCATGCCGGACACCCAGAGTCCAGGATCCAGGAGTGACAGTGTCATCACCATGCCACACACCCAGGATCCAGGAGTGACAGTGTCATCACCATGCCACACACCCAGAGTCCAGGAGTGACAGTGTCATCACCATGCCGGACACCCAGAGTCCAGGAGTGACAGTGTCATCACCATGCCACACACCCAGAGTCCAGGAGTGACAGTGTCATCACCATGCCACACACCCAGGATCCAGGGTCCAGGAGTGACAGTGTCATCACCATGCCACACACCCAGAGTCCAGGAGTGACAGTGTCATCACCATGCCACACATCCAGGATCCAGGGTCCAGGAGTGACAGTGTCATCACCATGCCACACACCCTGGGTCCAGGAGTGACAGTGTCATCACCATGCCACACACCCAGGATCCAGGAGTGACAGTGTCATCACCATGCCGGACACCCAGGATCCAGGAGTGAGAGTGTCATCACCATGCCGGACACCCAGAGTCCAGGAGTGACAGTGTCATCACCATGCCGGACACCCAGGATCCAGGAGTGACAGTGTCATCACCATGCCGGACACCCAGAGTCCAGGAGTGACAGTGTCATCACCATGCCACACACCCAGAGTCCAGGAGTGACAGTGTCATCACCATGCCGGACACCCAGGATCCAGGAGTGACAGTCTCATCACCATGCCGGACACCCAGAGTCCAGGAGGCCGGAGTGACAGTGTCATCACCATGCCGGACACCCAGAGTCCAGGATCCAGGAGTGACAGTGTCATCACCATGCCACACACCCAGGATCCAGGAGTGACAGTGTCATCACCATGCCGGACACCCAGAGTCCAGGGTCCAGGAGTGACAGTGTCACCACCATGCCACACACCCAGGATCTAGGAGTGACAGTGTCATCACCATTGCACACACCCAGGATCCAGGGTCCAGGAGTGAAAGTGTCATCACCATGCCACACACCCAGAGTACAGGAGTGACAGTGTCATCACAATGCCACACACCCAGGATCCAGGAGTGACAGTGTCATCACCATGCCGGACACCCAAGATCCAGGAGTGACAGTGTCATCACCATGCCGGACACCGAGAGTCCAGGAGTGACAGTGTCATCACCATGCCGGACACCCAGAGTCCAGGATCCAGGAGTGACAGTGTCATCACCATGCCACACACCCAGGATCCAGGAGTGACAGTGTCATCACCATGCCGGACACCCAGAGTCCAGGAGTGACAGTGTCATCACCATGCCGGACACCCAGAGTCCAGGATCCAGGAGTGACAGTGTCATCACCATGCCGGACACCCAGAGTCCAGGAGTGACAGTGTCATCACCATGCCGGACACCCAGAGTCCAGGAGTGACAGTGTCATCACCATGCCGGACACCCAGGCTCCAGGAGTGACAGTGTCATAACCATGCCGGACACCCAGAGTCCAGGAGGCCGGAGTGACAGTGTCATCACCATGCCGGACACCCAGAGTCCAGGATCCAGGAGTGACAGTGTCATCACCATGCCACACACCCAGAGTCCAGGATCCAGGAGTGACAGTGTCATCACCATGCCGGACACCCAGAGTCCAGGATCCAGGAGTGACAGTGTCATCACCATGCCGGACACCCAGAGTCCAGGATCCAGGAGTGACAATGTCATCACCATGCCGGACACCCAGAGTCCAGGAGTGACAGTGTCATCACCATGCCGGACACCCAGAGTCCAGGAGTGACAGTCTCATCACCATGCCGGACACCCAGAGTCCAGGATCCAGGAGTGACAGTGTCATCACCATGCCACACACCAAGGATCCAGGAGTGACAGTGTGATCACCATGCCGGACACCCAGAGTCCAGGAGTGACAGTGTCATCACCATGCCACACACCCAGAGTCCAGGATCCAGGAGTGACAGTGTCATCACCATGCCGGACACCCAGAGTCCAGGATCCAGGAGTGACAGTGTCATCACCATGCCGGACACCCAGAGTCCAGGATCCAGGAGTGACAGTGTCATCACCATGCCACACACACAGGATCCTGGAGTGACAGTGTCATCACCATGCCACACACCCAGGATCCAGGAGTTACAGTGTCATCACCATGCCGGACACCCAGAGTCCAGGAGGCCGGAGTGACAGTGTCATCACCATGCCGGACACCCAGAGTCCAGGATCCAGGAGTGACAGTGTCATCACCATGCCGGACACCCAGAGTCCAGGATCCAGGAGTGACAGTGTCATCACCATGCCGGACACCCAGAGTCCAGGAGTGACAGTGTCATCACCATGCCAGACACCCAGAGTCCAGGAGTGACAGTCTCATCACCATGCCGGACACCCAGGATCCAGGAGTGACAGTGTCATCACCATGCCGGACACCCAGAGTCCAGGAGGCCGGAGTGACAGTGTCATCACCATGCCGGACACCCAGAGTCCAGGATCCAGGAGTGACAGTGTCATCACCATGCCACACACCCAGGATCCAGGAGTGACAGTGTCATCACCATGCCGGACACCCAGAGTCCAGGAGGCCGGAGTGACAGTGTCATCACCATGCCGGACACCCAGAGTCCAGGATCCAGGAGTGACAGTGTCATCACCATGCCACACACTCAGGATCAAGGAGTGACAGTGTCATCACCATGCCGGACACCCAGAGTCCAGGGTCTAGGAGTGACAGTGTCACCACCATGCCACACACCCAGGATCCAGGAGTGACAGTGTCATCACCATGCCACACACCCAGAGTCCAGGATCCAGGAGTGACAGTGTCATCACCATGCCACACACCCAGAGTCCAGGAGTGACAGTGTCATCACCATGCCACACACCCAGGATCCAGGAGTGACAGTGTCATCACCATGCCACACACCCAGGATCCAGGAGTGACAGTGTCATCACCATGCCGGACACCCAGATTCCAGGAGTGACAGTGTCATCACCATGCCGGACACCCAGAGTCCAGGAGTGACAGTCTCATCACCATGCCGGACACCCAGAGTCCAGGATCCAGGAGTGACAGTGTCATCACCATGCCACACACCCAGGATCCAGGAGTGACAGTGTCATCACCATGCCGGACACCCAGAGTCCAGGAGTGACAGTGTCATCACCATGCCGGACATCCAGGATCCAGGAGTGACAGTGTCATCACCATGCCACACACCCAGGATCCAGGAGTGACAGTGTCATCACCATGCCGGACACCCAGGATCCAGGAGTGACAGTGTCATCACCATGCCGGACACCCAGGATCCAGGAGTGACAGTGTCATCACCATGCCACACACCCAGAGTCCAGGATCCAGGAGTGACAGTGTCATCACCATGCCACACACCCAGGGTCCAGGAGTGACAGTGTCATCACCATGCCAAACACCCAGGATCCAGGAGTGACAGTGTCATCACCATGCCACACACCCAGGATCCACGAGTGACAGTGTCATCACCATGCCACACACCCAGGATCCAGGAGTGACAGTGTCATCACCATGCCACACACCCAGGATCAAGGGTCTAGGAGTGACAGTGTCATCACCATGCCGGACACCCAGAGTCCAGGAGTGACAGTGTCATCACCATGCCAGACACCCAGGATCCAGGAGTGATAGTGTCATCACCATGCCGGACACCCAGGATCCAGGAGGCAGGAGTGACAGTGTCATCACCATGCCGGACACCCAGAGTCCAGGAGTGACAGTCTCATCACCATGCCGGACACCCAGGATCCAGGAGTGACAGTGTCATCACCATGCCGGACACCCAGAGTGCAGGAGTGACAGTGTCATCACCATGCCACACACCCATGATCCAGGGTCCAGGAGTGAGTCTCATCACCATGCCACACACCCAGGATCCAGGAGTGACAGTGTCATCACCATGCCACACACCCAGGACCCAGGAGTGACAGTGTCATCACCATGCCACACACCCAGGATCCAGGGTCCAGGAGTGAGTCTCATCACCATGCCACACACCCAGAGTCCAGGAGTGACAGTCTCATCACCATGCCGGACACCCAGAGTCCAGGAGTGACAGTGTCATCACCATGCCGGACACCCAGAGTCCAGGAGTGACAGTGTCATCACCATGCCGGACACCCAGAGTCCAGGAGTGACAGTCTAATCACCATGCCGGACACCCAGAGTCCAGGAGGCCGCAGTGACAGTGTCATAACCATGCCGGACACCCAGAGTCCAGGATCCAGGAGTGACAGTGTCATCACCATGCCACACACCCAGGATCCAGGAGTGACAGTGTCATCACCATGCCGGACACCGAGGATCCATGAGTGACAGTGTCATCACCATGCCACACACCCAGGATCCAGGAGTGACAGTGTCATCACCATGCCACACACCCAGAGTCCAGGAGTGACAGTGTCATCACCATGCCACACACCCAGAGTCCAGGAGTGACAGTGTCATCACCATGCCACACACCCAGAGTCCAGGAGTGACAGTGTCATCACCATGCCACACACCCAGGATCCAGGAGTGACAGTGTCATCACCATGCCACACACCCAGGATCCAGGAGTGACAGTGTCATCACCATGCCGGACACCCAGGATCCAGGAGTGACAATGTCATCACCATGCCGGACACCCAGGATCCAGGAGTGACAGTGTCATCACCATGCCGCACACCCAGGATCCAGGGTCCAGGAGTGACAGTGTCATCACCATGCCGGACACCCAGGATCCAGGAGTGACAGTGTCATCACCATGCCGGACACCCAGGATCCATGAGTGACAGTGTCATCACCATGCCACACACCCAGAGTCCAGGAGTGACAGTGTCATCACCATGCCGGACACCCAGAGTCCAGGAGTGACAGTGTCATCACCATGCCGGACACCCAGAGTCCAGGATCCAGGAGTGACAGTGTCATCACCATGCCACACACCCAGGATCCAGGAGTGACAGTGTCATCACCCTGCCGGATACCCAGGATCCAGGAGTGACAGTGTCATCACGATGCCGGACACCCAGGATCCAGGAGTGACAGTGTCATCACCATGCCACACACCCAGGATCCAGGGTCCAGGAGTGACAGTGTCATCACCATGCCACACACCCAGGATCCAGGAGTGACAGTGTCATCACCATGCCACACACCCAGGATCCAGGGTCCAGGAGTGACAGTGTCATCACCATGCCACACACCCAGAGTCCAGGATCCAGGAGTGACAGTGTCATCACCATGCCACACACCCAGGATCCAGGAGTGACAGGGTCATCACCATGCCGGACACCCAGGCTCCAGGAGTGACAGTGTCATCACCATGCCGGACACCCAGAGTCCAGGATCCAGGAGTGACAGTGTCATCACCATGCCGGACACCGAGAGTCCAGGAGTGACAGTCTCATCACCATGCCACACACCCAGGATCCAGGAGTGACAGTGTCATCACCATGCCGGACACCCAGAGTCCAGGAGTGACAGTGTCATCACCATGCCACACACCCAGGATCCAGGAGTGACAGTGTCATCACCATGCCGGACACCCAGGATCCAGGATTGACAGTGTCATCACCATGCCGGACACCCAGGATCCACGAGTGACAGTGTCATCACCATGCCACACACCCAGAGTCCAGGAGTGACAGTGTCATCACCATGCCGGACACCCAGAGTCCAGGAGTGACAGTGTCATCACCATGCCGGACACCCAGAATCCAGGATCCAGGAGTGACAGTGTCATCACCATGCCACACACCCAGGATCCAGGAGTGACAGTGTCATCACCATGCCGGACACCCAGGATCCAGGAGTGACAGTGTCATCACCATGCCGGACACCCAGGATCCAGGAGTGACAGTGTCATCAGCATGCCACACACCCAGGATCCAGGGTCCAGGAGTAACAGTGTCATCACCATGCCACACACCCAGGATCCAGGAGTGACAGTGTCATCACCATGCCGGACACCCAGGATCCAGGAGTGACAGTGTCAGCACCATGCCGGACACCCAGGATCCATGAGTGACAGTGTCATCACCATGCCACACACCCAGAGTCCAGGAGTGACAGTGTCATCACCATGCCACACACCCAGAGTCCAGGATCCAGGAGTGACAGTGTCATCACCATGCCACACACCCAGGATCCAGGAGAGACAGTGTCATCACCATGCCGGACACCCAGGATCCAGGAGTGACAGTGTCATCACCATGCCGGACACCCAGGATCCAGGAGTGACAGTGTCATCACCATGCCACACACCCAGGATCCAGGGTCTAGGAGTGACAGTGTCATCACCATGCCACACACCCAGAGTCCAGGAGTGACAGTGTCATCACCATGCCACACACCCAGGATCCAGGAGTGACAGTGTCATCACCATGCCGGACACCCAGAGTCCAGGAGTTACAGTGTCATCACCATGCCACACACCCAGGATCCAGGAGTGACAGTGTCATCACCATGCCGGACACCCAGGCTCCAGGAGTGACAGTGTCATCACCATGCCACACACCCAGAGTCCAGGAGTGACAGTCTCATCACCATGCCACACACCCAGAGTCCAGGAGTGACAGTGTCATCACCATGCCGGACACCCAGAGTCCAGGATCCAGGAGTGACAGTGTCATCACCATGCCACACACTCAGGATCCAGGAGTGACAGTGTCATCACCATGCCGGACACCCAGAGTCCAGGGTCCAGGAGTGACAGTGTCACCACCATGCCATACACCCAGGATCCAGGAGTGACAGTGTCATCACCATGCCACACACCCAGAGTCCAGGATCCAGGAGTGACAGTGTCATCACCATGCCACACACCCAGAGTCCAGGAGTGACAGTGTCATCACCATGCCACACACCCAGGATCCAGGAGTGACAGTGTCATCACCATGCCACACACCCAGGATCCAGGAGTGACAGTGTCATCACCATGCCGGACACCCAGATTCCAGGAGTGACAGTGTCATCACCATGCCGGACACCCAGGATCCAGGAGTGACAGTGTCATCACCATGCCGGACACCCAGGATCCAGGAGTGACAGTGTCATCACCATGCCGGACACCCAGGATCCAGGAGTGAGAGTGTCATCACCATGCCACACACCCAGAGTCCAGGATCCAGGAGTGACAGTGTCATCACCATGCCACACACCCAGGGTCCAGGAGTGACAGTGTCATCACCATGCCACAAACCCAGGATCCAGGAGTGACAGTGTCAGCACCATGCCACACACCCAGGATCCAGGAGTGACAGTGTCATCACCATGCCACACACCCAGAGTCCAGGATCCAGGAGTGACAGTGTCATCACCATGCCGGACACCCAGAGTCCAGGATCCAGGAGTGACAGTCTCATCACCATGCCGGACACCCAGAGTCCAGGATCCAGGAGTGACAGTGTCATCACCATGCCGTACACCCAGAGTCCAGGAGTGACAGTGTCATCACCATGCCGGACACCCAGAGTCCAGGAGTGACAGTCTCATCACCATGCCGGACACCCAGAGTCCAGGATCCAGGAGTGACAGTATCATCACCATGCCGGACACCCAGAGTGCAGGAGTGACAGTGTCATCACCATGCCACACACCCAGGATCCAGGAGTGACAGTGTCATCACCATGCCACACACCCAGGATCCAGGAGTGACAGTGTCATCACCATGGCACACACCCAGAGTCCAGGAGTGACAGTGTCATCACCATGCCGGACACCCAGAGTCCAGGAGTGACAGTCTCATCACCATGCCGGACACCCAGAGTCCAGGAGTGACAGTGTCATCACCATGCCGGACACCCAGAGTCCAGGAGTGACAGTCTCATCACCATGCCACACACCCAGAGTCCAGGAGTGACAGTGTCATCACCATGCCGGACACCCAGAGTCCAGGATCAAGGAGTGACAGTGTCATCACCATGCCGGACACCGAGAGTCCAGGAGTGACAGTCTCATCACCATGCCGGACACCCAGAGTCCAGGAGTGACAGTGTCATCACCATGCCGGACACCCAGAGTCCAGGAGGCCGGAGTGACAGTGTCATCACCATGCCACACACCCAGGATCCAGGAGTGACAGTGTCATCACCATGCCGGACACCCAGGATCCATGAGTGACAGTGTCATCACCATGCCACACACCCAGGATCCAGGAGTGACAGTGTCATCACCATGCCACACACCCAGAGTCCAGGAGTGACAGTGTTATCACCATGCCACACACCCAGAGTCCAGGAGTGACAGTGTCATCACCATGCCACACACCCAGAGTCCAGGAGTGACAGTGTCATCACCATGCCACACACCCAGAGTCCAGGATCCAGGAGTGACAGTGTCATCACCATGCCACACACCCAGGATCCAGGAGTGACAGTGTCATCACCATGCCGGACACCCAGGATCCAGGAGTGACAGTGTCATCACCATGCCGGACACCCAGGATCCAGGAGTGACAGTGTCATCACCATGCCACACAACCAGGATCCAGGAGTGACAGTGTCATCACCATGCCACACACCCAGGATCCAGGGTCGAGGAGTGACAGTGTCATCACCATGCCACACACCCAGGATCCAGGAATGACAGTGTCATCACCATGCCACACACCCAGGATCCAGGGTCCAAGAGTGACAGTGTCATCACCATGCCACACACCCAGAGTCCAGGAATGACAGTGTCATCACCATGCCACACACCCAGGATCCAGGAGTGACAGTGTCATCACCATGCCAGACACCCAGGATCCAGGAGTGACAGTGTCATCAACATGCCACACACCCAGAGTCCAGGAGTGACATTGTCATCACCATGCCGGACACCCAGGCTCCAGGAGTGACAGTGTCATCAACATGCCACACACCCAGAGTCCAGTAGTGACATTGTGATCACCATGCCGGACACCCAGATTCCAGGATCCAGGAGTGACAGTGTCATCACCATGCCGGACACCCAGAGTCCAGGAGTGACAGTGTCATCACCATGCCGGACACCCAGAGTCCAGGAGGCCGGAGTGACAGTGTCATCACCATGCCACACACCCAGAGTCCAGGAGGCCGGAGTGACAGTGTCATCACCATGCCGGACACCCAGAGTCCAGGATCCAGGAGTGACAGTGTCATCACCATGCCGGACACCCAGAGTCCAGCAGTGACAGTGTCATCACCATGCCGGACACCCAGGCTCCAGGTGTGACAGTGTCATCACCATGCCGGACACCCAGAGTCCAGGAGGCCGGAGTGACAGTGTCATCACCATGCCGGACACCCAGAGTCCAGGATCCAGGAGTGACAGTGTCATCACCATGCCACACACCCAGAGTCCAGGAGTGACAGTGTCATCACCATGCCGGACACCCAGAGTCCAGGAGTGACAGTCTCATCACCATGCCGGACACCCAGAGTCCAGGATCCAGGAGTGACAGTGTCATCACCATGCCACACACCCAGGATCCAGGAGTGACAGTGTCATCACCATGCCGGACACCCCGGATCCAGGAGTGACAGTGTCATCACCATGCCGGACACCCAGGATCCAGGAGTGACAGTGTCATCACCATGCCACACACCCAGGATCCAGGGTCCAGGAGTGACAGTGTCATCACCATGCCACACACCCAGGATCCAGGAGTGACAGTGTCATCACCATGCCACACACCCAGGATCCAGGGTCCAGGAGTGACAGTGTCATCACCATGCCACACACCCAGAGTCCAGGAGTGACAGTGTCATCACCATGCCACACACCCAGGATCCAGGAGTGACAGTGTCATCACCATGCCGGACACCCAGAGTCCAGGAGTGACAGTGTCATCACCATGCCACACACCCAGGATCCAGGAGTGACAGTGTCATCACCATGCCGGACACCCAGGCTCCAGGAGTGACAGTGTCATCACCATGCCACACACCCAGAGTCCAGGAGTGACAGTCTCATCACCATGCCACACACCCAGAGTCCAGTAGTGACAGTGTCATCACCATGCCGGACACCCAGAGTCCAGGATCCAGGAGTGACAGTGTCATCACCATGCCGGACACCGAGAGTCCAAGAGTGACAGTCTCATCACCATGTCGGACACCCAGAGTCCAGGAGTGACAGTGTCATCACCATGCCGGACACCCAGAGTCCAGGAGGCCGGAGTGACAGTGTCATCACCATGCCGGACACCCAGGATCCAGGAGTGACAGTGTCATCACCATGCCGGACACCCAGGATCCATGAGTGACAGTGTCAACACCATGCCACACACCCAGGATCCAGGAGTGACAGTGTCATCACCATGCCACACACCCAGAGTCCAGGAGTGACAGTGTCATCACCATGCCACACACCCAGAGTCCAGGAGTGACAGTGTCATCACCATGCCACACACCCAGAGTCCAGGAGTGACAGTGTCAGCACCATGCGGGACACCCAGAGTCCAGGATCCAGGAGTGACAGTGTCATCAGCATGCCACACACCCAGGATCCAGGAGTGACAGTGTCATCACCATGCCGGACACCTAGGATCCAGGAGTGACAGTGTCATCACCATGCCGGACACTCAGGATCCAGGAGTGACAGTGTCATCACCATGCCACACACCCAGAGTCCAGGAGTGACAGTGTCATCACCATGCCACACACCCAGGATCCAGGTTCTAGGAGTGACAGTGTCATCACCATGCCACACACCCAGGATCCAGGGTCCAAGAGTGACAGTGTCATCACCATGCCACACACCCAGAGTCCAGGAGTGACAGTGTCATCACCATGCCACACACCCAGGATCCAGGAGTGACAGTGTCATCACCATGCCGGACACCCAGGATCCAGGAGTGACAGTGTCATCAACATGCCACACACCCAGAGTCCAGGAGTGACAGTGTCATCACCATGCCGGACACCCAGGCTCCTGGAGTGACAGTGTCATCACCATGCCACACACCCAGAGTCCAGGAGTGACAGTGTCATCACCATGCCGGACACCCAGATTCCAGGATCCAGGAGTGACAGTGTCATCACCATGCCGGACACCCAGAGTCCAGGAGTGACAGTGTCATCACCATGCCGGACACCCAGAGTCCAGGAGGCCGGAGTGACAGTGTCATCACCATGCCACACACCCAGAGTCCAGGAGTGACAGTGTCATCACCATGCCGGACACCCAGAGTCCAGGATCCAAGAGTGACAGTGTCATCACCATGCCGGACACCCAGAGTCCATGAGTGACAGTGTCATCACCATGCCGGACACCCAGGCTCCAGGTGTGACAGTGTCATCACCATGCCGGACACCCAGAGTCCAGGAGGCCGGAGTGACAGTGTCATCACCATGCCGGACACCCAGAGTCCAGGATCCAGGAGTGACAGTGTCATCACCATGCCACACACCCAGGATCCAGGAGTGACAGTGTCATCACCATGCCGGACACCCAGAGTCCAGGAGTGACAGTGTCATCACCATGCCACACACCCAGAGTCCAGGATCCAGGAGTGACAGTGTCATCACCATGCCGGACACCCAGAGTCCAGGATCCAGGAGTGACAGTCTCATCACCATGCCGGACACCCAGAGTCCAGGATCCAGGAGTGACAGTGTCATCACCATGCCGTACAACCAGAGTCCAGGAGTGACAGTGTCATCACCATGCCGGACACCCAGAGTCCAGGAGTGACAGTCTCATCACCATGCCGGACACCCAGAGTCCAGGATCCAGGAGTGACAGTGTCATCACCATGCCGGACACCCAGAGTGCAGGAGTGACAGTGTCATCACCATGCCACACACCCAGGATCCAGGAGTGACAGTGTCATCACCATGCCACACACCCAGGATCCAGGAGTGACAGTGTCATCACCATGCCACACACCCAGAGTCCAGGAGTGACAGTGTCATCACCATGCCGGACACCCAGAGTCCAGGAGTGACAGTGTCATCACCATGCCACACACCCAGAGTCCAGGATCCAGGAGTGACAGTGTCATCACCATGCCGGACACCCAGAGTCTAGGATCCAGGAGTGACAGTGTCATCACCATGCCACACACCCAGGATCCAGGAGTGACAGTGTTATCACCATGCCGGACACCCAGAGTGCAGGAGTGACAGTGTCATCACCATGCCACACACCCAGGATCCAGGGTCCAGGAGTGACAGTGTCATCACCATGCCGGACACCCAGAGTCCAGGAGGCCGGAGTGACAGTGACATCACCATGCCGGACACCCAGAGTCCAGGAGGCCGGAGTGACAGTGACATCACCATGCCGGACACCCAGAGTCCAGGAGTGACAGTGTCATCACCATGCCGGACACCCAGGATCCAGGAGTGACAGTGTCATCACCATGCCACACACCCAGAGTCCAGGATCCAGGAGTGACAGTGTCATCACCATGCCACACACCCAGAGTCCAGGATCCAGGAGTGACAGTGTCATCACCATGCCACACACCCAGGATCCAGGAGTGACAGTGTCATCACCATGCCGGACACCCAGAATCCAGGAGTGACAGTGTCATCACCATGCCACACACCCAGGATCCAGGAGTGACAGTGTCATCACCATGCCGGACACCCAGAGTCCAGGAGTGACAGTGTCATCACCATGCCGGACACCCAGAGTTCAGGAGTGACAGTGTCATCACCATGCCGGACACCCAGGATCCAGGAGTGACAGTGTCATCACCATGCCGGACACCCAGGATCCAGGAGGCAGGAGTGACAGTGTCATCACCATGCCGGACACCCAGAGTCCAGGAGTGACAGTGTCATCACCATGCCGGACACCCAGAGTGCAGGAGTGACAGTGTCATCACCATGCCACACACCCAGGATCCAGGGTCCAGGAGTGAGTCTCATCACCATGCCACACACCCAGGATCCAGGAGTGACAGTGTCATCACCATGCCACACACCCAGGATCCAGGAGTGACAGTGTCATCACCATGCCACACACCCAGGATCCAGGAGTGACAGTGTCATCACCATGCCACACACCCAGGATCCAGGAGTGACAGTGTCATCACCATGCCGGACATCCAGGATCCAGGAGTGACAGTGTCATCACCATGCCGGACACCCAGAGTCCAGGAGTGACAGTCTCATCACCATGCCGGACACCCAGGATCCAGGAGTGACAGTGTCATCACCATGCCGGACACCCAGAGTCCAGGAGGCCGGAGTGACAGTGTCATCACCATGCCGGACACCCAGAGTCCAGGATCCAGGAGTGACAGTGTCATCACCATGCCACACACCCAGGATCCAGGAGTGACAGTGTCATCACCATGCCGGACACCCAGAGTCCAGGGTCCAGGAGTGACAGTGTCACCACCATGCCACACACCCAGGATCTAGGAGTGACAGTGTCATCACCATTGCACACACCCAGGATCCAGGGTCCAGGAGTGACAGTGTCATCACCATGCCACACACCCAGAGTACAGGAGTGACAGTGTCATCACAATGCCACACACCCAGGATCCAGGAGTGACAGTGTCATCACCATGCCGGACACCCAAGATCCAGGAGTGACAGTGTCATCACCATGCCGGACACCGAGAGTCCAGGAGTGACAGTGTCATCACCATGCCGGACACCCAGAGTCCAGGATCCAGGAGTGACAGTGTCATCACCATGCCACACACCCAGGATCCAGGAGTGACAGTGTCATCACCATGCCACACACCCAGAGTCCAGGAGTGACAGTGTCATCACCATGCCGGACACCCAGAGTCCAGGAGTGACAGTGTCATCACCATGCCACACACCCAGGATCCAGGAGTGACAGTGTCATCACCATGCCGGACACCCAGAGTCCAGGGTCCAGGAGTGACAGTGTCACCACCATGCCACACACCCAGGATCTAGGAGTGACAGTGTCATCACCATTGCACACACCCAGGATCCAGGGTCCAGGAGTGACAGTGTCATCACCATGCCACACACCCAGAGTACAGGAGTGACAGTGTCATCACAATGCCACACACCCAGGATCCAGGAGTGACAGTGTCATCACCATGCCGGACACCCAAGATCCAGGAGTGACAGTGTCATCACCATGCCGGACACCGAGAGTCCAGGAGTGACAGTGTCATCACCATGCCGGACACCCAGAGTCCAGGATCCAGGAGTGACAGTGTCATCACCATGCCACACACCCAGGATCCAGGAGTGACAGTGTCATCACCATGCCACACACCCAGAGTCCAGGAGTGACAGTGTCATCACCATGCCGGACACCCAGAGTCCAGGAGTGACAGTGTCATCACCATGCCACACACCCAGAGTCCAGGAGTGACAGTGTCATCACCATGCCACACACCCAGGATCCAGGGTCCAGGAGTGACAGTGTCATCACCATGCCACACACCCAGAGTCCAGGAGTGACAGTGTCATCACCATGCCACACATCCAGGATCCAGGGTCCAGGAGTGACAGTGTCATCACCATGCCACACACCCTGGGTCCAGGAGTGACAGTGTCATCACCATGCCACACACCCAGGATCCAGGAGTGACAGTGTCATCACCATGCCGGACACCCAGGATCCAGGAGTGAGAGTGTCATCACCATGCCGGACACCCAGAGTCCAGGAGTGACAGTGTCATCACCATGCCGGACACCCAGGATCCAGGAGTGACAGTGTCATCACCATGCCGGACACCCAGAGTCCAGGAGTGACAGTGTCATCACCATGCCACACACCCAGAGTCCAGGAGTGACAGTGTCATCACCATGCCGGACACCCAGGATCCAGGAGTGACAGTCTCATCACCATGCCGGACACCCAGAGTCCAGGAGGCCGGAGTGACAGTGTCATCACCATGCCGGACACCCAGAGTCCAGGATCCAGGAGTGACAGTGTCATCACCATGCCACACACCCAGGATCCAGGAGTGACAGTGTCATCACCATGCCGGACACCCAGAGTCCAGGGTCCAGGAGTGACAGTGTCACCACCATGCCACACACCCAGGATCTAGGAGTGACAGTGTCATCACCATTGCACACACCCAGGATCCAGGGTCCAGGAGTGAAAGTGTCATCACCATGCCACACACCCAGAGTACAGGAGTGACAGTGTCATCACAATGCCACACACCCAGGATCCAGGAGTGACAGTGTCATCACCATGCCGGACACCCAAGATCCAGGAGTGACAGTGTCATCACCATGCCGGACACCGAGAGTCCAGGAGTGACAGTGTCATCACCATGCCGGACACCCAGAGTCCAGGATCCAGGAGTGACAGTGTCATCACCATGCCACACACCCAGGATCCAGGAGTGACAGTGTCATCACCATGCCACACACCCAGAGTCCAGGAGTGACAGTGTCATCACCATGCCGGACACCCAGAGTCCAGGAGTGACAGTGTCATCACCATGCCACACACCCAGAGTCCAGGAGTGACAGTGTCATCACCATGCCACACACCCAGGATCCAGGGTCCAGGAGTGACAGTGTCATCACCATGCCACACACCCAGAGTCCAGGAGTGACAGTGTCATCACCATGCCACACATCCAGGATCCAGGAGTGACAGTGTCATCACCATGCCGGACACCCAGGATCCAGGAGTGAGAGTGTCATCACCATGCCGGACACCCAGAGTCCAGGAGTGACAGTGTCATCACCATGCCGGACACCCAGGATCCAGGAGTGACAGTGTCATCACCATGCCGGACACCCAGAGTCCAGGAGTGACAGTGTCATCACCATGCCACACACCCAGAGTCCAGGAGTGACAGTGTCATCACCATGCCGGACACCCAGGATCCAGGAGTGACAGTGTCATCACCATGCCGGACACCCAGAGTCCAGGAGTGACAGTGTCATCACCATGCCAGACACCCAGGATCCAGGAGTGACAGTGTCATCAGCATGCCACACACCCAGGATCCAGGAGGCAGGAGTGACAGTGTCATCACCATGCTGGAACAAGCAAGTGCCAGCCCATCTTTTCGCTCATTGTTTTATTTCCTCAAGGTCCAAATTCTAGGGAATGAATTCAGGCAATCCAGCTTGATCCATATGCCAAACGCTTGGCGATAGGTTTTAAAAAAACAATTGTTGGCCAGACACAGTGGCTCATGCCTGTAATCTCAGCACTTTGGGAGGCTGAGGCAGGTGGATCACCTGAGGTCAGGAGTTCGAGACCAGCCTGGCCAACATGGTGAAATCCCTTCTCTACTAGAAATACAAAAATTAGCCAGGTGTGATGGCGTGCACCTGTGGTCCCAGCTACTCAGGAAGGTGAGGCATGAGAATCGCTTGAACCCGGAGGTGGAGGCTGCAGTGAGCCAAGATCGCTCCACTGCACTCCAGCCTGGGTGACAAAGCGAGACTCCGTTAAAAAAAAAAAAAAAAAAAGTTTCTGATAAAGTGTTTCTGGGGAAAAATGTTACGTAAGGAGTGAAGAGAGGGTTTACTCTGTTCTCCGAGACTCGTGAGTTCACTGGGCACATAGTGGAAAGAATGCAGGCTAGGTAAATATTTCTGTTTGGCCGGTCACCTCCGCCTTTTCAGTTGTAAGACTTTACTTGTACTTGGGTCTGAAGAAGGGTAGCGAGGGCCAGTATACGCTACTGAAGGGGTGACTCTGTTTACAGGTGCTTATGGCGGGAGCTCCAGGCCAGTCTGTTAGTGCTGTTTGTAGTGTTTGGAAGAGAGTCTGGGAACCTTCTGCAAAAGTGTTCAGGTGGCCGTTGCTTGAACCTTCCACTCTAAAACCTGACCTTCAAAAAAGCTTTTCTTAAGTCCTATGAGCCCTCTGCCTCCTACCCTCACTCCTGCCCCAGCCTTCCCAGAGACCCTGATGAGTATGAGCCTACCTTGGAAGCCAGAGTTCCTCCAGGACTAAGGTGATGCTGAGAACCCTACAAAAGATCAAGGACAAAAACCGAGGTCTCGAAGCCTGGATTTTCAGGGTTTACATACATTCTCAGGTGCCCTCTCCCTGTGTGCTCTCGGGGCAGCGGGGCTGACAGAGGCACCCATTTGTAGCAGAACTGGGGTGAGGCTGAGGGGATTGGAAAGGCAGGAACAACGGATATTTTCTGGGTCAACACGGGTCAGCTTACCTTGTGCAGAAGGACGTCTCAGGGATATTTTAAAGCAGGCTTTGTCTTGACTACCCTTCAATTCAGATATACTTTTGTACATTCCCTCTGTATTTCAAGGAAAAGAATTTTTTCTCAAAACACCTCTAAAATTAACTCTTTAATTTATGGAAAATGAGTCATTTACAGCTAATTTAGTAAGCAGATAAGGGGAAAAAGTACTCCACACTCCCACCATTCTAACAGAACCACACTTATTTTTTTGTATTTGTTTTCCTTATGTATTTTTTACAATCATATTTTTGCATAACTGTAATTATGATGTACATATGCTTTTTATAGATGTAAACTTCTTAATCTGGAATAATTTTAGATCTGCAGTAAAGTTGCAAAGATAGTACACGATTTGTCACATAGCCCTCACCGATTTCAGCTCTCCCTAATGTTAACCCATCTTACATTACTGCAGTACTGGACATTTCCCAAAACTAACGAACCAACATTGGTACGTTACTTTAAACTCCAAATTGTATTCAGATTTTGCCAGTTTTTCACTAATGTCCTGTCTCCATTTTGGGATCCCACATGGCATTCAGCCATCGTATCTGCTTAGTTTCCTCTCACCTGTGACGGCCTCTCTCTTCCCTTGTTTTCATGACCTTGGCAATTTTGAGTATGGTCAAGTGTTTTGTAGAAAGTTCCTCGAAGTTTGCTCATGTGTTTATGTTGTTTGTTGTTTTTCTCATGATTACACTAAGGTTATGGGTTTCTGAAAGAATGTCAGGGAAGACGTACTCCTTTCATTATATCAGTAGGTACATGACATCCAATGACATCTTTGGTGATGTTAAGCTTGATTACTTGGTTAAGGTTGTGTTAGCTCTCTCTACTGTAAAGTTGCTATTTTCCTCTTTCTATATCCTTTTATTAAAAAGTGAATCACTAATTCCAGTCTGCCCTCAATGGGAGAAGGAATTAAACTCTACCTCCTGGGAGAAGTTATATATTTTGTTTAGAATTCTTCTGTGAGAATTTATTTATTCAGTCATTTATTTATGTAAGTATGGACTAATAAATATATATTTGACATACATTTTTTCTTTTTCTCACATAACGTTGTGTTACAAGACTTTTTCCCCATGTTACTATCATAATTTATTTTTTTGTTTGAGCCAGAGTCTCGCTCTGTTGCCCAGGCTGGAGTGCAGTGGTGCGATCTCGGCTCACTGCAACCTCCGCCTCCCGGGTTCAAGCAATTCTCCTGTCTCAACCTCCCGAGTAGCTGGGATTACAGGCGCCCGCCACCATGCTCAGCTAGCTTTTGTATTTTTAGTAGAGACGGGGTTTCACCATGTTAGCCAGGATGGTCTCAACCTCTTGACTTCATGATCCACCCGCCTCGGCCTCCCAAAGTGCTAGGATTACAGACATAAGCCACCATGCATGGCTTACTATCCCAATTTTTATAACTGTAATTTTGATGGTTGCATTTATTTTTTATATTTTCCATTAACTGTTTACCCTTATAAATTATGCTCCAGTAAACATCTTTAAACAATATTCTGTGCTTCTCTGTGCTCTCAGCTCTGGCATGGTGTCTGGGACACAGAGGCATCTACAGATGTTTGGGATTGACAGATGATTGAATGAGTAAGTAAATGCTGGGCTGCCATTGTGAGTCGGTGGTCCTTGTTTTCCTCTTTAACAGTCTTTTCAATCTTGGAATATGATCATCTAAAATCTAAGTTAAATGTTGGGAACAGAAGTTTGGGAACTTACTGGAAACCAAGTTTTGGCTTCCTGTGAACTACACCAGTTTGTAACAGTGAACAAAGGGCCTTAGAACAAAGTAAAGGTTTTGTATTGTAAGCTATTTTCCTATCTCTAGTTGAAAAACATTTGAACATTTTATCAACTTCAGCAGTCTTTCACATGGCTTTTTCATTCTCCTCTCAGTTTAAATTGTAAATATGAAGATTTTTAAATATGTAGTGTGTGTTTACAACATATAAATACCATCTTATCTCCTGGTTTAGTTCCTGGCAAGGAAAGAGCTGGCAGTTTAATAATAAAGTGACTGAAGGACATTTGGGATGTGTGTCCTCTGATGATGACTGCTGGACAAACACAACAGGAGCAATTGCAGACAAAGTAGCTGAGGGAGAAGACAGGAGATGAGGACACGCTCACCACTGCAGAGACTTGGTGAGCACTAACAGGGGAGGCAGAGGCAGGTCACAATCCCGCCCCTCATGCCACAGTATGCTGTTTGTTTTTTTTTTTTTTTTTTTTTTTGAGGCAGGGTCTTGGCTCACTACAGCCCTCGCCTTCCAGGTTCAAGCGATTCTCATGTTTCAGCCTCCCGAGTAGCTGGGATTACAAGCACACGCCACCATGCTTGGCTAATTTTTGTATTTTTGTAGAGATGAGGTTTTGTCATGTTAGCCAGGCTGGTCTCGAATTCCCGACCTCAGGTGATCCGCCTGCCTTGGTCTCCCCAAAGTGCTGGATGACAGGCATGGGCCACTACGCCTGGCCCCTCAAAGTGCTGGATGACAGTCGTGAGCCACCGTGCCCGGCCCCTCATCCCACAAGGTGCTTCTGGTCATTCTTGTTCCACTGAGGAGCAGGGAGGAAAATAATGTATGATGAAGAACAGCTGAATTTGTGTGCTAGTGGCAGAAAAGTAACGAGAGATTTATTTTAGAGAAAAACATCAACAGAACTTGATGACAGGGAGTAGGAAGGAGACAATATGTGACGAGCTCAGTGTGCCACTTACAGAGGAAGTTGAAGACAATTTTCAAACCTGGGTGACTAATGGTTAGGTTTTGGGAAATATTATATTTATGCTGGTTTTAGACACACTGGTTGGAGATGACACGGGAAATACGGTATTTATGCTCATTTTAGACATGCTGGTTGGAGATGACACGGGAAATACGGTATTTATGCTGGTTTTAGACACGCTGGTTGAAGATGACACGGGAAATACGGTATTTATGCTCATTTTAGACACGCTGGTTGGAGATGACACGGGAAATACGGTATTTATGCTGGTTTTAGACACACTGGTTGAAGATGACACGGGAAATACGGTATTTATGCTCATTTTAGACACGCTGGTTGGAGATGACACGGGAAATACGGTATTTATGCTGGTTTTAGACACGCGGCTTGGAGATGACATGGGAAATACCGTATTGATGCTGGTTTTAGACACGCTGGTTGGAGATGACACGGGAAATACGGTATTTATGCTGGGTTTAGACACGCGGCTTGGAAATGACAAGGGAAATACAGTATTTATGCTGGTTTTAGACACGCTGGTTGGAGATGACATGGAAAAATGATGTTTATGCTAGTTTTAGACATGCTGGTTGGAGATGACATGGGAAATACGGTATTTATGCTGGTTTTAGACACACGGCTTGGAGATGACACAGGAAATACGGTATTTATGCTGGTTTTAGACACGAGGCTTGGAGATGACACGGGAAATACGGTATTTATGCTGGTTTTAGACATGCGGCTTGGAGATGACGAGGGAAATACGGTATTTATGCTGGTTTTAGACACACTGGTTGGAGATGACACGGGAAATACGGTATTTATGCTGGTTTTAGACACGGCGGTTGGAGATGACACGGGAAATACGGTATTTATCCTGGTTTTAGACACGCGGCTTGGAGATGACACGGGAAATACGGTATTTATGCTGGTTTTAGACACACTGGTTGGAGATGACACGGGAAATACGGTATTTATGCTGGTTTTAGACACACTGGTTGGAGATGACACGGGAAATACGGTATTTATGCTGGTTTTAGATACGCGGCTTGGAGATGACACGGGAAATACGGTATTTATGCTGGTTTTAGACACGCGGCTTGGAGATGACACGGGAAATACGGTATTTATGCTGGTTTTAGACACGTGGGTTGGAGATGACACGGGAAATACGGTATTTATGCTGGGTTTAGACACGCGGCTTGGAAATGACAAGGGAAATACAGTATTTATGCTGGTTTTAGACACGCTGGTTGGAGATGACACGGCTTGGAGATGACATGGGAAATACGGTATTTATGCTGGTTTTAGACATGCGTCTTGGAGATGACAAAGGAAATACGGTATTTATGCTGGTTTTAGACACGCGGCTTGGAGATGACAAGGGAAATATGGTATTTATGCTGGTTTTAGACATGCTGGACAAGGGAAATACGGTATTTATGCTGGGTTTAGACACCTGGTTGGAGATGACATGGGAAAACGATATTTATGCTGGGTTTAGACACACTGGTTGGAGATGACACGGGAAATACGGTATTTATGCTGGTTTTAGACATGCAGGTTGGAGATGACATGGGAAATACAGTATTTATGCTGGTTTTAGACACGCGGGTTGGAGATGACATGGGAAAATGATGTTTATGCTGGTTTTAGACATGCGGGTTGGAGATGACATGGGAAATATGGTATTTATGCTGGTTTTAGACACGCTGGTTGGAGATGACATGGGAAATACAGTATTTATGCTGGTTTTAGACACGCAGGTTAGAGATGACATGGGAAATACAGTATTTATGCTGGTTTTAGATACGCTGGTTGGAGATGACATGGGAAATACGGTATTTATTCTGGGTTTAGACACGCAGGTTGGAGATGACAAGGGGACATTTAAGGGCAAATGTTCAGAGAGTTGCAGGGTAGAGCTGGAGCTCCAGTGGGCCAAGAGCACGAGAAAGATGCTAGGTAGTCACAGAAGTGGGAACTGAAGCATCTAAGGCAGGTCAGATGTTGCGGAGAGGAAGACACCTCGTTTTAAGTGACAACTACACCAAGGGTATGGGCAGGGGGCACATGTTCCATGCGCCAGAAATCCAGGGAAGTGAAGTGGTTCGCTCGAGAGGTCTCATGGCAAGTTAGTGACGCAGCCACTCCACCCCACTTTCCTTGATGTGTGTGGTCCCATTTGCTTTACGTTGTAACGGAAACCTTCTCAATGTTCAGATATACCTGCTGTACAGTGGACACAATGCCATTTCTTGACAGTCAAGGAAGGCTAACCAAAGACAGAATTTCATTTCCTTAGTTTATTAAAGATGACAATGAACTGCCAGGCTGTGCAAGAACCACGGCAGGTGGAAAGCCAGTTCAGAGCACAGGCTGCACACACAGAACATCTCTACTGAGACTCGCGCTTCTTCTATGGTAATTCAACAAGAGCTCTAAATCCTTGGCAGAGAACGTCAAAACAGCCTCATTTAAGTGGAAGATATTTGTCTTCCACTTTTCTGCTATGTCTTGAATCTTGTCTCCACCTGGTAAGCAACCTATGTTTTTTTCTTTCCCTTTATTAGAGAAAGAACACTACCCTCAACACTACCCTCACCTTCGTTTAGAAGGAATTCTCTTCAGTGCATTCAAAGCTTCTCCCCACAACAGCAGGGGATTTTCAGATACTGACAAGTTGCAAAGTGCTTCCAAAACATCCCATCCTCTACCCGCTTTCCCCCTCTCGAATAAATAAATAAATGGGCATTTGGACGGTGATGGCAGCAGCGTGTCAGTCACTAAAACACGCACGATCTGAAGGGATGGGGTGCAGTTGAGGGAGACGGAGAAAAGTAAGTGACAAGTCAGGAGCCTGTGAGACTGCTGAGTTCGGCTTCAGAAGCTGTCAGCATTTTCATCCTTTGATCCTGTGCTGATGAGAAACAGGCGGGACAAGAGAGCACATCTCCAGCGACCTGGAGAGGGAGCTGGATGTGTCACTTTTTTGTTTTCGTTTTGAGACGGAGTCTTGCTCTGTCACCCAGGCTGGGGTGCAGTGGTGCGATCTCGGCTCACTGCAACCTCCACCTCCTGGGTTCAAGCGATTCTCCTGCCTCAGCCTCCCAAGTAGCTGGGATTACAGGTGCCCGCCACCATGCCTGGTGAATTTTTGTATTTTTGGAAGAGACGGGGTTTCACCACATTGGCCAGGCTGGTCTCAAACTTCTGACCTCAAGATCTGCCCGCCTTGGCCTCCCAAAGTGCTGGGATTACAGGCGTGAGCCACCATGCCTGGCCTGGATGTGTAATTTAAACCAAACCTGGAAGGAGAGCTCACCATTTTTATAAACCCCTGGGTCTGGACCTGGGACCGAACCCCTAGTGAAACCTGAGTTCCGTGAAGCTCCCTGAAGGGCCCGGGCCTTCCAGTCAGCCCTTCAGAACTGCTGGCCTTGGCCTTTAGAGCCTCACTGTGAACAGAAGAGAGAACAGCTCCAGGGTCTTGTAGCCCAGCGTGGCTTTCAGATCCCAACTTTGAGGCAGAGGAACCAAGAGCAGGGGCCGGTTCCCACACGTTCCCTCTCGTGCTGGTGGAGCCTCAGCCCTGGCCATCACCTTAAGGCCTCTCCCACCTCCCTGGGAGATTCCTTCTTACCGCCAGCTCAGGCTCTCATCAGCTTCCACCAACCACAGGCCCCCTTCTGTTCAGCTTCCAGGGACAGCGCCCACGCCCATTGTTCTCCTACCAGCAGGCAACTACAGGAAGACGGGCCCACGGGCTGAATTCAGTCCCAGAACAGAAATGCTGCAGGCTTTAGTTCACAGAGCCGCCCGCTCTTGGGGAAGCCACTCTGACCAGTGTTTTCACAGAGGTTAGAAGCTGCATCAACTTGAGGAACATCACAAACACACACATGGTCCCATCCAAGGACTTCGCCGTCAACACACACATTAACAGAGGGAGGCAGTACACTAAAACCAGCACTATCGAAAGGACTTTGCCGTCAACACACACATTAACGGGGGGTAGGCAGTACACTAAAACCAGCACTATCGAAAGGACTTTGCCATCAACACACACATTAACAGAGGGAGGCAGTACACTAAAACCAGCGCTATCGAAAGGACTTTGCCGTCAACACACACATTAATGGGGGGGAGGCAGTACACTAAAACCAGCACTATCGAAAGGACTTTGCCGTCAACACACACATTAACGGGGGCAGGACGCACACTAAAACCAGCACTATCAAATGGGGAACTGAACAGATAAACATCACCAGGCTACACAGAGCTAAGTGCATAATTGGCATAAAGGCTCTTGTTATCCCAAGAACACAGAACATTCACACTCACATCCACACACTGTCGAGTTCTGTAACAGCACTAATAGCAGGAAGCTTTTCTCCACCTTTGACCACAGAAGCTAAGGCAAGAGAGACTCGGCCACCAGGGAAGGACGCAGCTCTGCTGCACAAGGGGAGAGAGAAGGGAGTTGGGTTGTAGTTTCACTGAGAACCACGATGACCATCGAACAGAGGACAGAGTGGTCAGGGACACACTAAGAAGAGGGTGGGTGGGGTTCCTGTCCTCACCTTAGGATGGCATCAGGGACTTGCCTGAGCTTCAAAGATCATACCTGCACCAAAAAGCCAGGCTAACTAAAAGAGACCTTAACACTAAGAGGGGCCGACAGCCCCTGTGAGTAAGTGCTCCTTCAGCAAGAGCTGCCGCCTCACGTATGCTTGTGGCATAAGGCTGCAGACGAGCCTGGCCTAAGCATCAGTTCTGTTCTTTGCTTCAAGCTCACCAGGGCAGATGAAGAAAGTCAGCTTCTGGCATCATCTATACTTCAAATATTCCAAACGGGAAATCCCAGCAACACAGGGACATTCACGGCTGCCTCTCTGAGGTCTCTGAGGAGTCCAGGATAGTCATGATTGTTGTGTGGCCCCCAAAATACCCAAATAAGTGGACAAAATGCCCACGACGTAGTCTCATTCTCTGCTGCTTCTCCTCGGGGCACGGTCTGACCCCAGTCCAGGACAGGGAGAGAGAGAACGCCACTGTTTCAGCAGCAGGAGGAGAGGTGGCTGAGAAAGGCCTGGCTCAGAAGCTCCAGAACAAGAACAAAGGAAAATTGGAAAAGATACTTGACATGCAGGTGAAACCAGGTCTGGTTCTAGAGGAGAAGAAACCAGGTCTGGTTCTAGAGGAGAAGAAACCAGGTCTGGTTCTAGAGGAGAAGGCCACAGACGCTGGAAGAACTGGGTCTTGCTGTCTCTTCCCCTGACAGAGGCACTAGAAGCTTCACTGAAGGACCCACATGTCAGTTCTCATGAAAACACCTGGAGCTTACAAATTACCTGTCACCACAGACTCTGGACCCATCAACCTACCAAAGGCTGACTGCACATGGACGTCAGACAAGTCAGTAAAAAAAAAAATGATAATTAAAAAAAAGAAGCAGCCCCAGGTGGGGCAAGTCCTTCAAAGAGTGGCTCAGTTCTGCAATATGTGTGACCCCGGCCCAGACAGGGGCTTCACGTGCTTTCTTCAGGTGGCCTCCAGGACGGCGGCTTCCAGGGCCAACGCTTCGGCGGGCTCCTCCTCGTAGTCCGACAGGTAGGACTCCAGGCTCTGCCTGGCCAGCGCCTCCCGCCGGGCCTGCAGCCGCTCGCAGCGCGGACAGCTTCCAGACTTGAAGCAGGCTTTATGGTAACACGCTTTACACTCTACTCAGGTTGGGAAGGTAGGAGAGAGAAGAAAACAATTTGTATTATCTCCAGCTAGAGGTCAGTTGCTGCCACAGCCCCTTCTCGCCACCAAGGTGCGGTGTCCCCTGGGGAGGCCCTGTGAGGTGCTGAGTGGCACCGAACTCTTGCTAACAGGGGTGGCTCTGGGGAATCAAGGAGCCCTGTGTTCAGGCTCACTTGCCCGACGCCTGCACCTGCCCTCACCTTCACAGGTCCGGCACTTATGGAGCTCAAAGGGAAAGATGATGTCATCCTCATTCTGACAGAACTCACAGATGAAGCCCTTGGCTTGGCAGAGCTGGGGAGGAAAAACACAGATGGCAACATGAGGAGCGGCACATCAGGAACTGGCACGGGAGGGTGAACACCAAGGACGGGAGTGGTCTGCAGGGTTCTGCTGCCCACAGGGAGGAGGCCTGGGCTTGACTCAGAAGCATGAAAGCTAAACTAGGGCCAGGGCTGGGCTGGGTTAGACACAGCTTTAGGCAGGAGATCAGACAGGCACTAGCCACAGAAGCTCTGACCCCTGGCGTGGCTCTCCGTAAGAGAGGAAAAGGAGGAAATGGCACCACAAAGGGCTTCCTAAGCCGACAGTCCCATCTGGGTTGTGATTTATTTCAGAAAAGGAACCACAACCAATTAAGATCAAATGTGGAGACCAGGCTGTTCCTCAAATACAGCACCCAGTCTGGAGTCCGCTTATAGTGAAGTATTTCCAGTTCCTTCCAGACACACAGGGTTCCCTACCTATGCCCAGCTCTAATTCTGGGACTGTCACAGGAACATAAACTGGGCATAGTCTAAGACAGGAAGATCGAAAAGTATAATTTCTGCATTTTTTACATGTTGAGTAGATCACAATAACGATGTACGTTTGTGGAACACATAAATATACAAAACGATGTCACACAAATTAGGATAACAAACGAAGGCCGAGGGTAGAAGCTCTCCAGATTCGAATCCAGAGTTCTCCTCTCACATCATGACAATTCCTTTCTTTTTCTTGTGGGGGATGGAGTCTTGCTCTTGTCGCCCAGGCTGGAGTGCAGTGGCGTGATCTTGGCTCACTGCAACCTCTGCCTCCTGGGTTCAAGCGATTCTCCTGCCCCAGCCTCCCGAGTAGCTGGGATTACAGGCCATCATGCCCAGCTAATTTTTGTATTTTAGTAGAGATGGGGTTTCATCATGTTGGTCAGGCTGGTCTTGAACTTCTGACCTCAGGTGACCCACCCACCTCAGCCTCCCAAAGTGCTGAGATGACAGGCCTGAGCCACTGTGCCCGGCCGACAATTCTTTAGTGAAAGTCTACTCAGTCCTGCCCAGAGCTACCCAGGGCCACAGCCAGCACCAGCTCCTCCCCTCACTCGAGGTTCTTTAGATCGGGTGCTCTGGCTACTCTCCAGGCTAAGGAACAGCAGTCCTTTCCAGTTCCTCTCCCAGTGCTGACTGGCCACTTCAACTTCCTCGAGCTAAGTGGCCAGAACCCTAGGTCCACCCCACTCCCTATAACCCTAAAAGCAAGGGCTCAGCTGCATGCCACAGTGAGACCTTCTCACCATGCATCTCTCCACATGGGCAGCCCCTGCCCTGGTGAGCTCAGCAAGCCGGGGCCCCAGCTCCCCCTTCCTGGTCGCCGTCAGATCATTCAGTGAGTACAGGTGGAGGTCCTCCGTCAGGTGGCCCGGGACTGTGTCAAAGGAATCCAGAAGCCTACAGGGAGTGACAGGAGGCAGGGGAGGGAATGAACAGTGCGTGTGCCACGTCGTAGTAGAAGGATCCCTATCCAGAAACTGCAGAAAGTAACAAGGGTGGGCAACGATCGGCCAGCCCAGTGTTCCAGGCCACCCCAGCCGTTCCACACTACTAGGTGTCTGGATGGCAGAAGTGACTACAGACTCCTGCAGAGTGGTCCACGTGGGATCCAGCCTGCTAAGAGCAGCGGCCTGCCCTGGAGGGAATGACCACAGATTCCCCCTCCAGAGAGAAGGACACAGATACAGTTACTGCTGTGGCCTCTCGTTTACCACTTTACATTTCTGCAAAATCTCTCTACTCTCCTCCGTTACATAACAAGAGCCGAGTGCTGGGATGTGTCCCTTTCGGAGACAGCAACGTGGCCAGAGGGCTCTGGCTCCACAAAGGACTTACTCCTTGGCCAGTCGACAAGTCTTGAACATGTTCTTCATGTGACACAGCTGGACCCGCAGCAGCTGAAAAGAAAGAGGTGGGGGCAGGAGTGGGAGGGGGATGTGAGAAGAGGAATCCAGTGCTGGAAGCCCAGGGCCTTTAAACCCTGGAGGTCTAGAAGCCTTGCATGCTGCAGCCAGAGCAGAGTGTCCTATGCTCTAACTCGCTCTAATTCACTCTGACAACTGGCTTCAGAGTGCTCTCTGCTCAGGGAAGGCCCCTTCGCCAGGTCTGTCTGCCCAAGTCACATAAGCAGCCTGGGGCAGAGGAGCGCTCTGAAATTCCAGTTTCTCACTAGCTACCCTATTCCTCATTCATTCACTCATGTTTTCAGTGAAGGAAGAAATTCTGCTTTTGCCATCGAGTGCTATCTACAGCTTCATAGCTGCCATTGCCAGGTTTGAGGCTCCAACTAGACAGATACCTGGGAAATGGGAAGAGATTAAGAAAGTACATAGGGAGGGCATGAATGGAGACGGTTACAGCTTTGACACTGCGACGACAAGAAGTGTGGTAATTGTGGGAAGCCCTGTATAACCAGGGGAAGGGACGAGGGAAGGAGATGAGGGGAGGGGACGAGGGACGAGGGGAGGGGACAAGGGACGAGGGGAGGGGACGAGGGACGAGGGGAGGGGACGAGGGACGAGGGGAGGGGACGAGGGACCAGGGGAGGGGACGAGGGACGAGGGGAGGGGACGAGGGACGAGGGGAGGGGACAAGGGACGAGGGGAGGGGACGAGGGACGAGGGGAGGGGACGAGGGACCAGGGGAGGGGACGAGGGACGAGGGGAGGAGATGAGGAGAGGAGACGAGGGGAGGAGAAGGGCAAGACTCTGAGGTGGCCTTTCCAAGGTCTTACCCGGACTTGATTGAGCAGCTTGACCTTCCTATAGAGGGCACTGTTTATGTCCTGCACGTTGAAGAGAGGATCATTCCAGATCTTAATGAGCAGGTCCTTGGAGAAATTGCTGACGTAGTACTTGCTGAAGTCCCACTTGCGCAGAAGCCGGCTGGGGATGACCATCTGTGCATTCTCGTGGCAGCACTGGCAGAAGTACTTGCCGAGGTACTCACAGTACCGCAGTCGCTTGATATAATCTGGAAAAACCGGAAAGCCAGAAAGCCAGATGTAACTCTCCCACCTACAAACTGGGAAGGGGGCTCTGCTCTTCCCTTGAAAGGGTGGAAAGGGACGGCCAATGGCCTCTAGCAACCTCTGTCTGAGTTCCCCAGAGCTCGCCGAAATCCAGAGTGGAGCCTGGGGTAATGTCCCACCTTGGAGGCCCTGAGGAAATAAAACCAGCCGCAGTTGGTAAGATCCAGCCTTGCCAGCTGGCTGGAACTACCCAACTTCCCACAGTATACAGGCCTGGCCATGCGCTCCCAGAAATCATTTCCCTCCGATCGCCAGCACTCTCGCCTACTACGAACCTTTCTTTCTCCTTCCCTACTTCTGCCACCTCCTGTGCCGCCTCTGACACGCCACCTCTCCCTACATGTGGGGGACGGTACAGAGCCTCTGGAGGCAGCATTCCCTACTTCTGCCCCTCCTGTGCCGCCTCTGACACGCCACCTCTCCCTGCACGTGGGGGAGGGCACAGAGCCTCTGGAGGCAGCATGGTGGGAAGGGAAGGCACTCACCGGGCTCAGTCCGGATGCCACACCCTGCACAGCGGTAATTCTGCTTGGCCACGGCAATTTTCCTCCTGAGGAAGGATAAGGACAGGGCATTGGCAGATAGCAGCTGCGTGAGGCCTCTGAGGTGTGAGGGACTGAGCACACACACACACACAGTGCCAGGTAAGTATGGGAAGAGAGGGGAATTCACCTAGGATTCAGTTGGACAACATTGAACCTACTGGGAGAGCCGACTCCATACAGGATTTAGGTCTAGGCAGTGACTCTCCCCAGGAATGAACCACACATTCTGTACAAATGTAAGCAATGACACGTGGTAAAGGAAAGAATGACAGGAGAGAAAAGCATCCATCCATCTTAGATAGAAAAGAAAAACCAGCAAGCTCACAAAACTGCTGGGAGGAAGGCAACAGGTTGGGGATGCCAGCAAAACAAAACCCGCCTTGTTTCCAGTCAGCTCTGAGACTTAAGAGTAAGAAACGACGGACAAAATGAACAACCCTCCTCCTCCGCCTTTAAATGAAGAGAACCGTGTGGGAAGGACAGCTGGAGGCAGAGACAAGTGGGAGAGACGAAAACCCTGACAATCCACAGAGGACGGATCTGTGCTCCCAAGGGCACAGACACTGGCCACTCACGTTGGGGCGGGATGAACATTAAAAATTATCTGAGGCCGGGGGGGCGCCCACTCCAAGTTGCCACGAACACGAATCCGCAGCTTGTAGATGTCAGCATGCTGCCCGTCATCCGGTGAGATGGGCAGTGAGTCAGGGATGGGTAGAAGCTGCAGGAGAAAACACAGTTGGGGTAAGCGCACACGGATGGGTGTGGGACACACAAACGCAGGACCCTTTTGGCCGTGACAGAGCATCATGAGTGAAAGACATTTCAGGAACACCACAGGATAAGAGCTTCAGGTAACCTTGGTCCTCAGAACCAACCAGGAGGCGCCAAGGTACTAGAAGTGAGGGCTGTGGGTTCCAAGAAGCAAAGAGAAACGGCCTCCCACGGCAGTGGCCCCACGGCTCATGTTGTTCCTGCGCCCATTCCAGGACCCTTGCCGTGCCAGGGTGTTTCATGCCTTAAAGACAAGTGCAGAGCAAAGAATCCAAGCAATTCGCTTTTGCGCAGCGTCTCCGAGCTGGTCAGAAACCAAACGTGACTGAGTCTGGCGAGCAGTCACGTGAATAAGGACGGTGAAGGAGCCGTCATCTCCGCTCTGACAAGGCGAGCAAGCATTCACTGTTCATTTATCACCTGAGCCACTGTAATAAATGGCTTCCATGAGTAAGGCGGGGAACACACAGGTTCATTCCAGACTGGGGATGTGTGACGAAGGAAAACAAGGTCACAAAGGCTCTCGGCCCCTGGGTAGGAAGAAGAGCCAAGGACCTACCTTCTGAGGGGCGTCGTGCTCCGGGACGAGCCACTCCAGCTCTGAGGCAGCTGGAAGCTGCATCCCCTCAAACTGCTTCAGGAGCCCCATGGCCACCGCCTCAGCAGATGTGGAGTGCAGGAAGCCGTGGGAGCTGGAAAGGGGAGAATCAAGGACGGCTGAACACCGGGAAAGGACGGGCAGATGGAGGCTTCCCTTCATGATCTCATCCCCCACACAGCAACTTCTGGGCTGGGAGAATACCGGCAGCACCCCGGCCTGCTCATCACCCTCACACAGGGGACAGTGAAAGTCCGCTGGTCTCACAGTCCGAAGACTGCGGTTCAAGCCCCACTTCCTGTCACTACACAGCACTGACACATAGGACAGTGAAAGTCCGCTGGTCTCACAGTCCGAAGACTGTGGTTCAAGCCCCACTTCCTGTCACTACACAGCACTGACACATAGGACAGTGAAAGTCCGCTGGTCTCACAGTCCTAAGACTGTGGTTCAAGCCCCACTTCCTGTCACTACACAGCACTGACACATAGGACAGTGAAAGTCCGCTGGTCTCACAGTCCGAAGACTGCGGTTCAAGCCCCACTTCCTGTCACTACACAGCACTGACACATAGGACAGTGAAAGTCCGCTGGTCTCACAGTCCGAAGACTGCGGTTCAAGCCCCACTTCCTGTCACTACACAGCACTGACACATAGGACAGTGAAAGTCCGCTGGTCTCACAGTCCGAAGACTGCGGTTCAAGCCCCACTTCCTGTCACTACACAGCACTGACACATAGGACAGTGAAAGTCCGCTGGTCTCACAGTCCGAAGACTGCGGTTCAAGCCCCACTTCCTGTCACTACACAGCACTGACACATAGGACAGTGAAAGTCCGCTGGTCTCACAGTCCGAAGACTGCGGTTCAAGCCCCATTTCCTGTCACTACACAGCACTGACACATAGGACAGTGAAAGTCCGCTGGTCTCACAGTCCTAAGACTGTGGTTCAAGCCCCACTTCCTGTCACTACACAGCAGTGCTAATGAAGGACTCTGTCACTTCCTTTCTCTTAACTTCAGCTCCTCTAACAGCAAAATGGAGATTATAATGCCTGCTTACAAAACAAAGTGAGTAAAATTGCTTTGTGGACTAAAAGGCGATTTTTCCTCCCAAATGAGCTACTATTTCCCCTGGTTGGGTCCGTGATGTGGAATCTGTTCAATCTGATTTCATAACCAAAAACCATCATCACTGCTCTCTTTTGAGACCTTCTGGGGCCTCTGGTTATGATGAGAGTCAGCAGGGAAGGAATCACTCACTTCCAGCTTTGCCTCCACGAGAGCCCGTCCCATTGGGACCAAAGAGCTTCTGCTTTCCTCTCGTGGGCTCGCCACCATCAGCAAGCCCCTCCCCCGACCTTGCCTCCTCTTACATCTGGATGGCTTTGCCCAGCCATATGCCAAGAACTGGGTTTGTTTCTCTACGTATCCTCAGGTTTTCTTTTTTTTTCTTTAAAAAAAAAGTACTCACAAGGACTGGGAGGAAACGAAGGATCTGCTGCTTGAGGCTGTGTTCCTTCTGATGTCAGCATCTACATGGAAACCAGAGACAAGGGGAGCGCAATGGAAAGGGGTGGGTGAGGGATCGTGGAACCCACGATGCGGTGCTGCCAGCTAAGCACTCAGGGTAACAGCCAGGTGCCACATTCTACGCAGGATAAAGGAGCAGGTGAAGCTCTACACACAGGTTATAACTTGCCTCTATCCAAGTCAAAACCAGGCTGAATTAGTAACATTATGCACAGCACTGAGAAGGTGAAAAGTGTTACAAACCCAGGCAGAACGACAGACTCAGCTTTGGTGTGAAACGGTGAATGAGGTTCACAGACACAACCCCTCACGTGCACAGACACAAAACAAGGACTCAAATCGCTCCCTCATTCTCCACATCTGAACCTTTCTTGAATGATAAGCTCCCTTAGGCAGTAACTCTGTCTGGCTCTTAGATATGTAACATTCGGTGCCTAACACGTAACTTGGATCACAGAGGTTCTCATGAAATACATGTGACATTGGAACTTTGCTTCTAACACTTCACCACTGTTGCCATCACCCCGAATGTTACAAGTGTTTGGAACTTTGCTGCTAACATCTCATCACTGCTGCCATTTTACCCCTGAACGTTGGAGTCTTCTATATCCTTAGAAAAGCTTCATGGAGGAAAAGGAACTTCTCTATAGCTTTGCAACTCTTTGGAGATGCCTGGTTACCAACACATTCTGACAAAGATGGTCAACATGATCTCTGAGGCGTAATTATACAGGAAACTGTGGCAGACCTTCCGCAGCGTGTTTCTGACAAAGGATTTAGAAGAGGATTTCTGGTCACGATATGCCTGAACCTCCAGAGACCTCAGAGACCTCGTCTACCCAAATACTTCTGATGGAGGGGAATGCGAAACACAGCAGTTATGTTCAAGCAAGGCAGACACAGCCTACCCAAGTCATGAAAACAAGACTGTTCTGAGAAATACTCTCTCTCACGTCCTTCACTGCCCAGTGAAAAGACCTTTCTTTCCTAATTAAGCCTACACAATGACCAATCTACTCTGAGCACTCAGGACATGAATCTTGTATGGCATCACTGTGCACTGGGCCATGAGTAGCTCTACTGTTCCTCACGTTTCCTCTGTATGCAGATTTTTGTCTGGACAACTAGATTATAAAATCACCCTATTAGGAAATAAGATTGTGTCTCCTTCTTCCCTTGGCTCTAAAATACTTAACACAGGGCTCATATACAAGCATATACTCAAATAATATTGCTGACAAACTAATGTCTTCAAAGCTACATATGAGTAAGATAATAGAAGTAACAGAAGTTTTCATATGTTCTCTAAGCACAGGACATCAACACGTCTTTGCTGGTAATTAACACAGCCTACTTAACAACAAAGATGTTCAAGTACACCGTGTTTTCTGGCTGAATCTGTGCCACCAAAATCCAGATCCCAGTGCACTGCCAGTTGTCTTATTTCTAGCTAGTGCTGGTAGAGAAAAGAAAAACAGTAGAGGCAACAGTAGGCCAGACCTTCACAGACTGGTTTGCGACATGTATCTGGGTAACACTTACACTGCCTTGGGTTGTACGTTAAGTCTTGCCTTGCGCTAGCAGCCCTCAGAGTGCTTTGTACATAAAAGTTTTCAGAAAATATTTTCTGAATAAATGATTAATTGGCTAAAAGCAATTAACAGCTATTTCAAATTCCATCCTGTTTGGGAGTCACACAAAAGAAAAAAAAAAAAACTTAGCTATCCCTCAGGAAGGAGCTAACCAATTTTCTTATTTTAGTGCCAGGCTATTAAAGAAAATACTACATGCCAGAAAGAACAGGCAGTGATAATTCACAGTTTCTAAGGAAACCACTGCCTTCATAAAACTATTTAGCAGTTCCTCATCCTCACAAAGAAGAAATTTTTTTTGAGAGAAAAAAATCATTCTCTCTTTAGAAAATACAACCGAGTCACACTGTAACATGCTTCTTCCTCTCTTTGACTAGAGGTAAAGTGAGGTCGGAGGTACATGCAGGGACTTCCCCTTCCCTGCCAATCATGAATACACCAAGAGTGTGGAGGGGCCGCCCAGCTTCGGAGGCCAGGCTCTGAGCCCGGAGTGGAGGGAGAGAGGCACACTCCATCAAAGGGGCCATGACACCCGGCCCCAGCCAAGGACCACGCAGCTCTGTGGGTCCTGGGCCCGCGCTGCAGCCTTATCACTCTCTGGTCAGCTCAAGCAGACCACTAAGTTGATATGGGTGAACCCCTAGTTGAAGATCTGGATAAAAGCAGACCGAGTCTAAGCCAGCGAATTGAGGAGTGAAGAGAGGGGGAGCTACCCATCTGGATGGACTCAACGTGTCCCAAGTGAGAGCACTTACGGAGCAGGTCCGAGACTCTCACCATCCAAGTGGAATTTAACATAATTCTGAAACTTTTTATTGATTTTTTTGGTACAAAAACAAGTATTATTATTGCAAGAGAATGATTTCAGGTGCTTCTGATGCATAGATGTTAGGTTGAGTAATCGCAATTTTTGCCATTACTTGTGCACCAACTTAATAGAATAAGGCCATTATTTACTGACAGAAAAAAGTTTAAAAACATAAAAATAAATAACAAAAACAATGACAAGTTATAAGGAGAAGAATTTGCTGCGTGTCCAGACACTGGTATTGAATGATCAGAGAAGAGCTGGCTAAAACCTTGGTACCTTAGCAAACTACGCAAATTTTTTTTTTTTTTTTTTTTTGAGACAGAGTCTCGCTCTGTCACCCAGGCTGGAGTGCAGTGGTGCGATCTCCACTCACTGCAAACTCCACCTCCTGGGTTCATGCCATTCTCCTGCCTCAGCCTCCCGTGTAGCTGGGACTACAGGCGCCGCCACCACGCCTGGCTAATTTTTGTACTTCTAGTAGAGACGGGGTTTCACCATGTTAGCCAGGATGGTCTCGATCTCCTGATCTCATGATCCGCCCGTCTCGGCCTCCCAAAGTGCTGGGATTACGGGCGTGAGCCACCGCGTCTGGCCAACTACACAAATTTTTAAACAAAATAAGTGAGTCACAAGAAGAGTCAACTTCAGAATGTACTGGCCAGTTTGACGTTGGTTTCCATCCTGCTTTCTAGAAGATAAGGTCATACCCAACATATCTGGGAGTCCAAATCCAACAAATTTTCTGTAATTGCTGACTCAAAAGGAAACATTTCAAAATGGAGAACCCAAAGCATTCTTGTTTTATAAAGAGAAAAAATTTAATTTAAAAATGGATGAGGGAGAAGCAACTGATTACCTTCAATTGGATATAATTTTGAAACTTGTCAGAAAATATAGCCATGAACTTTCCTTTTTACCTATTATGCCAGCTATCAATTTACTGCCTTTCGACTCCAAATCTGCCCTTGTTTTTGCCTGCTCTGCAATAATGGAGCTGGACACAGAAACATTTCTCCTTTGCCAGCTGACATGATGTGAAGTTTTGCGGTAGAGGGTGCTGGAGGCAGAAGGGGTTTCTCTGGCTGGTTCTGGTTGCTTCTCTAGGCTGACTCCGGGGGAGGCACACCTTGGGAAGCTTTGCAGTAGAGTACCACGAGTGATGCCCTCATAAACAGCCCCCTCAGCACCCACCAGGAGAGCTTCCCTGGAGAGCTTTACAGTGAGTGCCACTGGCCTACCACCTTCCCACGAAGCGCTTTCACCAGTACCCTTGGGTTCTGAGAGAGCACCTCTCATGGGCATCCTCCCTCAGCACCCCAGAGAACAGTTTCCCGGTGACAGTTGTTGGCATGCCACCTCCCCATGGAGAGCGTCCCCCGGCACCAGCTCAGGGCAGCTCTGGGCTTCAGGGAACCCGGCACCAGTGCAGGGCAGCTCTGGGCTTCAGGGAACCTGGCACCAGTGCAGGGCAGCTCTGGGCTTCAGGGAACCTGGCACCAGTGCAGGGCAGCTCTGGGCTTCAGGGAACCCCACAATCCAGTGAGCCAGGAGGTCTGGATCTCAGCCTTGGGGATGTAATACTCCTTTACATCTATTCCCACCCCAGATGCTCCATCCCAGCCCCGGGGATAGTGGCTGCTCCTCCACCTGCTCCTCCTGCGCACTCTTTTTTTTTTTTTTTGAGACGAAGTTTCTTTTTTTTTTTTTTTTTTTTGAGACAGAGTCTCACTCTGTCGCCCAGGCTGGAGTGCAGTGGCCGATCTCAGCTCACTGCAAGCTCCGCCTCCCGGGTTCACGCCATTCTCCGGCCTCAGCCTCCCGAGTAGCTGGGACTACAGGCGCCCACCACCGCGCCCGGCTAGTTTTTTGTATTTTTTAGTAGAGACGGGGTTTCACCGTGTTAGCCTGGATGACCTCAATCTCCTGATCTCGTGATCCGCCCGTCTCGGCCTCCCAAAGTGCTGGGATTACAAGCTTGAGCCACCGCGCCCGGCCTGAGACGAAGTTTCACTCTTGTCGCCCAGGCTGGAGTGCAGTGGCATGATCTTGGCTCACTGCAACCTCCACCTCTCAGGTTCAAGCAATTCTCCTGCCTCAGCCTCCAGAGTGGCTGAGATTACAGATGTGCACCACCACGCCCAGCTAATTTTTGTATGTTTAGCAGACATACTAAATGTTTCACCACGTTGACCAGGCTGGTCTCGATCTCCTGACCTCGTGATCTGCCTGCCTCGGCCTCCCAAAGTGCTGGGCTCACAGGTCGGAGCCACCGCGCCCGGTTTCTCCTGCGTACTCTTGAGAGTCTTCTTTACTCCTCATGAGCCAGTTTCCCACTCCATGATTCCCACATTATAGTTAATCATTCTTTTTACTAAACTTTCCCTATTCAAATTACTGTGTAGTTTCTGTCTCCTGATTGGACACTGACTAGATACATCTCCGCAGAAGATGAAAACTCTGGAAGAATCTACAAAGGAAGAGAAAGAAACATTGATGCAGCTATAATACAAGAAGGTGGAGATGGGGGAAAAAATAACAACAACAAAACTCTAAATCCAAAGAAGTTGAAAAGACTGTCTGAGATTGGGAGCTTATGAAAGATATCGAACCCAACTGGGCAGACACCATCAGCAGAAGCAGATGACGTGAAAGAAGACAGACACAAAAGATGACGCATCACATATCAGATAATTCCATTTATACCAAGTGTCCAGAAAAGGCAAATCTACAGAGACAGAAAGACGAGCAGCTGAGTGGGGCTGGAAGTGGGGACAGGAATTCACCGTAAAGTGACCCAAGGGATACTACTGGGGTGATGAAAATGTCCTCAAGTTGGATTACGGTGATGGCTGCACAACTTGGTAAATTTACCAAAAATCGTTGAGTTGTACACTTGAAGTGGGTGAATTTTTTCTTTTTTGAGACAGGGTCTTGCTCTGTCACCCAGGATGAAGTGCAGTGGCATGATCATGGCTCACTGTAGCCTCGACCTCCCCAGACGAAGCAATCCTCCCACCTCAGCCTCCAGAGCTCTGGGGCTACAGGCATGCACCACCACACACAGCTAATTCTGAAATATTTTTTTTTGTAGAGATGGGATCTCACTATGTTTCTCAGGCTGGTCTCCAACTCCTGGCCTCAAGCAATCCTCCTACCTCAAGCCTCCCAGCATGCTGGGATTACCAACATAAGCAGCCACTACACTCAACCTAAAAAGCAGCTTTTTAATTGAAAAACATTTCACGGCCGGGAGCGGTGGCTCACGCCTGTAATCCCAGCACTTTGGGAGGCCGAGGCGGGCAGATCATGAGGTCAGAAGATCGAGACCACCATGGCTAACATGGTGAAACCCCATCTCTACTAAATATACAAAAAATTAGCTGGGCGAGGTGGTGGGCGCCAGTAGTCCCAGCTACTCGGAAGGCTGAGGCAGGAGAATGGCGTGAACCCGGGCGGCGGAGCTTGCAGTGAGCCGAGATTGCGCCACTGCACTCCAGCCTGGGTGACAGAGCGAGACTCTGTCTCAAAAAAAGAAAAAGAAAAAGAAAAACATTTCACATTCTTAATGTAAAACCTGTCATGTGTATACAAATTTTTTAAAGCCCCCAAAATGGGGAAAGAAGGATGCTAGAAAGACCGAATCAAGGCCTGCTTGGTGGTGAGAGCAGATTGGACACTCTCTGAGGGAGAAGTGGCTGACACTCAACATGTGCCCCCACAAAAAACTGGGACTAAACACACCGGAAACCGGTTACAAAGGGAGTCAGGAGAACTCCTCCTCAGGCAGGGAAGGCTCCTGTTAGATCAATGAAGAAAGGGAGTCAGGACGACTCCTCCTCAGGCAGGGAGGACTCATGAGAATCAATGACAGTCGTTTAGGAGTAGGAAAAAAAAGCAGCCTAATTACTTTTATTTCTCTAATCTTAAAAACATTAAGTTGATACCATAATATTTGTACATATTGACAGGGCACGTGTGATATTTTATGCATACAACGTGTGATGGTCAAATCAGGGTATTTAGAATATTCACTGATTGAACATTTATCATTTCTTTGTGTTGGGAACACTTCAGATCTCTTCTGACTATTCTGAAATATACAATGTGTCAGCCACAGCCACACTACTTTGTTACTGAACATTAGAACTTACTCCTTCTAACTGTGTGGTTGAACCCACTAACCAACCTCTCCTTATGCCCCAACCCACCTCCTCCCCAGCCTCCTACCACTCTCTTCTCCACCTCCATGAGATCAACTTTTTTAGCTTCCACATGAGTGAGAAAATGGGAGCTCCTGTAATATTTGTCTTTATTGCTCTAAATCTTGATCTAATCTCACGTAATTATTTCAAATTCCTAGTGCCCAACAATATTAACAGTTTTAATAAAAAGTTCTGGGCCACGTGTGGTGGCTCACTCCTGTAATCCCAGCATGTTGGGAGGCCAAGGTGGGCAGATCATGAGGTCAGGAGTTTGAGACCAGCCTGGCCAACATGATGAAACCCTGTCTCTACTAAAAATACAAAAATTAGCCGGGCGTTGTGGCAGCTGCCTGTAGTCCCAGCCACTCTGGAGGCTGAGGCAGGAGAATTGCTTGAAAATGGAAGGCGGAGGTTGCAGTGAGCTGAGATGGTGCCATTGTGCTCCAGCCTGGGCAACAAGAGCCCAACTCCGTCTCAAAAAAAATACAAAAGTTCTGAGTTTTGTTGTTGTTTTTGTGTTTTAAAGTCATTCTGAGCAGAAAACTACTACTTTCTTTCCATTAACCTCACCTACAGGAAACCTACTTGTTTGGATCACAAAACAAGAACAAACATCTACTGCAGTAAATCCTACTTGTACACAAAGTACCCACAAGAGATGGCTTTCTAAACACTGGCTCTGCAAATTCAAAATTCTAAAGAGACACTAAGCTTCATACCACTCTATCCTACTTCTGCTGCCTGAATGTGTGGCAGGAGCTTAGGATAGGTCTGAACTAAAATTCTTCATCTAACTATTCCTTTCTAAACCGTCCACTACCTCCATCAGTCACAATGGCCACTAAATCTAAATTTATCACCGTAGGGAAGGATCACCAAGGACAAACTTGATGAGGAAGATTGTTGGGGTCACATGAGGATGAATTGGTGAGTATCTGAATTGTTCCTGGCTTGGTGTTCTGGCTTAGCTCCAGTTTCTTCCAACTAGTTCTCCAGCCCCCCCAGTCCTCGTAACCCTCACAGTTATCACGTGATTAAGTATATATGAAAAAGCTGGCGCAACATTCACACACATGCGTCTACGAGCACATCCACGCTTGCAAGGTCAGCTACCTGAGAACATCGAGGCCAGTGACACTGACAGTCCGTTCTTTGATATGTGAGTCAGGTTAGATCCTTCACTACCATCTGTGTAATAATGACGACAAAAGGGGGCCCTTTAGTATTCCAGCAGGAAATAAACTAATATTCTATACCATGTGTTCCTGGAATCAAAACTTGCCATTTGCTCCCAGACATGAAATGGTGTTTAGGAACTGACATCCTTGGGTAGGTGCTCACTCTAGCTTGGAGGAGAGTTACTGCTACTTCCTATGCCACGCCCAGCCTCAAGGACCTCCCACGGCAGTGGTTCTCAGCCACGGTGACTCAGGCAATGACGGAGGCATTTCTGATTGTCTCGATACTGGGGAGGGGTCGCCACCAGCCTCTAGTGGGTAGAGGCGAAGAATGATGCTAAACATCGTACAGTCCACAGCCCAATCCCTCATGGCAAAGAATGGTCTGGCCCACGGGTTGGAAAACCCTGGCCTAAGGTCTTTTCCTTTAAGGATTTCTGTTGTGAATTGACTAGAGAATTAGTTGACTGAACATCTCCTCAAGGCCCACAACCGCAGCAACAGTTTCTAACAGGAGTGGCTTTGGGCCTGTCTGTCGAGAGGCTCCTTACAGACTGCACAGCCTCCCGGATCCCTGCTGTGCTGCGGGACACAGTGTGATTGTCACGTGGACTGATCTGAATTTACCTCACTATTCTCCTCCTGAAATTCCGGCTGCGGATCCTGGGAGCGAGGTCAGACCCTCTTTCTTTTTTTAATTAGGAGATGAAGTCAATCACAGACTGTGGTATAACAGAAAATAGATACTTGGTCTCTGTCTCCAGTTCCTGGTGAGAATTCCTAAAATCCTTGGAATTTCTTGAATTGTAGTAATATCTTTTATTATTCAAAAGAAGCCCCTTTCAATCATACCTGAGTTTATGCTAATGAGGAGACTCCTGGCAGGCCCCTAGACAGACAGCTTCACCAGTGGGGGCTATCAAAAGAACCAACCACGTCATGAGAGGGCTGGAACTTTTACTCCCCCATCAGGTCCAGCGAGGGGAGAGGGACTGAAGACTGAGTTCAATCACCAATGGCTGGTGACTTAATCAATGGTGCCTATATAATGAAACGTCAATAAAAACTTGGAACAATGATGTCCAGGCTTCCTGGTTGGTGAACACATCAATGCACCTGGGAGGGTGGTGCCCCCACACACCATGGGGGCAGGAGGAGTTCCTGTGCTCGTGATCTCTTCCTAGGCCCTACGTACTTCTTCATGTGGCTGCTCGTTTGGATCCTTTACAACAGGCTATAATCCTAAGCTTTCCCAAGTTCTGGGTGTCATTCAAGCAAATTATCCCACCTGGGGCAAAGGGGTCATGGGAACTGTGAATTCGTAGTCAGCCTACAAGCAGAAGGGCAGGTAGCTTGGTGACCTGTGTCTGGCATCTGAAGCAGAAGTAATCTCACAGGACTGTAGCCTGCAGGATCTGTGCTGACTCCAGGGAGTTAGTGTCAGAACCAAACTGTAAGTCACCCAGCTGATGGTGGAGAATTGGAGAGGAGTTGGAGGATCACATACAAACAACCAACCAAACAAACAAACAAAAGGAGTTTTAATGACCAACTATTGTTGTCATAAATAGAAATCAGAGACATTAAGGAGAACATAGAAGGAAGACTTCCTGAATACCTGGAAAATTTGTGGAAAAACAGAGTTTCTGAACAGGGAACAAACGTGTGGTTCCTCCATCTGGAGGCCTGTGCAGGCGAATGGGTTCTCTAGATTGTGTAAACAGGAAATCAAAGCCTCACACAACACGAGATCTATTTGTCATCACATTATAACATTATAATGGAGAATTATAGATATAGTTCACCTCTGTCCACGTACACAATGTTGTAACAGAGAATTATAGACACCATTCACTGCAGTAAGGAAACCACTGTTGGTCTCACCCATGAGGGAGGAGCGTGTGTCCCTGAACTGTTTTTGTGTGTGTGTTTGTTTTGCTGATGAACTTGAAGAAATCTATGACTTGCAGGAACGGGACCTTAACCTGATTTAACACAACTGCCTTCCCAGACTGGAACCCCACTGTTCCTCTATGCTGGTACTTCAACAACAACAACAACAACAACAACAACAACAACAACAACAACAACAACAACAGAGTCTGTGCCTGTGCTAAGCAACTGAGCGCTGCAAGGGCAGAAATTCAAGCTCACTTTGCAGGCCTGATTTTGTTCCTTTTTTGTCCCCCTGCCCCCAATGATTCTGTTTGTCCTTTTCTCTTTTGAACACTTTGAAACAATTTCAGTTGTGTTATGGAACCCAAGAGAATAGGATTCTAATTCCAAGTGGTATGGACCAGCCCTACAAGCTGAAAGGAGGAGTCAGAGCGGGAACCCAAGAGAAAGACACCACTGAGGAGGAAGCATCAGGATGACCCCAGCCAGCAGCCACTCCGCCTGGAACACCTGCTTTCAGTGCTCTTTCCTACTGAAGTTGTAAAGGGGTTTTGTTTTTAGCAGAATGCTGTCCCTTACAATAGCTAGTAACAATCCATAATGAAGATCTTCTACTTAGGAAAAACTTTGCAGCTTATCGTTCTAAATGGAAAGAAACAGGAAATAAAAGTTCCCTTGTAACAAAGTGTCACTTCTTACCTTGGATTTCAAATTCATCAACCTCATCAGCAGAGCCAGAGTCAGAGAGATGTGCCGAATCGCGTGAGCTGAACTGGGAGCTGCTGGAGGTGACCCGAAAGCCTGTTATGTTTAAAAACAAAAAGGAATAAACAGGGCAGAAAGAGGTCTTCTTGTCCTTCCAGCGTCACAAGAAAAGGGACCTGGTATGACTTCAACAGAGAGAAATGGAAACTTTCCCTTTAGAAAGTTTCAAGGAAACAGAAGGTACTACTATCTGGAAAGCAAATCCGGGACAAGCGTGCTTAGGTCTCCTTATATCAGAAAACTATTTTGGAAGGGAGCTATTCCTTTTTATATATATATATATACATATATATATATATTTTTTTTTAAGAGCTGGGGTTTCACCATGTTTGCCAGGAGAGTCTTGAACTCCTGGCCTCAAGTGATCCACCCGCCTCAGCCTCCCAAAGTGCTGGGATTCCAGGCATGAGCCACTCCACCTGGTCTGGAAAGGAGCTATTCCTGATGTAGGAAACGGAGCGACTCTAGGATGAGTATTCCTAGTATGGTTTAAAAAAAAAAAGTAGGACTATATAGAAATGTCTTTCTGGGCCGGGCGCGGTGGCTCAAGCCTGTAATCCCAGCACTTTGGGAGGCCGAGACGGGCGGATCACGAGGTCAGGAGATTGAGACCATCCTGGCTAACACGGTGAAACCCCGTCTCTACTAAAAAATACAAAAAACTAGCCGGGCGAGGTAGCGGGCGCCTATAGTCCCAGCTACTCGGGAGGCTGAGGCAGGAGAATGGCGGAAACCCAGGAGGCGGAGCTTGCAGTGAGCCGAGATCCGGCCACTGCACTCCAGCCTGGGCGACAGAGTGAGACTCCGTCTCAAAAAAAAAAAAAAAAAAAGAAATGTCTTTCTGACAGCAGAGGAACCACTGGTTTGGGTAGAACATCCCAAAGGAAGAGCCATAAGGCACCAGGCCTTATGCTGAAGCTGGGAGAATGTGGGAATAGTGTCCACAGGCTCCACTGACTTCCATGCTCAGCCTCCTGGTACACAGGGAGCAGGTTCTTGGTGCGGATTTGCTGGCGCCGAAGGCGGATCTTCTGCTTCAGCTCCTGGATCTCTCTGTCGCTGTCTTCCTCTTCCTCCCCCTCCTCCAGGCACCGGCTCATCATGTTGCACTTCATTAGCTCGATGGCAGCGATTAAGGACTCTGAGATGCTGAAGTGGGCATTCTCCTGGGGGAAGGGGAGCAGCAAACAAGCAAAGGGTTACAAGTATTGAATGACAGTATAATGTTGGAAAGGGGAGTTTCCAAGATAGGAACTGTTTCTGTCAAAAACACCCTGGAGAAATGGACATTTCTGCTACGAGGAAAGCTGATGGCTGGAAAACCTATTCTAGGTTTTCTTCACTCTCTTACTTTGCCAAGCCTGTCCCTTCCTGTCTCATTTCTACATAAAAATATGATAGAGAAGAGGCCCAGGATTTCAATCAGGTTCTTTCCCAAAATCATACACCTGTACGCAAAATATTAAGGTAAATGTTATGTCTCAAGATAAGAGTGTTTTGCAGGCTACAAAATGCTACACAGATGTCATTTATTGCTTATCTGAGCCTCAGAACAAAAGATAGAATTTGATTCTGGAAACAGTATTTACCTAAGGTGCCCGGGTCAAGGGAACCGCAATCATGCAGCAAAACCAATGCTGCCAGACGCAGGGGCTCACGCCTGTTAATCCCAGCACTCTGGGAGGCCAAGCCCAGGAGTTCAAGACCCCAAACACAGGGGTTCACACCTATTAATCCCAGCACTCTGGGAGGCCAAGCCCAGGAGTTCAAGACCAGCCTGGGCAACACAGGGAGAGCCCCCATCTCTACAAAAAATAAAAAAAATACCCAGGTGTGGTGGCATGTGCTTGTAGACCCAGCTACTCGGGAGGCTGAGGCGGGAGGATTGCTCGAGCCCAGGAATTTGAGGCTGTAGTGAGCCATGACCGTGACACTGCACTCCAGCTTAGGTGACAGAGCAAGACTCTTATCTCAAAAAAACAGAAACACACACACAAACTTGATGCTTCTCTGCCCAGGCTGGCTTCTAAGATAAAATCGCTAATATCTGGGACTCGATGAGGGGCACATGCTCCCTGCAGAGTTCCTCAGAAACAGAACTTGCTGAGCTTCCTTCTACTGTGAACTTATCTTTACTGTAGTCTGTACCCATGTCACTGCTACATACCCAAAACCTCATCAGAACATATGGCACCACAGACCTTTAGACCCAATCTCCCAACTCATGAGCTCTTCATGAGGCCCTCGATTTCCCACCTTTTCCAGGTCGGCACAGCTGCCGAAGTCTTGCTCAGAGAGGTAGCTGATGAGGGACTGTCCTTCTGATGGTCTTCGGAACATGCCTTCCCCTGAGCACAGGTACCGACCACCTTCTGTGGGAAATGGAATGTGGATGAAACAGTCAAGCTTCTTCAGGAAGTCTTAAGCTTTTACCATTAAAGATGCTCCCAAGTCTTCCCAGGTAACTGGGAATTAGAGGTTGGAAGAAGATATCTACCTTCTAAAAGCACTTCTTGCACTTTGGGAGGCCAAGGCGGGTGGATCACCCTAGGTCAGAAGTTCGAGACCAGCCTGGCCAACGTGGTGAAACCCCATCTCTACTAAAAATACAAAAATTAGCTGGGCGTGATGGCTCACACCTGTAGTCCCAGCTACTAGGGAGGCTGAGGCAGGAGAACAGCCTGAACCCGGGAGGCGGAGGTTGCAGTGAGCCAAGATCGTGCCACTGCACTCCAGCCTGGGCAACAAGGGCAAAACTCTGTCTCAAAAAAAAAAAAAAAAAAATTTCTTGTACTCTTAGAATCCCAGAGCACTGAGCCTTTTGGTTGGAAAATGATGGAATAAACAGAGACAATCCTTCTACCATCTAAAATCAAAGAGAACATGCTCTCCCCCATACCATATAATAAAGAAAAAACAAAGTAAAAATGGAAAACTCTGGGCTGGGAGTCAGAAAAGGACATAAATGGCTTCCTCCTCTGCATGATTTGCATGTAGAGTTTGTCTGCTGGTTATTAAGCCCAGATACTCCAAGTCCTCTTTTCAAGGTCCATCTCATCCACTCACAGAGCCATTCCATATGGTCAGCTGACATGCCTGGTGCCAACACCCAGCGGTAAGAGTGGGTAGGACCCTGAAGTCAGAGAGGAGCAAGAGAAGTGGCAGAGCAGTGTGATTTCTAGCACAGGGGTTGAAAATGACTGAAGAGCGACTGAGACGGTAACAGTATGTACCCTCCGCAGAGCTGAGATGAACCCCAAAGCTCAGAGCTTAGCAGGCACAAGGGGCGAGCAGAGAAAATATAGAGTTTTAGCCCTGGCCTTCATAGTACTCACCATACTCCATGTACAGAGAACTGGGTGTGCTGACTTCACTGCTTTGACCAGAGTAGGGCAAGGGGCCTCTCAACTTCGCCTTATCATTGCAGGATTCTAATGGCGATGACCACCAACGAGTAAAAACACACATACGAAGTGAGCAATAGATACATTCCCAACTTTGGAGTTTCAACATTTAACTGCACCCCTTCCCAAAGCCCTCCAAAGCAGGAGAGAGGTGGCACAACAATGGAACAGCCCAAGGGCACAGAAACACAGGGAGGGAAGGAGATGGCCGGTCAGTACATTCTAAGTGGAAAAGAAGAAACGTGATCCAGAATGGGGCAACATAAAGGTGAGAAAGAATCAAATCAAAATGGATTCATGAAATTTGCTTCTCTTTCCTTACATCTTTTAACCAAACATTACAGGAATGTTAGCTGATTTCTATCCTCTTGACAAACCAATTTAGAAAAGTCTTTAGACGGTAAAACAAAGACAAGTGCATTGAAACTTTTCTGACATGTTGACATTAGGTTTTAAAGTAACATCAGAAGATTTACATTCACTAAGGAAATAAAATTCAGCAGTGTCCTAAAAAGAAGCATCAAGGCAGTGCTGGAGAAGCCCAGGGAGAGGGCCCCATAAGCAAGGGGCCTGTTACGGGGCTCAGCCCATCCTTAATGAAGAAGGGAGGGAGGGAAAGCTGGCGAGACAGACAATGCCTGGGACAGGAAGAGCGAGAGCTGGGAGGGGAGAACAGTGGCAGTCAGGGCTCACAGGAATGAGAAACTGATATTCTTCACAAGGAAACACAACATTTCCAGGACCACAGAAGGAAGAACAGGTGGAAAAGCAGGTGGGTGCTTGAAAATGAGCAGGATGCTATGGGAGAATGAATGATTGAGCTGCATCTAACCCATTTCCCCGACAGATGGTGCCAAATTGCCAGCTACTCCTCTCACAAAAAATGCTACTCTGTGAAAAAGACAATTTTGTTTTTCTTGGGCCTCAAAGACTTCTGGTAGTCCTGGTCGTGGGGTCTGTTCCTTCCTACTGAACTGAGGACAAACTAGTAGTCACCACGATGCCTTGGTAAAAAACCATGACTTGGAATTCTCAAAAGCATACAACACAAACTCTACCACGACCTTAACCTCTTCACAACATGTGGCCATTCAGCCTTTTCTTGCTGAGTTCACTTCTTCCTAATGCTGCCATTTAACTAAATCTTTTTTCTTTTCTTTTTACTTATTTATTATTATTATTATACTTTAAGTTCTAGGGTACATGTGCATAATGTGCAGGTTTGTTACATATGTATACTTGTGCCATGTTGGCGTGCTGCACCCATCAACTCGTCAGCACCCATCAACTCGTCATTTACATCAGGTATAACTCCCAGTGCAATCCCTCCCCTCTCCCCCCTCCCCATGATAGACCCCGGTATGTGATGTTCCCCTTCCCAAGTCCAAGTGATTTCATTGTTCAGTTCCCACCTATGAGTGAGAACATGCCGTGTTTGGTTTTCTGTTCTTGCGACAGTTTGCTGAGAATGATGGTTTCCAGCCGCATCCATGTCCCTACAAAGGACACGAACTCATCCTTTTTTATGGCTGCATAGTATTCCATGGTGTATATGCACCACATTTTCTTAATCCAGTCTGTCACTGATGGACATTTGGGTTGATTCCAAGTCTTTGCTATTGTGAATAGTGCCGCAATAAACATACGTGTGCATGTGTCTTTATAGCAGCATCATTTAACTAATTCTTACAATTCCCTTCCACTCACTTGATACCTGCCTTCTTACAATTTCTCATCTCCTTAGGAACAACGCTATTCTAAATGATGGTCCTACAGACGTTATTCCTCCTTAACCATCTCTTTTCCAAGCTCACACACCCAATTGTCCTACAGACGTTATTCCTCCTTAACCATCTCTTTTCCAAGCTCACACACCCAATGGCCTCACCCACTTCCAGGAAACCACGGGTTTCAGCCCTCTCTCACTCCTCTGCCCTCTCTCACTCCTCTGCCTTGCAGATCCATTCCAGTGTTCCTCTCCATGAATTATGGTACCCAGGATGGAACACAAGTCTCAGTTTGAACACCACCACGAACACCAAGGAAACACACTGAAATCACTAGAAAAATCCTATGCAATAGCTGGAATGGGGTGCAGGGATTTATAGGGAAATGAAAACAGGTGAAAGAAAAAGGAAACAGGGAACTGCAGGAGAGGAAAAAACACACACACACACAAAAAAAAAAACAAAAAAGAAAAAAACCAAACATGCAAGTCTATCTGAGACCACAGAAAGGGGTAAAATACATTCTGGTGTTAATTCAAGGAAAATAAAGTAATCCATAGGAAGTATTCAGTTATAAGAAAAATTCTGGGCTGGGTGTGGTGGCTCACGCCTGTAATCCCAGCACTTGGGAGGCCAAGGCAGAAGGATCACTTGAAGCCAGGAGTTCAAGACCAACCTGGGCAACATGGTGAAACCCTGTCTCTATCGGAAAAAAAAAGTCAAAAAATTTTAAAAAAGAGAAAACAGTCTGCCACTGATTCATCATGATGCCTCAGACAAATAGCGGCCTCAGTTTCACCTTTGGCCAAAACCGAAATGATAAGTCTTGACTCTGCCTCTCAGAAGCTGTTGAGAGACTGAACGAGGCATTTGGAATTGTGTATAGAAAACACATCACATGAAATACTGGTAACATTTTATAGACAGTTCCAAGCATCACAACGAGACCAGACTAGCCAGACTTGATTTGACACCAGACTGAAGAAGGTTCTGAACTAAGAAAGGTGGTCACAGAGCAGAGCAAAGAGGAAGTGGAGGACCAACTCCCAAACCTGCAATGGGATCTTCAACTACAATGGTGATATTCCTGGGGCCTCCTGCAGGTAGTCAGACAGGTGCAGAGGAGAGTCCGGACAGAGCAATGAGAACAGAGAGGAGAAAAAAAGTGTCCTGAATTTTACGCAGCAGAAGTGGGGATGGAACTCCCAGGAGGAAACCCCAGTTGTGAAGGGCGGATGGCTCGTCCAAGAAGCTGTGCGTGACCCGTATTTCCTCAGATACTTTTGCACATATTTTCCCTGGCTCCCTTTTCCAAGGCAGGATTCCACTGGAATCCATATGGATTCAAGAATGGGGTGGGAAAGTTTTACATGCTCAAAGGCCAGTGGCTTGGAGTACAGCAGACATCAGGCCTGCAGCAGCAGATGTGAAGTGAGGGTCCAGCCCAAGTCATCTTCACATCTAAGAAAGCTCATGGGAAGACAGGCTTTGATTTGGAGAGTCTTCTCCTCGAGATTTCCAACAACTTAAATCACATTCTTGAGGGAAAACAAAGACAAAAGTTGGTAATTCTGAAGGTTTCAGATGAGGGCCTAAGCTCTCACCTTTCCAGAAATCACAAAGAGAAAGCAATGCTATCTCCAGTTGCTAAAGAAAATCCTTTTTTTTTTAGGTCACTGAATTTTTTATATTTTATTTTTATATCTTATTTCTGGGGCTTTTGTGACCCAGAATGGCTTTGAGCACAAAGCTCCATGCTATACTTTCTCTTATGGAGATCCTGCCACAAACAAAACCCAACCAAAGCCTGCCGGATACCACAAGCCAGGAAAGATGATGGCAAGGAGAAGGCAAAAGCAAGGAGCCCCACTTTTCCCACATGTAGGCTGCCCCTCCTATCAGATGGTGTTTGGTGAGGTCCCAGTGGCCAGGGCCTGCTCATCTGACTGCCTCTCGGTCTGAATCAGTGATGCGGCCGTTAGCCCCACCCACTCACCTGCTGGATCACATCACCCCACCCTCACTATCGCCTTCGTTTTAATTAGAAACCCCAGTATCTCTCTACCTCTTACATTGGTATTACACCTGGTATTATTACACCCTGGTCAAACTTCTAAGACGTCACAGGAAATGACAGAACTTAATGGGATTATTTTTAAAGCTCACTAATACTTTCCCTGATCCAAGAGATACTTTGAAAGGTCGAACTGTGATGAGTCACACTATCCTCTGATGTTACTAAACTAGTAAAGAATCCAGGAAAACATTTAATATTAGCAACGTATAAAGAAACAAACATAAATAGAGATTCTGAGTCTTGGTATTTCGTTATAAACTTCCTTCGTTACAAAACAAGATGTTATATAGTCAGAACCAGAACCCCTCTCTCTGCCATCTGAGAAGTCCCCATAACAAGGCTTCTCTTCACCCTCAATTCAGGGCTATCTTGCTGACTAGCAGCTGGTGCTCCTCATTACCTGGAGCTCCTCTGGAGGCAATGCTGG